>NC_139026.1:28413821-29013821 GCF_964662115.1 Mustela nivalis
AGATAGATACTTGCTTATGCATAAGTACAATGAATGACAGCAGTAATGAAAGGGATGGGAAGAAATTAGGTATAATTTATTATTATAAGTACTTGTACTACCTGTGAGGTGGTATAGTGTTATTTAAAAATGGATATAAGTTAATTGTAAAAGTGTATCACAAAATTCACATAAAATGCCATAGACAATCTAAATAGGCCTCTATCTACTAAAGAAATTTAGGCAACAATTAACACAAAATAGAAAACACTGAGCCTGCATGTGTTCACTGGTGAATTGTACCAAAAATTTAAGAAAAAAAGTGGATCAATTCTCTCTCTGCAATTTCTTCCAGAAGACAGAAGCAGATGAAATACTGTCTAACTCACTCTATGAAAGCCACATTAACATAATACCCAAACCAGAAAAAGACATTACAAGAAAAGAAAACTATGGATCAACATTTCTCATGACATAGATGCAAAAATCCTTAATATAATATTAGTAAATTGAATCCAACAATGTATAAAAATAATTATACACCATAACCAGATGCAATTTATCATAGATATATAAGCTGTTTGACATTTGGGAAATCAATTAATGTAATCCATCACATAAACAAATAAAGAAGAGAAATCACATGATCTTATCAAAAGATGCAAAGTAAGTATTGAACAAAATACAGCCATATGTAATAAAAATTTTGAGCATACTAGGAATAGAGGGGAATTTCCTCAACTGAATAAAGAGCATCTACAAAACATTTATAGCGAACATCATACTTAATGGTAAGAAACTCTAAGTTTTCCTAAGATCAGGAACAATGTAAGAGTGTCCCCTTTTGTCATAGTTTTTCAATATTGTACTAGAAGTTCTAGCTTATGCAATAAGATAAGAAAAGGAAATATGAGGTATGCAGATTGGAAAGGAAGAAAGAACACTGTCTTTGTTCACAGGTGATATGATCTTCTATGTAGAAAATCTAAAAGAACTGACAAAAACAAACTAACTCCTGGAACTAAATAATTATAAGAAGGCTGCAGAACACAAAGTTATTATTCAAGAGTCAATCGCTTTCCTATATACTAACAAAGAACAAATGGAATTTAAAACTAAAGACACATTTCCATTTTTACACCAGTGCCCCGAAAATTAAATACTTAGGAATAAATTTGGTAAAATATGCACAAGATGTATTTAAAAACTATAAAATTCTGGTGAAGGAAAAAAAAATATCTAAGTAGACAGAAATCCTACAGTCATGAATTGGAAGACTTAATATTGTAAAGATGCCAGTTCTTACCAACAGTCTCAAATAAACTTCAGTAAATAATTGTAGATATTGACAAACTGAATCTAAAATTTATGTGGATAGGCAAAAAAACCAGAATAGCCAACTCAGTATTTGTGGTGAATAAAGAAAGTGAGGTGACTTACAGCACACATTCACGACTTTACTATAATTAATAAAATTGGCTACAGTATTAAAGACAATGTGGTATTGGTGAAAGAATAGACAAATGGATCAATGAAATAGAACAGAGAGCCCAGGAATAGATCCTGATAAATACAGTCAACAAGTCTTTGACATAAGAGGAAAGGCAATCCAATGGAGAAATGATAGTCTCTTTAACAAATAGTGTTTAAATGAGTGGATATCCACATGCAAAAAGTGGATCTAGATGTAGACTTTACATCTTTCACAAAAATTAACTCAAAGTGACTCATCAAAGATAACACAGGTGAAAACCTAGTGACCCTGGGTATTATGATGCCTTTTTGGATACAACACTATAGGCATGATTCATTAAAAAGTAAATAATTGTAAAGCTGAACTTCATTGAAATTTAAAATGACACTGTGAAGAGACAGAGGAGAAAAGAAGCTGCAGACTGGCATAAAATATGTGCAAGACATATATGATAAAAGACTATTAATCAAAATATACAAATGCATCTTAAAATTCAGCAAGAAGAAAAATGAACACACTGATTAGAAAATAGGTAAAATAATACCTAAACAGATATCTCACCAAAAGACATTCAGATGGCAAAGATGTTCAATATCATATGTCATTACAGAACTACAAATTAAAACAACAATAAGATACCACTATACACCTATTAAAATGGCCAAATTCCAGAATATTGACAACACCAAATGCTGGTGAAGGTGTGGAGCAAGAGGAACTCTCATGCATTATTGATTGGAGTTCAAATTGGACAGTCACTTTGGATGACAGTTTGGTGGTTCCTTAAAAACTAAATGTACTCTTAACCTATGATCCAGAAGTTGCATTCTGTGTTATTTACCCAAAAGAGTTGAAAACTTATGTCCACATAAAACTTGCACATGGATGCTTATAGTAGCTTTATTCATAATTGTCAATACTTAGAAGTAACCCAGATGGAATGGATAAATAAACTGTGGTATATCCAAACAATGTATCAGTATTTAATGCTAAAAAGAAATAAGCCATCAAGCTATTAAAAAGATATAAACTTAAATGTATATTTCTAAGTGAAAGAATCTGAAAAATCTACATACTATATAAGCTCATCTATGTGACATCTGAAAAAGACAAAACTGTGAAGACAGTAAAAGATGAGTAGTTTCTAGGGTTTGAGAAAGGGATGAATAGGTAGAGTATAGACAAATTTTAGGGTAGTGAAACTATTCTGTATGATACCATACATGTAATTAAATATTTCTTAATATTTATAGAGTGTACAACATCAAGAATGAAGCCCATGTAAACTATGGACTTCAGGTGATAAGAATGTGTCAACATAGGTTCATCAATTGTAAAATATGAGTACCACTCTGATAGTGGAGGAGTTTTTCAGGGCTGGGGGTATGTAGGAACCCTCTGCACATTCCACACAATTTTACTGTGAACCTAAAATTTCTCTAAAAAATAAAGTCTGTTAAAAATAGTGAATTTCTGGGCACCTGGGTGGCTCAGTAGGTTAAGCCACTGCCTTCGGCTCAGGTCATGATCTCAGGATCCTGGGATTGAGTCCCGCATTGGGACTCATTGCTCAGCGGGGAGCCTGCTTCCCTTTCTCTCTCTCTGCCTGCCTTTCCATCTACTTGTGATTTCTCTCTGTCAAATAAATAAATAAAATCTTCAAAAAAAGTAGTGAATTTCATCAAAACTACAATGAGATATAACCTCATACTTGTCAAAATGGCTAAAATCAACAACACAAAAAACAACAGGTGTTTCCAAGGATGTAGAGCGAAAGGAACTCTCCTGCCTTGTTGGTGGGAGTGCAAACTGGTGCAACCACTCTGGAAAACAGTATGGAAGTTCCTCAAAAAGTTAAAGATAGAACTTCCCAATGATATAGCAATCAAACTATTTGGTATTTACCCAAAGATTACAAAAACACCAATTCAAAGGGATACATGCACCCCTATGTTTATAGCAGCATTACTTCCAATAGTCAAGATATGGAAACAGCCCATGTCTATCAATAGATGCATCAATAAAGAAGATTTACATATATATATATGTGTTACACACACACACACACACACACACACACACATATATATATATATATATATATATATATATATATTAGTCAGCTATAAAAAAGAATGAAATCTTTCCATTTACAACATGGATGGAGCTACAGACTACAATGCTAAAGAAAACAAATAAGTCAGAGAAAGATAAATACATATGCTTTCACTTATATGTGGGATTTAAGAAACAAATCAGCAAAGGAAAAAAAAGAAAGAAAGGCAAATCAAGAAACAGACTTAATTGATGGGATGGTGGGTGGGGTGATGGGAATAAGAAATAAATTAATAGGTGATGGAGATTAAGGAGTGCACTTGTCATAATGAGAACTGGGTGATGTATGGAATTCTTGAATTACCAAATTGTACACCTAAAGCTAATATAACAATGTATGTTAACTAAATGGAATTAAAATAAACACTTAAAAAGCCAAAAGACAGTGAATTTCCAATGTTCTTTGTCTCATGTTTCTTTTCCTCAGGACTATCTTATTAAGGAATTTATATTTATAAATGTGTAATAAATATTGTTTATATATATATATAACAATATAAATATTGTTTATATATTATATATATATAATATATAAACAATATGCTGATACATTAATCCCCAATAAACTTTAGATGACTTCATGATTTGAATTAGCCTTTTCAGTTCACTTACTGTATTTCTAAATTGACCCAATAATAGGTGGCTATATTTATGGTCCCAAATATATTTATTTTAGGTCTATAAGTTACTTTGGGGTTTAAAGTTTTCCTAGAATATAGACTTTCTTTCTTATTTTTATTTTTACTTTTTTAGAACTGAATATTTTTTGGAAATAGATGGTTTCAGTGGTATAGCCTCAGGATGTTAAAAGGACACAGATGTGACAGTTGAAATGAAAACTGAGAGAAAATGGAATTCAAGGCCTTCAGTTTATTTCTTAGTTGTGATCTTCACTATTTATGTAAGCTTGGGAAAGCCCTTAATTTTCTTAGATTTAATTTCTTCCTTTCTCTAACAGAAACAAGGAGTTTATCTTGCATCCTTACTATGATAATCACTGTGATAATTAAGTGTGCATGCTTACTGGGAGATCAGAAAGAGGAGGAAGGAGGGAGCCAAGTTTAGTGCCTATTAAACAGTCAATATTCAGAAATGGTTACTATACATTGAGCTCTTAATATATGGCAGGTGCACTGTTAAATATTTTGTGAATTTTAATCAAAATGCCAACATGATAAAGACATTTTATCCCCATTTTATGAATAGGAAAACAGAGGTTCAAAGAATCTTAACAATTTTCCAAGGTCATGTGGCTAGAAATAATAATGTTCAAAATCATGTCAGTCTGATTAACCGGTATACCAACCTGCCTGGGATGTCCTAGCACTGATTGATGGATGGGAATACACATATGTCTGCAAGTAGTAAAATGTTATATTATTTATTCCTCTCCATTACAGTCTGACTGGCATGACAGAAACAGAGTAAAAATCAAAATGAAATGGTATGCAGGATGTGCTTCAAATATGAGGTGAATAGCAACAGAAAAAGCAAAAAAAAAAAAAAATTATCTAGTCTATGGAAAAAAACGTGAATGGAAACCATGGAGGTAGGTCCTGCCCATAGCTTCATCTTTTTTTTCCCCTCTGTATTTTTTCCCTTAGCATGCATTAAAGAATGAGAAAGAGCTGAAAAACATTGAACATTTCTTAGCAGAAATTATGGAAGAAAGTAGTTGCCTAGCAGCAAAAATATACTGTTTTGACATTATAGTGAGGGTTGGATGAAACATTAAAATAGTTCATTTTAAAAACTGAGGGTTGCTTTGGAAATGTGAGGACATCTGGGTTTTTTTTAGAAGTTTTTGTGTAAGAGACTTTGTATTAGTTTTACATGCTGTGTAACAAATTACCAAAAACCTGGCAGCTTAAAGCAACACTCATTTTATTATTTCATGGTGTCACTAGGCCTGAAGTCTGGGCACAGCTTGGTGGGCTCCTCTGCTCAGGGTCTGTCAAGGTGTCAGCTGCTCTGTGCCCATATCAGTAGGCTGGACTAGAAAGGATCAGGCTCCAGCCTTGGAGGTTTGAGCAGAACTCATTACCCTGAGACTGTAAAATTCCTGGCGGATTACTTCTTCAGAACCACAGAGAAATCTCTCCAATTCGTAATCCTTACCTTCAAGGAAAGTCTAGGCCTGCTTTTTAATAGGATTCACCTGATTAGGTGAAGCCCACCCAGGATAAATTCTTTGATTATTCAAAGACATCTGAAAACCCCTTCACCTTTGCAATATAATTATATTTGAAAAACCCCTTCACCTTTGCAATATAACTTAATGTAGTTATAGGATTGATATCCAATGAACTTGGCATATGCTGTTGCTTAAAAGCAGATCTCAGTTTCCACCAACCCTCCAGGGGCAGGTACTAGGTTTCAAAAATCATGGAGAACACCCTATGGTTGGCCCACTATAGACACAATCTGTTAGCTCTATCTTTATTGTCCTTATCACCAGTAAGACAAAGGGGTGAAAGAGTAACATTAAGATTGTTTCACCTTTTAATTGATTAGCATTCTTTTATTAGACAAATTGTCTTTATAGTAATTAAAAAAAATAATTATCCATGAATCGTATAAAAATAACTTCTTAATTCTTAAAGTACCTGTGAATTATCCATGATATATATAAACAGGAAATAAGCAATGATTCTTAAAAAACAAACAAAACAACCCCAAAACACAGATGTAAGGAAGATACTAAAACCACCAAAAAAATAAAGCTATTTTGCTCATTTTAATAGACATTTTACCTCTAATCAATCCATGTTATTAGAAAAGAGATTATTAGATTTTCCAGTATGTTTTATGTTTTATGTGTCAGGATATGAAAAGAAAATTAATGCATGAGTATAAACTAGATGTATTATTTATACAAAAACAACAAAAATATCAACTTTGATGGTGAGCTAAATTATTTTCAAGAGACAATATGTTGATCTTAACAAAATTATTTTATCCAAATGTGCCACATAAATATTTTTCATGTTGCATTAATTTTTGGCCACAAACTATTTAATTAATTTGGTATTTTGCATTTATTTCTTGGGCAGAATTAATTTATAATTCTTTGTACATTTTTTCCTATAGAAAAATCTTGCATAGCTTGATAAATTAGGTTCACTGAATAGGTACAAGTGTCAAAAATAATTTTCCTTATGGTTTTAAATGGGATAAAATGCACTTAAGAAAAAAAAAAAGTCACAGAACCAGGTTGAATTAGTATAATTGCCTTACTTCAATTTGTGTTTTATTTACCATAAGTTTCTTTCTGGCTTCTAGATATCTTGGTTTTAACTAAAAAAAAAAAAAAAAAAGTAATAAAAAGTACAATCAGACTTTCAATCTTTAACAAATGGCTTCAATTTTTTAAAAAAATCTCAACCTCAGATGACTTATGACTTATATCCATTAAAATCTTAATGTATTTTGGTTATAGAAATGTAGTGCAGTCTACGGCCATATCACCCTGAACAC
This sequence comes from Mustela nivalis, assembly GCF_964662115.1. Lineage (NCBI taxonomy): Eukaryota > Metazoa > Chordata > Mammalia > Carnivora > Mustelidae > Mustela > Mustela nivalis. Next base: position 28,420,867 of record NC_139026.1, read on the forward strand.
GCCCGATCTCCTCTGATCTCGGAAGCTAAGCAGGGTCGGGCCTGGTTAGTACTTGGATGGGAGGAATGTAGTGCAAATCCAACCTGAGTCCTATAGCTTTCTGAGATTACCTTTCTTTTATAAATAATAAATAAATAAATAAATAAATAAATAAATAATAAAAAAATATTCCCTATGGGAAGTCAATATTTTCAACATTCTGAATTTAACCAATGATGGTATTTACTTCTTTTGTTTACTACCTGTTACCTCTTCTGATTTGCTACTTCACTCCTCAATTCTCATTCTCTGACTCTCTCTCCTATTAAAAAAATTTATTTGTATTTTTATCAAAGTTATTTATGCATATAGTTTAAAGAGTTAAAACGTTTTACAAGATATTTATATTAAAAATAGTAACTCCTGTACACTCAAATCCAATTACGTCTCTTCCATGACAACTTTCAAGACTCTTAGCTTATACTTTTGTTATTTATCTATATATAGGCATCTGTCCAATACAGAAAGTATCACTGTATTCCAACAAACAGGAATTCTAGAGGGAGACTCTAAGCATAAATTAAGGAGTAGTAAGTAAGGAAAGTATAATTCTTACATTTAAAAATCAACTTATTGTTTACTGCCAGAATTGATTCCTTTTTATACGTATTCTCACTACCCATTGTCTAAAACTCTTATAGAATTGTTGCATTGCATTTCTAGCCAACTTTATGATCTGCTTTCCCATTAGATCATGAGGTCCTTCAATGCCCTTGATATTCATATTTAAAACTGAATTTTCTAAGAGAATACGGGCTATATAGTAGATGCCTAAAAAATACTTAAATAAGTCAATATTTTAACAATTTTTGGTTGTCTACCTGTAAATACATTGTATGCTTACTTGCTATTGTATAGACTCTTTGGGGACCTATAATTCTTTAGGTTTCAAGAGTTGTGAAGCACCTCTTGGAGAGTCACCACACTCAAGTACCATCCCTGTCTTATTGCTAAAACTCTGAGATCCTAAGGTTTCGTTTTCAATTTCACACACTGCAAAGGGAAACATACAAAATAAAACAATTATCGTCCTTATCTCATAAAGTCTCTTAGCAGCAACATAAAACTGAGAGAAAGACATAGTACCCAAGAAGAGAAGGGTAATTGGGGAAAACCAGAGATGTTGCCATGTTTCCCTACAAATATTTTAATGCCAATTTTGAGGTATCATGGAATCTCTGGCAACCAGAAGTCTGTTTTACCACTGGCAATTTCAGAACAGACACCCAGATGGAATTCTAGTCTACATTTAATGTTTTTCACGAAATAGTTTCATAAACTCAATAGACATTCTAAAATATAGACAATTAAAATTGTTAAGAAAGAATATCTACCTGTGCAAAACACCATTCAAACATTTTAAACATATTATTTCTAATCCTTTTAAAAACAGATACAGAGAATATATTAGGACTGGCTACAAGTAACAGAAGGCAAGTTGATTTAGGTTAAGAAAAATGGGGGGGCGCTGACCATTAGGATACAGGAGTGGGTAATAGAGTCCAATGATAGATATATAAGGAGAAGGAGGAAAAACTGAAACCAGAAACTGACATTTGTCAGAAATGTTATGTTTCTTCTTTTGTCCTGTTTTTCCCTGTACACTGCTTGGTTTATATTTGTAAGCCTAGTCAACAGTAAGGACCTAAGGTGCTGGTACAGGCCAGTTTAGGAATTCGCCAGTGTAATCTGGCAATAACATATATTAGAATAATATATGTTATAATTGACTGTAAAATCTTAGTGGCCTTGATGTCCAAACAAAAGTCAGAGAAAATAATTTATGGTATAGAAATATCAGTATAGGAGACAATACTGTGATTTAGAACACTGTTCAATAATTAGCACAACTTCAGTTCAGAGGGAAACATTTATTATTGTTATTATTATACCCAGTATGGCTGTAGATGTTCAGCCAAATCCAATCATGTTTTTTTCTTTTCCCCTGGCAGTAAAAATAATAGATGGTAGCCATTGTAAAATTAGTCTAGATCTTGCATTTAATTTGTCCCCTGAAGGTCTAAATGGAAAAAGAAATGACCATTTACAATGCCATTTCTTGAGTTTGTGATATTTTTGCTCTTTCTAATTTGCAGAACAATCATAGTTATTGCATCTCTTATAATTCCATTTATGTTGGAGCACACAGAATCCTCTGGGCACTATTTTTTGTAATTTGAAAGCTACATTGTATTATGTTAGAGACTATTTTAAATTGTATTAATTATAAAATCAAGCAATATATCATTTCATGAAGCCCAAAAAGGTATTGTAGAATATTATTAGCAGGACAATATGTGTCTTCAAAAAATAGTATATGGATAAGTTTTAAAATATACTTTTCAAAAATTTTTGAAAGACGTTAGAGTGGATATTTGCAGAACAGATACCTACTACGGAAGCCATATTTTATGGCCCTAAATGTTTGCAACTCATAAAAAGTATTTGTAATTTGGGATGCCTGGGTGGCTCAGTTGGTTGGACGACTGCCTTTGGCTCAGGTCATGATCCCGGAGTCCCAGGATCGAATCCCACATCGGGCTCCCAGCTCCATGGGGAGTCTGCTTCTCCCTCTGACCTTCTCCTCGCTCATGCTCTCTCTCTCAAATAAATAAATATAATCTTTAAAAAAAAAGTATTTGTAATTCATAAAAATATACATTCTAAAGTAATTATAAGTGAATTTAGGATTTGTCAATCAAATATTTTGGCTACTCTTATCATGTATCAATATATATTGATATTTTGATTATACAAATATTTAATGTTCATTCTGTAACTGAACAATAATTTATTAAATATCTGGTATGTGTCTCATGTGATTAAAAGTTAAACAAGTGTGAGATATAAATTTCCTTCATAATGTATCCAGTGAAGTCAGAAAAAGAAATGTCTTTAAAATACATATGTAACAAAAACTTAAAAGAGATATTGAATAAAAACCTCAGAAACAGAAGGGTGTGATTCTTTCTCACTGAAGCATATTAGAGAAAGAAAGTGTAACTATGTTTTTGTTTTTAAGTATCCATTTTACATAAGAAAAAAGTTGGTTTCAGATTACAGGAAGAATCAATCTTCCAAGATTCAATCACAAAGATAGAGTCTGAAATTAAAACCCATGTCACTTGGTTTTTACTTCATTGTACCTGTCATTCGCTGCCTTAAAAATACTCTTCCATGAGGAAATATAATAGAGCATTAAGGGATAAGAAGTCATTTATACTGTGAACAAAGAGGGGCAATGGAGAACAGTTATGGCAGGATGAAGAGCTGTGGGTATAAATAAAGGATATTAAACTTGAAAAAATGAGGACAGTAGATATTTAAATTATGATTGTCTTTTAAACCATTCCAAATATGAACTTCATGGTGAATTGTAGGTAAAACAAGAAAAAATATTGAAGAGATATATGTGTTAGGAAAGTAATTTCAGCATCATTAAGAAGTAATCGATGGATAAGGAAGAAATGAGACACAGAGATCAGATAGCTTATTCTTGATTTGAGTCCAGATTAGAAATGAAGCAACCGGAAAAGCAGGAGATGGATGCATTAAAGAGATAATCAAGATCAAATCAACCCAATGGGTAAGTGAGGAAAGAGATAAAATGGAATGTGAAAAGGGAAAGATGAAGTGAGTAATTATTAGTTTTGTTTATTTATAGACTATTACGCTGATAGATTTATTTTATACTACATTCATCCAGCATTTATTTGTGCTTGGCATTAAAAGTAGTAAAACATTAAAAATGTCAATGTAAGAAAATAGTTTACTATAGCTTTACAAGGTAAAGAATGTACCAACTACTTCAGATTGTTTTTGTGTTTACTTTTTACTCCCTCATTCCAAATGTGTGTGTGGGGGGCATTTATTTTATATTAAGCTGTATAGTAGGTAATGTGTGTTCAATAATAATCATAGTAGACATAGTGGTTGTCTTCAGAAGCTTACAGTTAGTGAGTGAAACAGATATTCAAATAATTATATGAGCAGAGAAGTAAATGCTAGAAGGAGGAAATTATTCTGTAAGATATTTTTTAGAGGAAGTTAAGCTTCCTCTAAGCTTACTCCAGTAAGAGTAAATCTTTAGGAACAAATTCATGATGAAAAATCTGAAGATGATAAGGGTTTACTTGGGTAAAGTAGGGGGAAAAAATACCTCAGGTAAAAACATTTCTTCTGTTCATTTTCAGTGGCTGTACAATAATGCTGGATTGGTGAACTTTGGTGACTAGAGTTCTCTATGCTTAGTTACCTTTGGCATACCTGAAAATATGTTAGTCATTTTGACTTGAATTTACCATTAATTAACAGTGAAAAATAAAAGGAAGAGGTACAAAATAAATAAATAAAACTGAATAATTCATAATTACTTTTTCAAAAGCCCTGTTTAAAACACAAACATGTGCTTGCATATACACAGACTCACACACACAAAGTAACCATGCTAAGACCATGAGGCTATAAATATGGATAGTAACTTTCACTTAATATGCTTTATATTTTTTTGTTTTAAAATATAATAAATATTAATCATGTGCTAAACATGTACCTTTCTATATGTCATTGTAAGTATAATTAATCAGATATAACTATTACTTGGTTCTTTTGGATATTGGAATAAAATTTATGAATTTGAAAATAGCAGTTATTTTTTCCCCAATTCTTAGGTGAAGCTTTAATTCGCTCAAACCAACTAGACTAGATCAATTTTTTTTTAATGTAAAGCATGAATCATTTGGTAAAGTAAATTTAAAAATTGACTTGAAAAGCTTTTCCAGTAGAATAAAAGTGCTAGATGTGAAAATGCATAATATTCTTCCTTGCTTTTAAATATGCCTACTCAAATGGAATCATCAAATTTTACACCTGAAAGAGAGCTGTGATTATTTAATCAAATCCCCACATTTCACAGATGAGCAGTCTTCTCCAATTTTAAAAAGCCCCCCTTCCCCCACTCTTTTATGGACTTTAGTTTCCATCAAAGAACTAATTAATGATGTGGAAGAAACTCATATTTACCTTTTATTTTGAAGAAACATGTTGTTATTGCTTTAACATTTAAAATATCTAAAAACTCTAATAGGACAGGAAGAATATTCCAGTAACCTGAAAACCACCCTCTCATTTTATACTTTCAGTTTCCTTTTTATACAAGACAGTGAGAGAGGGAAAGCGGAATCAGGTCACTTTCTGAAAGTTCTCACTTTCTTATCAGAAGATGAAAATCAATAATTGAACCTAAAGATAGATTCATATGGGTGGAACAGACAAGATAAGTGTTGTTCTGCTGAAGAAAGTGGGAAGAATCATCTTATTCTGATGTTTAGTTAATAAAATTCCCTATTTCACAACTCTATACCCACTATAAATCAAGCTTAATAGTGGCTCTTCAATAAAATCTGAACTTCTGACATAGACTTCGAGTAGTTTCACCAATTATTTTCTCAGCTTAACTCAATTATTCTTTTTTCTCTCTTGCAACTGACTATCCATAGGCCAAGAAAGCTGCCTAGAGGATTCAGGAAAAAGAAAAACACATGAAGCTAATAATTTCCTTAATTTCTTTAAAATCATCATCATCATCATCATGATAAAGATGATATTTTTAACTTAATGAAACTTATGGCATCTTACAAAAAAACAGTATGTAGTGAGTATTAATGACTTGAACCCTTACTGATACTCATTAGACTAACATATTTATATATGAGAAATAAACAAGACTGCTGGCATCCTATCTAGTTTTTTGTTGTTGTTTTTGATTACCCAGCATTTATTCCTAATATTCCTTGCCCCAAATCTCCAGTTTCGTTCAGATATCTACTCTTCATAAACTGACCAGAGCCTTAGAGAAATACTCCTTCATCTTTAACCAAAGTATAAGTCTTATTGGTCTGAAGACCATAATTTCTCATTCCCCTTGACAGCTTTTGGTTTACAAAGAACGTGCTACCCAATTTTGACCAATGTGATTTGAGGAAAATTTTGCTGGGGTAGAGGGGTTTAGACAAGTTCCCCTCCCTGCTAAAAGAGATGCATAACAAGTGATCTTCTTTCCTGGGCATTATCATAGAAGAAACTTCTGTCTCTATCTTGCTCCCAGCCTGAAGAAGGAAGACAGCAGAACTAAGAGAAAGAAATCACATACCATACATCACCATCAAATGCCCCAATTTATCTCTGGGTTTCTGTTATGTGAGATAATATATTCCCTGTGGTTTAAGCAAATTTCAGTAAGGCTTTCATTTCTTGAAGCAGAGGTTATCTTAAGTGATGTAGATGGTATAATTATTACTTAGCTAGAGTCAAAGAATTTCACTTAAAATTTTCCATGTTTGTTTGGCCTTCTCAAATGATTCCTTTATATGAGAAAATAGATTTTCATTAATATCACTTATATTGTGCATTGCAATCTTAAGAAAAATAGAGTGTAGGACTGCATCTTATTTGGTACACTGATTCATCTGCCCGTGTGCTTGGTGTTTGGCAAAGAACATAAAGCAGGGGCGCCTGGGTGGCTCAGTGGGTTAAGCCGCTGCCTTTGGCTCGGGTCATGATCTCAGGGTCCTGGGATCGAGTCCCGCATCGGGCTCTCTGCTCAGCGGGGAGCCTGCTTCCTCCTCTCTCTCTCTCTGCCTGCCTCTCTGCCTACTTGTGATCTCTGTCAAATAAATAAATAAAATCTTAAAAAAAAAAAAAAGAACATAAAGCAAAAAAATAGGTTATCCAAAGCCTGAATGCATTATTTGGAGAGGAAACAGCTGTTTTTAAAGTTCTTTTGCAACAATATTTTGATGATATGTGAAGTAGAAACATATGAATTAAATTTCCCATAAATCAGTGCTTACACTAATGAAAATGATTAGAACATATTTTTACCGAAAAACCAGATATTCCAAAAAATCATACTGAAGATATCCCCAACCTTTTTTTTCTAAGTTTAATCAATTCACTGTAAAAATTTAAGGAGTTAGAAATAACTAAATAAAGGTCACAAATGTGTATGAAAAATCTTGGCAAATCATACCAAAACATAGACTGAAGTTGGGTAAAGAGTAACACTTCTTCTCACACTCAGAGTAAAAAGTAAGCAAACTTATGATCACCTCTGACTCATATATTGGGAATGTAGCTTTTTTTGAAATGTTTGTACAGAAAGAAAGACTAATTGTTTTAAGTTTTAAATGTTAAAGTACATGCCTTATTTCTCTTGGGACACATTCCATCAGAACAATAGCTAGAGATAATATGCTGCTCTCAGGATATCCTTCCAGAGCATTCTGGCATTTTGCAGTTTATAACTGATATATAACAGTATAAACAAGAAGAAATATAGCCCTCCCTAGGACTGCCAAAAAGACATATTTCTCTTTTCCTCATTACTACAATTTTCAACTTTTTCATTAAAACTTTCTTATACCTCTTTGGTTTTTTTGAAGACATACTTGAAATCACTTACTCCTCAGTGTTTTAGTTAGGATTAAAAAAAAAAAAAAAACTTTTTAAGTGTGAGTAATTAAAACAGACCAGATTTTGCTTTTCAATCTGTTATAACTCAATTTCAATTTTTTAAGCAGTTGGATGGCAGGTGCTGTACTCAGTGTAGAATGCTTGATGTTAGCAGGATAGCACTGTGGCTGGCCTCCCTATGCTCCATCTTTAGCAAAGGTAGACAGTTAAACAAGTCATAACCCCAAATATGTCTAGGACTATAATATGGGAGTCCAAGATCCACTAGTATCACAGAGCATTGCATCAAGTTAGTTCAAAAGAATCGAGAAAGACTTCCTAGTGTAAATGATCTTAAGTCATGTTTTTCAAATTGGAGTCTATAAAAATTAATTTAGCAAAGCAAGAAGAGTAGAAGAAAATATAAACTATAGATTGCATGGCATACAAAATGTGTGAGTATTTTTTCAAGAAACATTTTTTTTCCAGTTGTGTTGTGTGTGAGAGAGCTTAGGGCTTCAAAGGAAAAAAATATATATATGTATATATATATATATACATATATATATATATATGATGAATCATGCCCCCAAATGTGTTTAAAATCCACTAGTCTAAAGCATGAATACAAATTCAGTAATCAAAAATAAGAAATAAGAATTTTTATGGCAGGACTACGAGTTTTTCTGGCAGAGAAAAGCATGTGCAAATGCCCAGGAGTATAAAAGTTTGTGTAATTCTAGAAGACGCAAGAAGTTCAGAAATGGTGTAAGAGTTGAGTCAAACAGTAGTGAATGAAGGAGGGAGGTTGGTGGCTGAATTCAGGGCAGAAAAAGCATGATAAAGCTTCATCCTATAAGCCATGCCATAAAGTCTGAGTATTATTTTCGGAGCATTGTTACCTGCCTAATGGTTTTAAGCAGGAGGACATAATCATGATTGCATGTTAGAGAAAAGTTCTGACTGCATTTTACAAAGTAAATATTGGAGGCTTGAGGTTTGTAGTAATTTAGATAGCCTGCTCAAGTGAAGTGATTTGGAGGCTATGGAGGAGTGGATGGATCTAATGCCTGGTGAAAAGAATAGTAGTAAGATTGATGTCTGGCTGTGTGAAGGAAGGGAGAGGAAAGTGCCTGGAATGCCTGTCAAATTGCAGAGGTGCTAACTCTAGCTGTGATGGTAAACATGGAGAAGAAACAGGTTTGGTGGATAAGGAGAACACAAATATTCAGTTTGGGACATTTCACTGCTAAATCTGCTCATCCTCAAAGAAATAGTAAAGAGACTTCAAAAGGTTTTTCTAAGTATTAATTCCTGGTGCTCTAGAAGGTTTTCTAAGTCAGGAGCTCCAATTTCCAATTTCTGTACATTTCAACATAGGTTCTGCCACTCTGTTTTTCTCTCCATAGTTTCAATAATAATGATTAATAAGTGATGTTTCAGGATGCTAGACTTCTGAACTTTAAATTTTATTTTATTTTCAAACTAAAATGCATTTTTCTATAGAAAAGATGTAAAGTTAGTAATCACTGTGTTAAAAACAGTTTAACAAAAGCAATCTTCAATATGATATATCCAACTATCCAATGCATGGCAGTATTAAAGCTTAATTTTTTTTATATTTAGATACACAAAATGAGAATTGTAAACATGAATCTGCTTAAGATTCATGTGTTTTAAAAAAGAGAAACTAAATTGTATATAAAATTTTTCTTCTGAAAAAAAATAAGTGGAGATACTTTTAGACACATCAGTAGTTTTATGGATATACACATTTTAAAAAAATCCAACAAATTCACAATTATACTACATCATTTAATGAAGAAGTTTTCCATTCAGACAATTATAATTTTCTTCTGGTTGGGCACTCACAATGTAACAGAATTCAAGGGGACTTGTCCTTGGTAATTCAAGGGGAAGTGTCCATGGAATGTTTTTTGTTCTATTAATCCCTGTTTCTTCAATTTTGGGGTGCGTATAGATGCAGCCTTGATTCAAGTTTCTCATGTCAGAAATGTCATTCAGTTCAATAACATTACTTTTCATGTATCAGATGATTACCATGAGAATGGAATTCTGTATCACATCTTTATGCCCTGAAAGGGTTTATGTTCCTGTTGGGAGGATACAGCCTTCTCTGAAGGTGAATGGTCCAAGGAAAATGTTCCTGTGAAACAATCCCACTCTTCCCTGGAGGGAGAGTTAGATTAAAACTAAAATTAAGATTGGATCAAAACCTATAGAATGTGAAAATCCTAATGTGAAAGGGACATAGAACTTCGGTATGAAGTGGCATGCACCCTGGGCCCTGCTTGCACACACACCTGGGCAGCTTATATACTATGATGTGGAAACTACATGTTACTGTTCGTGTTTGGGGCTTTGTTTTTGTTTGTTTGTTTGTTTGTTTGTTTGTTTTGAATTATTTCTTCTCTGAAAAACCATGACTCTGAAAATTAAAAGTTTGGCTTTCAACACTAGGGTCCCTGCTATCTTTTTTGTTGTTGTTGTTATTTTGAAAGGTCTAAGCATGAACTCTCCTATCACTCTATTTCTCCAGCTGTGGAGGTTCCTGAGTTTGTGTGAGAAGAGACCTCAGGAATGACCTATAAAACTGACCTCAGTTTCATTTTGTCAGAAGAAAGTCCATAGCATACACCACAACAATTGCAGCAAATATAGTGGAAATCAATTTCCAAAAAAAGGACTAGATAAAACCCTAGTAGAGCCTCCAGATAGAAACTACTCCATTAAAATATTTATGATTTATGTCTTTACAAAAGAAATACTTGTGGTTTACAAAACATTATACTGACATGCAAATATTTATATCATAAAAGAAGGTATAATTAACAAGATTTATCACTGTAAACAGTTATCCAAGAAACTCAAAATAATAACTATATAAACTTAAGGGAATTTTACCACATTATTAATAGAATTAATTTCTGAAATCTAATACCACAAATAAGTTTATTTTTTTTTTCTTGTGTAGTTTAAATATATTTTAAAGTGAGGTGGATTATTCATTAGTCGAAAAGAGAATTGCTTTCTTCTGCAAATGCATACTCCATGCTATTATCCGAAGTCCACCCACAAAAGACATGTAAGCAAATATTCGGTCTAAATTCGACAAACTTTCAACTCTTTAGCCATAGGTTCGGTCTTGCAAGCTAAGAAAACTTCAGGTTAGGTGTGTATCTTCATTTATTTGCCACAATTCTAATTTCTTATTAATATCAAGATGCTTGTCATTATGATTGCTAGCATTATCTTGTGGCTTATGCTCCAATTTAGTAGGAGAGAACTGTCTTTGCAATAGTTAAATATATCTCAATAATATAATTGTGATCCATTTTCCTTCTGTACAAATTCACCTATATAGTACTGTATATTTCATAGGTGAACTTTAAAAATCTAGCTCCAAAAAATGCACAATAACAAGTATTTCCATATCTGGATCCAAAGCTTGGACATTCTACTCAATATATTAGGACGGCAGTTAAGATCAAAAGGTACAAAGTGGTGCTGAAAATCATTCACCCATGCATTTTATGTCTTGTATGTTACCTTTCTACCACAGTAAAGGAGTATATAATCTCTCTCGCTTGCTCACTCTTTCTCTACTAGCATGAAACCTTCTTTGCAGTTCCCAAAGCTGCAATCCAGTCAGATACATGGAGTAATTCCCTGTTTCAATGCTTTTTCCCTTAGTCTAGTTCAGAATACAAATGCAGACAATATTGCTTTCCCAGAGGCAAGCTAGGAAAATCTTTTTCTTCCTATAATAGAGGCAGAGGATAAGCATTTCAAGATTGAAACCCACTCATCTGTAAACAGAAATGACACAGATGACATTTACTAGAAAAAAAAAATAAGCAGAGATTATCATTTCATAGCCTGCAGTAGATTGAAACTAGTTGCAAAGCTAATACTTTTTTTAGCATACCATTTCCTCTGTCTGATAATGGGTGTTGATCTCTGTTTTGCAGTCCTTCTAATTGCTTTGCTTTTATTTTTAATGAACCCCCATTTCACATACTCATCAGCCACATATGGGGGAAAATTGATGGTGATGCACTATCATTCACGGGTCATGTTCATTAAAGATAAAAAGCTTCTGGGACTGTGGTCTTAGGAGGTAGCTAAACAGCTTTATTCTTCCTTCCAACTTCCTTTAGCTGTATCTTTCAAGCTCTATAAACCCTTATAGAGAAGGAAAGGAGTTCACATTGTACATAAAATAAGAACCCTCTGAGTTATTATTATTTAATTTTTTATGTATACTCCTGGGAACTGAGCATATTGATTTGTGTTTGTATCTCCATGCCCTAAAGATTGGGCAGGGTAGAATCTAAAGGGAAATGTAGAGTTTTTGACATGTCAAATACCTGAGTTATCTGAGATCGGACATTATCTGGTATTAGGTTCTTTCAGAAGGGGAAAGTAGAACCATCTGTCTAGAGCTGGAAGCTATTTAAAAATCACACTGAGCCAAGAAATCAGAAAAATAAACTGGACGTGACCTTAGAGTGAGGAATAGAGCATAGGATTTGGAGTTCAAAAATGGGAACTTGAATGCTTGTTCAGTGTCAGGAGGGCTTTTTAAACTTAAGCAAATAATTCTGAACATGTTTCTTCACAAAGAAAAGGGAGACAGCAATATTATCCAAAGGTGCCACTGCTAGGATAAACTGAGAGAACATCAGGGAAAACCTTCGAACTTATGGCTGTGTGTATGAGGATATTGCATAAAGAAAGGGGGCATTTCACATCTGTTTTAAAATCCTTTAAATTGATTGTTGTTCAATCAATTCCTCTTGTTCAATTGATTTTGTTGGGAAGACGGCCCATATGTTTGGGGGGGGGTAGAATTTAGGGTCCTAGCTCACACCTTTTACAAAAACAAGAATAGGTATATGCAAAACTTAAATGTATAAATCTTAACCCAAAACATATTGGGAGAAAATATTTTAATATATGTTTATGAAGTTCAAGTCAGAAAACCTTAAATTAGACACAAAAAGTGAAACCCTGAATGAAAATATTTGCAGTATAAAACAACTATCATACATGCACATTTAGAAATGTAGAGTTATATCGGATCTATTCTTTTGAAAACAATAATAAGACAAACATCCTGATTGGAAATGGGCAAGGAGGTGGACATATGTTTCATTGTAGAGAAAATAAACACGATATTTTATGCATAATTTTAACTGTTTCAATAATCCTTTATTATATTAATTGGGGATGGAGGTGTGAAGAAATGATACCTTCTGTATTTTGTTGGAACAGTGTAATTGGGACAGCTACAGAAAGCAATTTGATCCTATAAAATTTGAATGACACGCATTACCTGTCCTAGAGAAATACCCACATCATTACATAGGAAAGCATATATATGGGCATTCATCACACAGAGCTTACAACAGCAAAATATTAAGAAAAAAATGTTCATCAAAAAGACGAATGGCAAAAAACCATATGATACTCCAATTATGAATGATATTATGTAGTCACCAAAAAATTATGAATTAGTTCCACATATACCAACATGGAAAGTATTGTTAGTTACATTATTGAGTATAAAAGCAATTATTGACTGACATATATTAGATGACACCATTATGTCAGAACATGCACAAGATAAGACAATTGAAGGGAGCTCCACAGTTGCCCCAGATTCCTGGCTTGAGAGTTGCCAAGCAGTGGCTCAGAGAGAGGGAATTCACTGGGCAGATATGGTTGCATTGAAAGCAACAGGGTGACGGGTCCAAGGAAACCCAAGAAGCTAGAGTTCACAGAACAGAGTGCTAGAAAAGAAAGAGCTTGACAGAGGGAATTCTGGAGATCAACAGAGAGTTCACTCAAGTAATCTGCAGAGTAATGATCAGTGCCTGAATTTGAGGAGGCTACCTTAGCAAAGGAAAGTATCATCCAAAAGAATTAGAGGAAACAGTAACACAGGGCTCATATAAGGAACAAAGCATGTTCCAAAAAGCTGTAAGGGAAAACTTTGTAATTAATGTCCATTGATTAGAATACTTAAAAGGGTTTTACTTCAGAAATTAGAGATAATTACCACTAGATTAAATGTTGTTCTGGTCCCACCGAAAAATATCAAATGGTTAACATGTAACCCAAATGTGTCCCAGTATAAAGCTTCATAATATATACCTGACCCTTGGGCCGACAGCATGGGCTTGGACTATATGGGTCCACTTATATGCTAATTTTTTTTACAAGACAGTATTATAAATGTATATTCTATTTCTTATGATTTTCTTTTCTTTACCTTTGTTTATTCTAAGGATAGTGTATATAACATACATATACAAAATATGTGTTAATTGGCTATTTATATTATTGGTAAGAGTTTTGGTCAACAGTATGGTATTAGTAGTTAAGTTTTGGAGGAGCTAAAAGTTACACACAGGTTTTTGACTGTGCAGGGGGCTGGTACTTGTAACTCTAATGCTGTTTGAAGGTCCCCTTATATAGAAAGACAAAACCATGTGGCATCAAACAAAGTAAAGTTTTCCAGATATGCAAAGAAGCAAGAAAATATAAACCATAATGAGGAGAAAAATCAGTCAATCAAAATGTATCCAGAATTGACATAAATGAAAGACTTAAACAAGAGTATTAAAGTAGTTCTTGTCACTGCATTCTATAGGTTACAAAAGATATGTCCATAAAACCCTTCAGAGTGTATTATGAGGAAGAATACAAAAACAATACTAATTAAAAATGCTGTCTTTTCATTCTTATTTATTCTTTCATGCTTAAAACATTCATAGGTAATTATTTTATATAGACTTGTATACTAGGCAAGGGATATTGAATAGGAAGCACAGGAGACATGGTGACTATCTCCAGAGGGCTTCCAGTTCACGTGAAACAAACATAATAACAATATTGCATAGAGTTTATATTGTATATAAAGGTAAAAATCTCTGAGGGAGGGCAATGATAAAAGCATACTACTTTACTCATATGCAGGTAAACAGTGATAAATTAAAGATGCAAATTATTAAAATAATCACCATAGTAACAAAACAAAGAGTTTTAAGTAATAAATCCATACACATAAAATGGATCATAAACTATACTAAAGATGGTAGGAAAATTAGAAAAAAATCAACAATGAAGAACAGGTGAAATAAACAGAAACAAATATCACAGTTATAGATTTGTATCTAATCCTACTAATAATCATGTCAAATGTAAATAGAGCCCCTATTAAAAGGAAGAAATAGGCATATTGGAGATAAACAGACAAAACCCAATTATAGGCTATAGGAAACTCAATTTAAATATGAAGATTCAAATAGGATAAAAGAATAAAGAAAAAATATGCCATGCTAAAACTCATCAAAAGAAAACTGGTAAAGTCATATTAATACTATCAAAGTAGATCAGAATAAAGAATATCACTCAGAAAAAAGAATCTCATTTCATACTGATAAAGGGGTCAAGTCATCAAGAAGAACCAATAAACAATTTTATAGACTTATGCACTTATAACCAAGCTTCAAATACTTGAAGCAAAACTGATATAACTTCAAGGAGAAATACACAAATTCACAAACATAATAAGAGTTTCAATACCTCTTTTAATTGTTGATAGAATAAGCAGGTAGAAAATCAGCAAGGATATGGCAGACTGATGAACACTTACCCAAACTTAACTTGATAAATTTTTAGGGAACACTACATTCAACAATAACAGAATATGTTTTTGTTTTCAAATATATACGGAACATTTACCAAGATAAACCATAGGTAGATAGTTGCCAGTTTAACAACAGCAAAAAAGGGACACACACTTATATTTGAATTTCAGATAAACATCAAATGATATTTATTTTTTATTAAAGACTTCATTTTTTCAAGTAGTTTTAGGTTCACAGCAAAACTGGAAGAAAGTTACAGAGATATCCCATATGTTCCCTGCACCCACACATGCACCGCCTCTTCTATGATCAACATCTGCCACCAGAGTGGTACGTTTTTTCAGTTCCTGAACTCACATGGATACATCATATCACCCCAAGTACCTAGTTTCCCTTACTGTTCACTCTAGGTGTCCTACATTCTATGGGTTTAGATAAATGTATAATGACATGTACCTACCATAATACAATCCAGAATATATTCACTGCCTTAAAAATTCTGTGTTCCACGTATTTATCTCTTCCTCACCACTAACCCTTGAGAACCACCAGTCTTTCTACCATCTCCACAGTTTTGCCTTTTCTAGAATGTGACATATTTGGAATCATATAGTCGTAGGCTATTCATATTAGATTCTTTTACTTAGCCATATGCATTGAAGGTTCTTCTATGTCCTTTCATGGCTTGATATTTCATTTCTTCCTAGCTTTGAATAATGTTCCATTGTTTGGATGCACCACTGTTTATTTATCACCTACTGGAGGAAATCTTGGTTGCTTCTAAGTTCGGCAATGATGAGTAAAGCTGCTCTAAACATCCTTGTACAGGTTGTTGTGTAGACATAAATTCTTTTTCTTTTTCTTTTTTTTTGTAGACATAAATTCTTAACTCTTACAGGTAACGACCAAGAAGTATGACTGTTGGATTATATGATAAGAATATGTACAGTTCTTGAAAATTAGATTGTGATGATGCTTGCCCAACTCTAAAAATTTACTTAAAAAAAAAAAAAAAGTATAGTTGTATAAGAAACCACCCAATTGTCTCTCATAGCGTCTGGACCATTTTGCATTCTCAGCAACAGTGAATGTGTTTCTCCAGCCTCCACATCATCATAAGCATTTGGCGTTAACTGTTCTGAATTTTGAACATGCTAATGGATATGTAGTAGTACGCCATGATTGTTTTAATTTATACTTCTCTAATGACATAGGATGTGAAATATTTTTTCATATACTGATTTGGCATCTGTATATCTTCTTTGGTGAAGTGTCTGTTAAAGTCTTCAGCCTTTTTTTCATTGATTTTATGACTTTCTTTTTTCTTACTATTGAGTTTTGAGAATTTTTTATTTTAGATAACAGTTCTCTATTGGAAGTGTCTTTTGAAAATATTTTCTCTCAGCCTGTGGCCTGTCTTTTCATATGCTTTATCAATTAATGTATTTATTTACTTTTTTATTTTTTAAAGATTTATTTATTTTGAGAGACAGAGAGAGAGAAAGAGTGCACAAGCAGAAGGGGCAGAGGGAGAGGGAGTTCCAAGAAGATTCATGACCCCGAGATCCTGACTGGAGCCAAAACCAAGAGTCAGATGCTTAACCAACTGCGTCACTCAGGCAGCCCTCAAATAATGTTTTTAGTATAACTAGGTTCCATGTTATACTTGAAACATATACTACATAATTATTCAATGTTTATTTAAAATTCAAACTGACCAGACATTGTGCATTTTATATGGCAAATTTAGCTCTTCATAAAGGAAAACAGAATTAAATTAGACATCAATAAATAATATTTTGAAATTCCTAATTATTTGTAATCTAAAACAATTCTATACCGCCAATAGGTCAGAGGAGAAAAAAAAAAAACCGGAAAATTGAAAACTATCTTGAATTGAATGAAAATAAAAACACAACATACCAATAACCAATACTAAACAAAGTTGTTTTTTGTTTTCATTTTTGTTTTTTGTGGGTTTTTTTTTTAAGATTTAATTTATTTATTTGTCAGAGAGAGAGAGAGAGAGAACACAAGTGGGGGGGGGGGGGGCAGAAGGCAGAAGGAGAAGCAGGGTCCCTGCTGAGCAAGAAGCCTGATGCAGAACTCAATCCCAGGACCCTGGGATCATGACCTGAGCCTAAGGCAGACACTTAACTGATGGAGTCACCCAGCCAGCCCATAAAACTTTTGCTACTCAAATCCAACAGTATATACAACTGACATACTATGACCAAGTGGTATTCATTCCAGAAATGCAAGATTGATTTAACATTCAAAATGAATCAACATATTTTGTTACAATAGTAAGGAAATAAAATACAATCATCTGAATAGACACAGAAAAACATTTAACAAATTCCAACATCTATTCTGTTTAGAAACTCAGCAAAGTAGGAATGTAAAAGAACTGTCTCAGTATCAATCTGATAACAGGCACCTATGAATAACCTACAGCTAGAATGATACATAATGGTAAAAAATTGGATACTTTCCCCATAAGATCAGAAAGTATCTGATCCCACCACATCTATTCAAAATTGGATGGGAGATTTTAGTCTTTGCAATGAAACAAGGAAAAGAAATAAATGTCATCCACATTAAAAAGGAAGAAGTAAGACTATCTTTATTTACATACAACATAATAATGTATGTATTACTCAACACCAAGAACAAATAATCCAATTAAAAGTGGGCAGAAGACATGAACAAACATTTCTCCAAAGAAGATATACAAATAGCCAGCAGACACATGAAAAAAATGCTCAACATCACTCATCATCAGGGGAATATAAATCAAAATTATAATGGCTAAAATAAAAAACACAAGAAGCAATGACTGTTGGTGAGGATGTGCAGAAAAAGGAACCCTAAATGCACTGTTGGTGGGAAGGTAAAATGGTGAAGCTACCATGGAAAGTGGTACACAAGTTCCTTAAAAAATTAAAAATAGAACTACCTATGATTCAGTAATAGTACTACTGGGCATTTACCCAAAGAATACAAGAACACTAATATGCACTCCTACGTTTATTGCAACATTGTTTATAATAGCCAAACTATGGAAGCAGCCCAAGTGTCCATCCATAGATGAATCAAGAAGATGTGGTGCATATATGTGTGTATGTGTGTAAATATGTTGGGATATTATTCAGCCATAAAAAAGAATGAAATCTTGTCATTTTCAACAACATGGATGCAGCTAAAGAGTAAAATGCTGGGCGCCTGGGTGGCTCAGTGGGTTAAAGCCTCTGCCTTCGGCTCTGGTCATGATCTCAGGGTCCTGGGATCGAGCCCCGCATGGGGCTCTCTGCTCAGTGGAGAGCCTGCTTCCTCCTCTCTCTCTCTGCCTGCCTCTCTGCCCACTTGTGATCTATGTCTGTCAAATAAATAAATAAAATCTTTAAAAAAAAAAAAAGAGTAAAATGCTAAGTAAAATAAGTCAGCCAAAGAGACAAATACCATATGACTTCACTCACATGTGGAGTTTAAGAAACAAAACAAATGAACAAAGAAAAAAAGAGAGAAAGACAAACCAAGAAACAAACCAGAGAACAAAATGATGGTACCAGAGGGGAGGTGGGTGGGAAATGGATGAAGTAAGTGAAG
Source organism: Mustela nivalis (assembly GCF_964662115.1). Lineage (NCBI taxonomy): Eukaryota > Metazoa > Chordata > Mammalia > Carnivora > Mustelidae > Mustela > Mustela nivalis. Next base: position 28,439,646 of record NC_139026.1, read on the forward strand.
AGGATTAGGAGTACACTTATCATAAGAAGCACTGAGCAATGTATGAAAAAAGTGTTGAATTGCTACATTGTACACCTGAAACTAATATAACACTGTATGTAAACTATACTGGATTAATATAAAAAACTTAGTAATATATCATCTTTGTATAAAATCTGATGGAATCCATAAAAGCTATTAGAACTAATAAGTGAGTTCAGTAAGTTTGCAGGTCACATGATTAACATATAAAAATTATTGTGTTTCTATTTATTATAAATGAGCATTCATAAATTGAAATTAAATAAATAATACATTCATATAGTACCAAATGAATTAAATATTTAAGGATGAATTCAGTAAGAGTCATGCAAGACTTCTATACTTAAAAGCACAAAGCATTGGTGAAAGAAGGTTAAAAAAATCTAAATAAATGGCGATATATATATTATTATTAATAAATCAATTATTTCTAAGTTGATCTGTAGATTTAACACAATTCCAATAAAAGTCTTAGTAGGGTTTTTTTGTTGTTTGTTTTTGTTTTTTGTTTTTTGGTACAACATGGAAGGCTGATTCGAAAATTCATGTGGAAAAGCAAAGGACCTATAAGAGCAAAAACAATTTAAAAAATAAATATTCAATATTTCCTCTGTATTGTAATTTTCAACAATGTTTTGAATAGCTAAATCTTGAACAGTATAAATTATTAAAATAAAGCTTTGTTTTGCCTGGTTTTAAAGAGTTAACACTATTCTCAAAAAAGAAAAAAACAACAGGAGGAGATAGAAATTCTTAGTTACATTTTATCAGAGCAAACCTGACAGGATAGGGGGTTAAAATGCATCAAGATCAAATAAAAGCTATATGATAGTTGAAGAAAGTTAAAGGCAGCTTAGATAGGGCACAATATTAAAAATGTAGCAATGGCCACAGTCGCCAAATGGTAGACAGAACCAAGAGGCCCTTCAACGGATGAATGGATAAAGAAGATATGGTCCATATATACTATGGAGTATTAAGCCTCCATCAGAAAGGATGAATACCCAACTTTTGTATCAACATGGACAGGACTGGAAGAGATTACACTGAGTGAAATGAGTTAAGCAGAGAGAGTCAATTATCATATGGTTTCACTTACTTGTGAAGCATAAGGAATAACACAGAGGGCATGGGGAGATGGAGAGAGAAGCGAGTGGGGGGAAATTGGAGGGGGAGACAAACCATGAGAGACTGTGGACTCTGAGAAACAAATCAGGTTTTGGAGGGAAGGGGGGTGGGGGTGTTAAGGAGGGCACACATTGCATGAAGCACTGTGTGTGGTGCATAAACAATGAATTTTAGAACAGTAAAAAGAAATAAAAAAAACCCATTTTTTAAAAAATGCTAGTCTCAGTAAGGCATCCAATATGCAACCAAGTCCAATGACCTTCCCTCTGTTTTGTGCTGTCTTTCTTATTCTATACTGTGTGTGTGTGTGCTTCTAAATACAGAATGGGAGAAAACACTAGGTGAGTGGATTTTCATTGTCTTGATGCTTTATTTTAGGGTAACTTCTATGTATAGAAAAACTTCTATGTAATACTTCTATGTATGTTTCTAATTTTTTAAAACTATCAAAAGAATGGCACACTTCATCTAAATTTCTTCTTTTTCTCGTGGCAAAATAGTAATAATAACAAGTAGTGCTTTGGTCATTTTAAATGTTATGACCTATGACGTCACTAAAGTCCTTATTGGCTTATAATAACCCAGTTTCTCTTTAGACAGGCTCGCTCTTCCTTTCCCCTTCTCCCTGTTTCCTACTCCTTCTGTTTCAGTCTGTTTCTCTTTCTCAGTTTTTGGCAGCTCAGGAGTAATAATTTCTGAGAAGAGCCTTGGTCCCCTTCTTCTTATCGCTCTGGACTCTATGCCCACTAACACCTCACACTTATCTCATTGGACAGATTCATTTGCATGTCAGCTCTCCTCTCCTGACAGTTTATGAGTTCCTCAGTGACCATGCCCTTTTGTGTTACCACTACCTGTGTCTAGAACAATCCTCACCTCTTAATATTCAACTCCTACTTATTGAACAGAAGTACTTTCTTTAGTGATATGTAAATTGTGCACTTGTCTTTGGTACAGAATGAGACGTCACAGAATTCACATTTGTAGACTATGTCATGGAGATAGAGATAGATGAAAAGAATTTGTGAAAAAAAAAAAAAAGTCTACCTTACAAGAAATTATTCTTTCATAGAAACATAGCCCTTAAAGGAATTTTGGCAAAGTGGTAGAAAATTAAGTGCTGATAATTCTAGAACATCAAGGTAGGTCATCTTCCCTTCTAAATATATAATACTATGATCCCCCAAGTTGCTTAGGTTACAAAGCAGCAAATACAATAATGGCATGTTGAATCATTTTTAATGCTCCTTCTTTTCCTCACCTCCCTCCCAATATTTAAGCTATTACCTTGTTTTCTTTTTATGTTTTTAGCATTTTATTTTATTTTGTTTTATATACCTGCTTAATGGGACAGAGTATCCTTAGGTTTTGGCTTTTGACTCACTCTGAGACTAATTTTAGGAAGCAAGTTTATCCCATTTCCATATCTTGTTATAAAATATGTTTCTTGACCTTTAATTTTAGCATGTTATTTTATATTTTCTTACTTTAATAGTTCAATTTCTATATTGTGCTAACTAAATTGACCCTGTTTCATCTTGTTTATTAATTCATTCATTAAATATTTATTACGTGTGTACTATTTGTGGGTGGCACTAATTTAAGCGCTGGAATAAAAGTTAAGCAAACAGACAAAAGTCTCTACCTCTGGAGCTGTGTGACTTTTCTAATGGCAATGTGAATTGTTACATAATCGATTTTTTTCCATTTTATTTTTTCCATTTTATAGTAGTTACCTTTAAAACTTTATATGTATAAAATGTAAAATGTGAAAGTATAAAAACTTTATGTATATACATGTAAAATATTTCTACATTTGGTTTTGCTTTTCTTTTTGGAAAATATGACGGCCATCACCCCCATGAGGAATAGAGTTTTCAACCAAATGTTTGGTTGACGGTTTTAAGTAGCAAGCTTACCCTGTATTTCTTGAGTCTTCCACTTGGGTAACAGCTATATCCTGCTAAGCCTTACCAGAAATTTTTATCTTTACCCTTCTTCCCTTCACTAGCCCTGTATGCTAAGTTTTGGTTTTATATTATGATTTTTAAAGATTTTATTAATTTATTTGAGAGAGAAAGATCACAAGTAGGCAGAGAGGCAGGCAGAGAGAGAGGGGGAAGCAGGGTCCCGCTGAGCAGAGACCCCCATGTGGGGCTCGATCCCAGTACCCTAAGATCATGACCTGAGCCTAAAGCAGAGGCTTAACCCACTGAGCCCCTATGTTATGATTTTTAAATCTCAACATTTATTGTACTTATTTTCCATATTTGCCTGTACTTTGATACACACTTGCCACTCTGCTCAAGTGGATCCAGTGTCCCTGTTACATTAGATCATTACTGTTAGATCATTAGATCATGACTGTTCATTAGATCATGGCTATGGCCAGTCTATAGTTTGTTGTTTTATTTCTCTTTTGTTTATTCAATTTTTCAGGAAGAGTTCAAGGATTTATCATGTTATAAAATCTTGAATATTTGAGAATGTATACCTGTCATCATTATATTTAAGTAATAACTTCACCTCAATTCATTCTTCTCTGGGAACAGAATCTGCAACTAAGATTCTGGGTGTCCTTCTCCTCTCATTCTTCTTTTCTGAAGATACCCTGAAGGGGTCCTCCTTTGGTACTAGAAATTCTTCTGGGTGATTATGATTGTTCTCCCTTCCTCTTCAGCTTCCCTCCAAAACATAAAAGTCCATATTACTGAGTATAAATTGTCTTATATCAGGTGAAATGATGTGGGTGTTTTTCCTACATCTTTTCCTTGGGCTCTGTATATATCTTCTCCATCCATTCCTTCCTAAATTGGGAGAATGTCTCATTTCTTGGGCACTGCATCTATTTATGGTTGAAGTTTTAAATGAAGCACAAGGCCAAGTGGTTGTTGGTCTCCTAAAAGTCTTTGCAGGATGGCATTTAACAAAGTTCAGCTCTTATCCTCAACACTGTATATTCCTAAGTCTCACTGAGTCACAGAAACAAACAAACAAACATTTCAGTTTTTAAAATTATTAATGTATGAAACTTATAGCTTTCCCTAGGAACAAAATACTCTTATTGATAGGACACAGCTTTTCATCAGAAGCATATATGCATTGGAAGATAGTTATAATCAGAAATATAATGACTGAGTCTTTTGCCAAACCAAAGAAGTAAGTTGGATGATTTTTGGAAATGTTCATCATCTAATGTGGTTTGAGTTAATCTTCTCTACTAAAGGACAGGCTTGTCAATTAGACCATTAATGTTCAAAGTCTACGACTGACCAACACATTCAGCTTGTCATATTTTCTATTTAGATTTGTTAACATTTTAAAGAGTCAGCTTTTGTTAGGTGTATTTCTATCCTGGGGATAATTACATATTTGAACTTTGGTGATGCTTTCATAATTAGAGAATTGAGATCAATTATCCCAATTTTAGAGGTGAGAAAATAAAAATTTACAGAAGTTAAGTCACCTGATAAAGGTTATATAGCTAGATGACATAATGAAACCTAGTCTGCCTGATACAAAATCCTTTTTTTCCTGCTTTACCACCTAGATAGAAAAGCTGATATGTTTCCAAGATCTTCATATAATTTCCTGTGCATTTACTTTGCCTCTTTTATTCTATAGGGGCCTGCTAGGCTGAAAATGCAACTTACAAGATCTTTGGAAACGTTTCATTCATTTATTTATTCAATCAACACTTTTTTAAAAAGTGATTTAATTTATTTATTTTAGAAAAAGAGCACAGGAGTGGAGTCAGGGGAGAGGCAGAGAGCAAGGGAAAGAGAGACTCTCAAGCAGATTCCACACTGTACCTGGAGCCCCAGGTGGGGCTTGATCTCATGACCTTGAGATAATGACCTGAGCAGAAACCAAGAGTCTGTGCTTAACTGATTCAGTTACCCAGGTGCCTCAATTAACAGTTTTTTGGTTTTTTGGTTGTTTGCTTGTTTGTTTTTTCTTGGAGCACTGCAACAGATATGCCAATATCCCTTTCATCTTGGGACTCACTTTCTAAAGGCTGCTTACTGGAAATATCTGTCTTTTTTACTGGAAAGCATTTTTTTTAAAAAGATTTTATTTATTTATTTGACAGAGAGAGATCACAAGTAGACAGAGAGGCAGGCAGAGAGAGAGAGGGAAGCAGGCTCCCTGCTAAGCAGAGAGCCCAATGTGGTATTCGATCCCAGGACCCTCAGATCATGGCCTGAGCTGAAGGCAGCAGCTTAACCCACTGAGCCACCCAGGCACCCCTGGAAAAGCGTTTTGATTTTGTTTTTGTTTAATTTTGTTTTCTTGTTAATTTATTTTTTGTTTTAATTTTGTTTTTGTTTTGCCCAAGAAGCATATTCAGCCTTCACACAGGAAAATCTAGACAGAGTTAACTTTCTTGGAACTGCGCCAACATATGACAGAGTTAGTAAATAAATAACCCATGTAGTTCATTGTTAGGTTGGAATACCTTCATTGTTCAGTATGTTCTGCCCTATCTTTTATGTTGTACCATGGGACTCAGTTCCCATTTTCCAGGTTGAAAACTTGCCTGATGCCATGCTCTTTTCAGCTTTCTTTGTTCCCTTTCTCACTTCATTTCTTACTTTTTTTTCTGGATTTCCCAAACTACAGGCATTTAAATCCTTGCCTCAAGATCTGCTTCGTGGAGTACCTAAACTAAGATCAAAGAATACTACCTGCTCATTACTGTTGAAGGATCTGAAAATACAGCAGCAAAATAAATTAAATTGTCTGACCTTGTATGTGTCAAAAAATTTATTTGCAACTTGGAAATTGGCAAAATTGATTACTGAAAGTCCTTTCAGTAAAGTTCTGAACTTGAATCACCATCAACTGAGCTATTTTATAACTCTGTTGGAGCAGAGGTTAATTTGTAAATTTTGTCCAGTAGGGATCAAATAATTTCTGTCCAGTGGGATAGATAATGCCAAAGGTTATATTTTATTTCTCTGTAAGGCATTAATCAGTTCTGTATATAACCCAGTAATCCTATACTGGCATTTATTTGTGAAGTACCTGGTTTCCCCTAGTGTTCTTAAATATATTTTTACAATATACTGATTGTCTTATTAACAACAACAACAAAAAATAAGATAACATTTTTGGAATGTGTTCGTTTTATATTTGTCTAAGAGGAATATTCTGTAAACCTTGGAGAGTTACACTGAACATAATGAAAATGAACAATAAATGACAATAACTCTGCACATATACTTAATGTACATGCATATATATAGTAAGTCATATCTTGATGAATCTCTCAAGAATAAAGCTGGGTAGAAGTTAGAGACTGATGGTTTGAAGCAAAGTGGTTGAGAAGGCACCTGGGTGGAGATATAAAGGAAGAGAGATAGTGGGCCATACAGATATCTAAGGCAAACAAGCAAAATATAGAAATTTGGGAACCATGAAATAAGATTGCGCTTGATAAGTTCAAGTAACAGCAAGATCACCGGGGGAGAAATTGAGTGAGTATAGTGGGGGAAGGGGTGGGGAATGGAAGCAATGAGAACAAAGAAGGAATGTGGACCAGATCATCAGATCATATATGACCCTCTACATTTCTTCCAGGATATGGCTTATGTGCTAAGACAGGAAAGAACCACTGGAAAATTTGGAGCAAGCATGATTTGATCCACTTTGTTTCTAAAGGATCATAAAAGTGACACGGTTGAGATTAGGGGTAGAGCAGATAAAGACAGAATAGTTAAGATTCTGGTTTTGTTTTTTGTTTTTTTTCCTCCTAGTTTTGGCAAGATGTATTGTTGACAGAGGTGGTGAGAAGAGATCTGATCCTGGATAAATTCTGAGATAGAACCAACATTATTCTCCCTGATAATTGGATGTGATTTATGTGAATGAGTAACAGTCTTCATTTATCCTTTCTTTACTTCTTCAAATATTTAGTGCAAGACATTGGGTTAAGTGTACGATAAAATAGCTTTTGAGATTCACATGGATTTTTGTTGCAGGTCTCATAAATTTGAGATTAATATGGTCATGTCACTTCAGAGGCATTTTGATATTTAAAACTGCCACTTCCACAAATGGTGATAAATGCATTGGCAAAAAATCTCATCACAGTAGTTTAAATATAGGTGATTCTGACAGTCAATACTGCACCACACTCTACTTCTCAGGGAAGATATTCATATAAAGTAAAATCAGATTTATTTTCCATTAATGGAACAAAAATATACAAAATGAAATGCAGAGTATGAATCTATTTACATGAACTTTAGAACTGTGAAACTAGGGTTGTAAAATTTTAGCAGTTTATTTTTAAAAATTACATTGGTTTCAGAAACAGGCAGACCATCACTCAAAATACCTAGAATCACTAACTTCTGCAATACTTTTGTTTGGTATTGTTTATGATAGTATTGTTCCTAAATCACATAAATATCATGTATTTCATGCTAAGAATTGGCCTGTCATTTTTTTCTGTCAACTAATCCTTTTTATCATTATCTTCACTAGCTAACAAATTAATCTTTAAAGCAAGATGTGCAAACCAGAGACAGTGTGAAAGATAACACATTGATTATAAGAGAAAAAAATAGATCTTCAACTAATAATTACTTTTATCTTTTCTTTTTAATATAAAATTTAATATCTCTTAGTAAAGTGGTACTTGGATATAATTTTTTATTTTTATTATTATTTTTTGGATATAATTTTTAAATAGCAGATATACATAGGTATATTTATAATTTTTTTCCTAGGGAGGTACAATCAATAGGTTTGGACATATAACATACATTTATTCATTATGCTTATTTTTATTACCTGTGCCCCTCTATTAAAATGCAACCTTTATGAGGGATGTCATTTGTTTTAATTTTTGTTCCCTGAGACCTCCCACACACAAAAAACTGTGCCCAGAACATAATAGGCACACAATAAAGGATGTGTTTAATTAAAAAGATGGACTAGCACTTATAATCATGCCTTACTATATTTCTTGAAATTAAAAAAAATCATGAAAGAAAATTCTCTGACCTGGAAATCAGATACATATGTACATCATGAAAAACACAAAGAACAACAAAAGAGAATGATATAAGATACTGATTCTCCAAGGTTTTACTTTGGTATTGCTAAAAAAAAAGTCTCTATTAATAGAGGGCAGCACCTAACAATGAACTAGATGGTATAGTGAAATAAAAGTCATTTGGGATAGTAAAAGATGATGTTAATAATAACATAAGTAGCATTTATTGTTTACTTTGAGCCAGTCAATGAAAATAATTATTTTATGGATATTGTGTCTTTATGCCCAAGGACTAGAAGAATTCTAGATATATAATAGATGCTTGATAAGCATTTAGAATACATAAATTTTCTCTTTAATTCGTAAACAACTTCATGAAGAAGAACATATCCTTATAACTTTTTTTCAGATTATGACATCTGAGGCTAGAGAAGTTAAGATACCTGCCCCAAATCACACAAAGAGCCAATAAAATAGTGCAGACTTATATCAAAATCTGAGATGAGAAATTAAGCTCTTAACCAGTATGCTGTCTCTGTTTTTAATGGAAAATAAGATAATTGTACAAAGATGAGTTATGTGTGTGCAGTATTCTATAGAAAGACTAAAAGGTTAGGTGTGCAGACTACATTAATCAGTTATTTTTATAGAACCTTATATATATAATTCTCATTTTTACCAGTCTGAAAGATGAGGTGTACATTATTGAGTGAGGTATAGAGTGGTAGAAAAAGTAGATGGATAACCCACAGATCTAACTAATGCACAACAGATGATTGTTTAGAAGCTGAACTACAGAATGACTACAAGTAACTGTTAGACTCTGGTTTCAGTGTGGAGAGGACATGAGATGGACCTAGTGGAGAAGGGACTATGTTTCTGCAATGAAGGGCTCTTACTCTTTCCCTACACCCAAGGGGGGATATCACATCTCAAAACATCATAACAGAATCCATTATTCAAATGATGAGGGACAGGGCAATGGGAATAAGTCACACAGGAAAAAAGACATATAAAAGTTAAAGTTGGAAGAAAGCCATGTTCTTGCCAGTTGATTCAGACAGAATTGGAGTATTGGGCATCTTACTCCTAATCCCCAACAAACACCCACTCGAGTTAGATGGGAAGAAAAAATCTCAATGCTAAGCTTCTCTGCCAAAAAATAAAAATAAAAATTTATTCTAGAAAGCCATCAAGAGAGTCTTAGCCGGCTCCTTTAGAAAGCAGAGACGAAGATTTATTTGGTGTCGGTATGTTTGCGCTATACAGCACAGGGAGGTGAAGGTAAGGAGAAAAGAAATCAAAGTGGAGAAAGGGAATATGGAAAGCAGTGCAGTGTGACATGTCATTGTGCCAGCAATGGCTTCGGCTTCATGACAAGCTGGGAAAGGACAAAAAGGATCTCTCTGCAGATCTCTGCTCAGCATGTGGTTCTTCTCCAGAAGGGCTGGAAGGAAGAACTGTCACTCAGACTAGTCCATCAAATGCAGTAAGAAAGAGAAATGTATCTGTTTAATTTCCTTTTACCTTTCACTTCTCATTTGTCAAGATACAACTCCTAAACAACTGGGCTGCATGTCCAGCCCCTTTGTTGCTAAGAAGCCAAAAACTGTGCTATGCATTGAGGGGTTTTACCCCAGACCAAGAGAAGAGTGATGATAGTATGAGTATTATGCCGAAAAGATGGAGAATTTTAAACTCTCAGAGTATTTGAGGAGGCGTATAAGGTTTTTGTCCCAACACAAAAGAAGATAGGCCAAAATAATATGTTGCCTCATGCTGTCTCTCACCTCGTGTGATGCTCTGAGTAGAAGAGAGAAGACTTCAGAAAAGAAGGAGTTTGCCCTGTAATTACTTTAGGACAAAAAAGAAGTGCTTGGGATGAAGCAACGCTGAGTCTAGTCTAAGCAAGGGTGTGGCAAATCCAGGCAAGGTGAGACCTCAGTCAGTATCAATATTCTAAAAGTTGGACCCAAGGAAAACGTCATAGGCAAACTTGAGAAACTCAGAAAAAAAGCAGTGAGTGCTGTGGCAGAAGTTGGGATACATGAGGTGTAGAATAAAATTTCAAAAAGGTGATCAAAAAAGGCTCCTAGGAAAAGAGCTAACTGGATGGGGAATGGGCACTCATGAATCCATGCTGGTGAGCAGAAGGGAGGCAAGTATATGGCATGACTTCTCAACGAGGTTCTTATTTTAATATTATTTATGATGATAATACTAACTGACATTTATGCCTTTCTTATTTTCCAAGCTTTATAGAATCTCTATTCTTTTATTTTCTTGGTATTTATTAGGCAGGTACAGTTATTACCCCACTTTACAAATGAAAAAAAAAAATGAACCCCAGAGCCCAGGTTACATAGCTAAGTAAGAAACAAAATCAAGATTTTAACCCACGCAGATAGGCTCCAGAGTGTGTCAGGAGAAGAGGTAGTAGCTGCCACCAGCAACATGAAAGGACCTCACAACTCTAACTTCCTGTTTCCCAAGGTGGATGCTCTGTTATTCCCCATGAAGTTCCTCAGAAAGCTCAGGAAGGCAGCCTTAGAGCATACTCTGTGCAGAGCGGAGTCTGGGATCAGGAAATTTGTCTCTCCAACTCATTTAACATAAATTCAATATACAAAGTCTCAAAGTGACCAAATTAAAATAGGATGCCAATTTATTTTAATAGTCATGAATTATCAGAGGACTTTTTGCACTGAAATATGTCATATATTCATTGAAGCCACTTATTGACAAAATGTCCAAGTACTCTTTATAATCACAAATGATGAGAAGAAAATCTCCCCATGACTTGAAATCCTTACTACTTACATAAGTTGGAGAAATCATCAACTGAGATATAATGTAAAAAGTACAGCTACACTATGTAAATATTTCAGCATCACAGGGGCAAGGCTGCCATTTTAATTCCTTCCTTCTCAAAGATTTTACTATTTCTAGTTTTTTGCCATGGGAAGGTAGCTTCTCTTTTACATAGAGTATACATCAATGGGAATTATAGTGCATTTTATATGATAAATCATTGTAACTTTGCTGGAATGCCTCTATCCAGAATGTCCAAACATCTTTATAGAAACAGAGTGTCTGCCATGTGAATGTAAATGCATCTGGGTGGGCTGTATTTAGGATTTTGCTCTCTTCAAGATACTATAATGAGATCTACTATTTTAAACATTTAAAAATATATTTAAAATAAGATATGAGTATGCTTTACAGGAAACTTGATTTTGATAGCAATTAAATATAAATTAGCTTTCTCACTTTCATAGAATTATTAGAAGACTGCCTGCAATTTAAACTTCATCAAGTGTTGATCTGAATATTTTAACTTCAAAGCATTAATAATCACTTGTAAAAATCTCTAGATGACATTTTCTTTCTTTTACACTTTGAACAAAAAGAATGTTTCTTTTTTGAAGAAAATAGTTTAAGAGCAAGTATGAATGTCTATTTCATGTTGAAAAGAAAACCAATAAAAAATCCATAGCTGCCATGAAACCGAAGGTTTATTTGAGGAAAATGCAAAGGTGTGAAGAAATCTAATGTGTAGTTATGTATTTCTGGCCTTCTTCCTCTAATTTGATACAATGACAACTAAAAGACATCTGTTTTTGAAGGGGAAAAAAAAAAGTTTAGCCCCAAATTTGAGCTATCCACAGAGCTTTCACCACCCATTAATGTTTATGTAAATGCCTTTTAGAATGACTTGCCCATCTGGAGTCACAAATGAGCAAAGCATTTAAAATATGGTACCTTCTTCTTAAAGCAAATATCATCCTAATGACTAGTTGATAATTGAGGGGAAGTTCTTATTACATTTTCATGAGAAATATCCATGGCACTGTGTACAGCAGGCACAAAGTTGTACCCAACTGGTAGCATATCTTTTTCCCTGCCAACGCCTCTACAAACTTTTCTCTTGCTTCTCTCACCTCCCCCTTTCTCTTTATTCTTCCACCCTCCAGTCCCCCCCCCCATGCGTTTCTCCTTTGCCTTTCCCTCAACTTCTTGGGCCAATGACATCCCTAGCACCCAATCTCTCTGTCAATCTTTTGTGATTGAACTATATGGCAAATACTAGCTATTTTTCCCCTGATATATTTCAACAAATTAAATAAATTGATAAGTATTTTTATTAATGAATTCAGTACTATATTTAAGGTGGGCATGAGTTTATGATTTATCACTTCATTTCCTACTTAGGGCTTTTGTCCAAGGAGGCCTTTGTGAACCAATTTTTTTTTTCCTAACAAAGTGAAATGTCAAGATCAAAATAAGAGTTTTCATTCATTTAGTTTTGAAGAAAATTCCAATCGAGATAATTTACTTTATTGACCCTAATCTTCGCTGAACATTTATTATGGACCCCCAAAGTTCCAAGTGTTTATGTGTGTAAACACAGTTAATCCTCATAACAATCTTCTGAGGTACTATTCTAACCCATACTTTACAAAAAAGGATAATAAAAACAGATTAAATAAAATGCCCAAGTTTACATAGTTGATAAGTGGTGCAGGACTCAAACCCGGATTGTTTGGCTCAAAAACCTCAGGAGTTTTATTATCTTTTATTTCTGTGTTCTCAGCCAGAATCCATGCAGAAAAATTAATACTGAAAACAAATGTTCCAAATATGTTTGCCAAACAGTTCTGCAGACCTCGTAGAAAGTATATACACTTGTGTTGTTTACAGACATGAATGGAGCTCTTTACATATTAAGATTGATGTTTAAATAAACATTTTTGTCACTTTATATTTTTATATGAATATGAAGTAGGCTCATCCTTGCTTGTGTTTAAGATAAATGCAGTTTTTTCTTTCTATAAATCTTTGGAATAAGAAAAAAAGATGATTTGTGTCTGGAAGAGCTGTCTACTACCCAGGTGCTTTTTATGGCTGGATTTCACATTAAGAAAACATTTACCATGGAAACATCTGGAATACAGATCACGCAGGCAGCATTTTACGCAAGGGAATCTACTTAATTCAGTTGCTCTTTTTTTAAAAATGGGCCACCCTGTTCATGCCAATTGTATGCATTTAAAGCATATGAGCCATAAAAAATGTCCCATGCTTAAGCAATCAGTTTTTCATTTTTCTCCAATATTTTATCTGCTGGTTAGATTATATTCCACAGTCAAAGGTTTTCCTCTTACTACTGTCAACTCTGCCCTGAGATAAAGCATGGCTAGGAGTCCTCTTCCCATTTGCCATGAAAGAAGTAGTTAATGCCAGGGAGAACCTGATAAATGGAAAGGAATGATCCCAAGAAAGAAAACATCCATGTGTGCATACTTTGGTGTATAACTAAGTAGCGACATATGAAGAATAAAAAACTTAGGTCTAAAACAATGGTTCTTAACTATGAGTTAGTGTAAGAAAGGATGGTTGAGAAAGCACACCTCACTCTGATTCATAAATTTGGAAGGGACAAAGTAAATACGTATTTGAAAAAGCTTCCCAGGTGATTCTGGTGTATGACTAACGAAAAAATATTTCTATATATCAGTATTTCCAAAATTTGCTTAATGACAAGAGTGATCTGGTTGCTTGTTAAAACTACAGGTTGCCAAGACCTTCATCTGGAGAATCCAAATTAAGTAAATTTGGGGATATGGAAGGGTAGCTTATTTTTTCTCCATGCACGTTTCAGAAACATTGCACCAAATCGGTATTTTACTACAATGTCCTGAAAGATGCAGTACAAAGAAATGACTGTCTTCTCAATTATTTCATATAAGAATATCCTCCTTGAAGATTCTGGAGCATGGATTAACATAAGATTCTTAAAAGTCTTGTTAATAACAAAGAAAGCTCTTAACATTGCTTGACCTACATTTTTACTATGAAGCATGCTTTCTCATCTTACACTCTCAATATTTCCAAGGAATTCATGTTCTTAAACCCATATTTGGGAAAATCATTTTGGTTCCTAAATGGATATGAATAATCCCACCTAACTAAAGTTGCAACCAGCACATGTAGTCCAATTACCCAAATTAGAAAAAGGCATTCCATTTGGGTGGAGAATTGAGGTAAGAATTGAAATCAGATTAACTTTCTAAGCATTTGAACTACAAAAAGATACCCCTTCCCTTGAGATTTTAGCCCCTTATTGTTTTTGGACTGTGTGCACAGCCTACACAACTGTCCACAGTGACCCTGTTCATTAAGTGTAGAGTAAAACTTGGTTTTTAATGAAATGAGAATATCCTGAAAGAACATTTGCCCTCAGTCCCACCTTTGCAGGAATGTGATATAATATCACTGGCACAGGAGTCAAGTTGTAGACACAGATATATACTAGGTATGATTCATTATGGGAACAAGCCAGAGTAAAGCTGAAATATGGCATATGAGATGTGAGCCCATTATGGAAATAGGCAGAACTCAAGCTGGTCAGGGATATACTAGCTATTATGTAGAGACTGCTAGTTGCTTCAAAATGTTTTTTCCTCTCCCTGTTCTATATGACAGAGCCCTTGGTTTTCAGTTGGGTGAATAACCATCTGGAACAAATTTCACATTTCCCACACTCCTTTGCTGGGAGTTTTGGCTAAAACACTAACTGCTTGCCAATGACAAATAAATAAAAACTATGTGCAAGTTCAAGACAGTGCTCTTAAAAGGAGACAAAGCACCCTTATCCTTTTTTTTTTTTTCTTTCTTTCTGTCTGGTACAACGCAAATAAATGGCAATGGCAATGGCCAAGAATGGAAGATGAAATGAACTTAGGAATGGAGGCTCTACATAACAGGCTAACAAAGGGCCTGGGAGCCAGATACCATGGACAGTCATCCCATCTGTCTCTGGACCACCTACCTCCAGACTGTGTCGGGAGAGAGAAAATAATTTCTGTTTTACTTAAGACACTGTTACTTGAGTTTTTCTGTCATTCACAGCCAAACTCAGCCTTAAAAAATTCAGTATGTGTGGTTGATGTGAATTCCCAAGCCAAGTTATTGTAATTTTTAAAGATTATCTATGCTGTTTCCTGCTTTCAATTAGTGACACTAATTAAAACTTGATTTTGCTTCTATAATGCTGTCTAAATTTAAAATGGCTTTTATATGTTTTCATATGCACTGTTTCATGAAAAGACAAAATGTCAATCTGAGCAGCCTTCTAAGATTCAAGTCCTTAAACTCAGAAAAAAAAACTGAATCTGCAATATGAATATGATTTCAGCTTTGAAACTGGATATTTCCTGATTGAAAGGAAAGATTAAGATAGTCCTATAGTAAGATTTTTTTTTCTAGGTTCTTAATTTGTACATTGGTATATAGTAAGAAATAAGACCTGTCACATGTAACAGCCACACAGTCTCAAGGAAAACAGTAAGTAGAAAAACCACTTACAATGCAGTGTGATAAGCTCAAGCAAAGAGCTTGAATTAATATATATTAATTATATTTAATTTATTATTAAATAATATATATTAATTGTTGAACTAATATATATTAGTAAATAATAAACTATCACCGAGTTAAGCACATGTTAGTTAATATACTAACAAGAACCATATAACAAATTAATGTGTTTCATGTATCTTACAAATTGCATACATATTTTTAATGTTGCCTATGAATATATATCTCTAGCACCATTCATTTATCTTTAACTATTTTGCTCATTTTTATTTTATATATCACATTCCATATTAAAGAATTTTACAATTTTATGTAGACTAATGGAAGAATACTATAAATTCTTGCTGAACAAATTTATTTGACTAAATATACACACACACACACACACACATATATATATACATACATACACACACATAAGCACACACACACATATATACTACACTTTAACATTTATGAGCTACTAATCTGACAACCCTCTCTTTTCCTGGGAATATTTCCTCCTCTATTCCATTCCCACAGATCTGTGTCATGTTCTTCCTTGACCCCATTTACCCAAATATAGTTACTTAAAGGTTACTCAAGGTGGTCCAATCAGACACATTTCCTAAGAGTTTTGAATTTGAGACCAGATAAAGTGTCTGTCATTATTCCCCTGTTCACTGAAAATGTGAGCTGACTTTTTAGAGGACCAAAGGTTGTATTTCTCCCCATGTGAAGAGCATAAGTTTTCAATGAGAAGAAATAATGCTAAATAGATAAAGAAAATTATGGTCAAGAGGGAGAGTTCTACAGCGCTCAGGTGTTTTTGTTTTTTGTTTTTTTTGTTGTTGTTGTTTTAATTTAAATTTTACTAAGTTAACATATAGGGCAGTTGGTTTCAGGAGTAGAATTTAGTGATTCATCACTTACATATAACATCCAGTATTCACCACAAGTGCCCTCTTTAATACCCATCATCCACCTAGCCCATCCCCCACCCACCCTCCTCCATCAACCCCCAGTTTGTTTTCTATCATTAAGAGTCTCTTATGGTTTGTTTCCATCTCTCCCATATGTTCATCTATTTTCTTTCTTAAATTCCACATATGAATGTGATCATATGGTATTTGTCTTTCTCTGATTGACTTATTTCATTTAGCATAATAGATTCTAGCTCCATCCACATCATTGCAAATGGCAAGATTTAATTCTTTTTGATGGCTGAGTAATACACACACACACACACACACACAAACACAACACATCTTCTTTATATCCTCATTAGTTGATAGACATTTGGGCTCTCTCCATAGTTTGGCTATTGTTGATAACTGCAGCACTCAATTCTTGGTTCCAACTCTTCTTGATACCCAGATATCCCCTTGTGCTGAAGCTCCCTTGATTGGACTTGAATCATTCCAAATGATGACATCATGGTCCCATAACAAACCACCCCCACTATAATGGCTTTAAAAAATAAAGATTTATTTCCCTCTCATATTTCATGACAATCAAAGATTGATATGGAGAGCTGTGCTTATCACAGTCATTTAGGAGTTCAAGTAAATGATATAGCCAATTGTCATGCCAGAAGGAAGAGAGAAAGCTTAAAGGATCTCACAGTAGCAATTACATGCTTTAAACCCAAGCCAGAAAGTGACACACATCATTTCCATTCCCAACTCTTTGTTCAGAAATGGTAATATGACCCCAACCAACATAAGAAGCCATAGAAAATAGTCTGGCTATTTGCACAAAAAAGGAAAGAATGGGAAATAACACATTAGCAAGTGAAGTCCTAATTAATAGAGCAGTGAATGTTTTCTTTTGCCATGGCAAAACAAGGAAAGGGCAAAGGTTGAAATTTGTTGCAGTGGTCATGGGGGATTGAGGGTTTATTACAATTCTAAATTTCTTTGTTGTGCAGCTGGAACTCGGGATGTCTTATAGGTTTTGATAGTCACTTGGAAGGATGGAAAAGTGGGACAGGGTTCTTGGAGGTGAAGAAGCAACGTAAGATGCAGAAGGAAGATTTCTCAGGTTGGAGCTTCTGAAGAAACCAAGATTCTGTCGAAGCACTAATGATATTGCTCCTGTCCAGTTCTAACTATAGCATGGGAGGAGACATGCCAAATAAAATCTTGAGATAGCAGTGGGTGACCAGTGTTATGGCTTTCCAGTATCATCAGGAACAAGACCCCTCTGTCTTCCTGCTTGCTCATCTTTTAGCTCTAGGCATTGCAGCATATGACAGGTAGGGATATGGGCCAAAGAGGCTATTTTAGCTGAGTTTTCTTTTTTAAAAAATCTTTCATGAAAGTTCCTTCCAGCAGATGTCACTTATATTTCATTGGCCAAAACTTTTCCATAAGGGAACTTGGGAAAGAGAAAATTTTAGCTTTCCAATCTCTATAAATTTAAAACACTGGTTCTTCTACAAGTGTCTCTATGTAAATATTGGAAATTTACATTCTCATTGGGAACAAGGGAGGGAAAGGACATTTTGTTTCAAATTACTATTTATCTGTGGGCAAAGAAAGACCTGAAGGCCTTGAAGAAAATAGTTTCGTAGTACTGACTTTTCAGATGCTTAAATGATGTATTTTTGACATCAAGTAATTTGTGGATCTGACTAAATTTATTACATTATTGGGGCATAGGCACATTCCAAAACAAGTAAAATTTAAGATAGAAAATAAAACACAAACAATGATTTCTTGGTTTAGAGAATTTTAAAATTTTGGAGAAAATCGAATTCACAACACTATATTGGTTTCTGGGCAATAGCAGAGATATTAGTGAAAGGTCTTTACTAGTTAAATTGCCTGTGGTAGATTGTGTTATTTCTTCATTGTTTTTCCTTCCTACTCTAACATTGTTCTGATTCACTGTAAGTGATGTATATCACTTTACCCCATTGCTTTGGGGTTTGGACATGTGGGAAGTGACCATACACCATTCTGAGCCAATGTGTTTCTGCTGGTGACTCTTTTGCTTCCACCATCTAACTTAAGAACAGCATGTGCATATAGTGGCTATTCCTTTAGTCAGGGTCCCAGATATAAGACATGTGGACCAGAACTAAACAAAGCCCAACCATGTTCAGCCAGGTCCTGTTGACCTACCTTTGACGTGCAGTCCCATACTTACTGTTGCAAGCCACTACCGCTGGGGAGTTGTTTAATGTCACAGAAATAACTAATAGACCTCCCATTTTACATATTCAGGTAGATTCACAGAAGCAGCTGATACGCTTGGAAAAGTGACCCCAAAATATTTATGTACTGCCTTTCTAGTATGCAGTTGATCTCTTTAAAAGGACAGCATCATCCTTGAATAACTATAAAACAAAATAATAAATGTACTGGGTTACAAAAAGATAAGAACAGCCTATATGGAAGTATGAGCCTCATAATTTGGCATCAACACAAGACAAGGCTTCCTCGTTATGTAAAAAAAAATACCAAAAGCAAACTCTGACATAAGGGATAAGCAAAATGGAGATTCACTAAAAAGATGATCAGACAAGTATTGGACCAAAAGCCTTAGCTAGTCGTTATGATGGGGTTACAGTAGCCATTACTAAATTAGAGTATTTCTTGCATGTCAATGAAGGGCCTATCTGATATGGTAGGTATTTTAGGATCCTGGCCATAGTTTGCTTTAATTACAACCAAAACTTTATAAGCTGGTGTAAGTGTTGTAATTACTACCAAGTAAATTACTCCCAAATGATAAACATCTCCATATTCAGAGTTTAAACATAGCAGTGCTGTGAAATAGACCTGGCTAGACTCCTGGCTATCAGACACATGCTACGTATACCTTATGAAGTGCCCATTACAGTGACTGGTTCCTCAAGGATTCCTAATAAATCATGCAGGAATGAGAGAGGGAACTTCGCAAGATACTTAAATTCTCTAAGTCTTGGTTCCCTCTTTGTAAAATGGATATTGACTGTTCAGGATTGAGAGGAATTAGTAAAAATATAACATTTTACCATAGGACCATGTACATATTAAAAGCACTCAATATGTTACAGTGTTGATTTTACTGTTTTTCCTCATTATTCTAAAGTTAATGGTGTGCAGGTCAATGTTATATATAGTATGCTTCTATTTACCTACTGACCTGAGGAAAAGAATCTTCAAAAATTTCTACTTTGAGTCAATATAATCTTTATTAAATGTTCACAGAAGACCCAGTAATTAGATAATACAGATAATTCAGTTGGCATGTAGGATTAACTATAACCTACATTATAGTAAGTTTAAATGCAGACTCTTCTCGTGAAAAGGAAAGTATAATTTATTGAAGAAAAATATGATTTTATGTATTTCCCTTCACCATTTAATGTAAGCAAGCATGGCCATTCTTAAATCCCACAGAGGGAAACTTAATCATTTTGTCTTACCTAAAACCAAAACACTTTGGTGAGGGGTCATAATTTAGTACAAGGCTAAACTTAATTTGATCCATCGTACTTTTTGTTTCCTTTGGTCAAGCATCCCATTCATGTAAGGACATTGCCATTGCTGGTAAGTATCAGGCAACAGAATAGGAACACAGATTCTGTAGTCCTTATTTTTCTATGAAGACAGAGGCAAATACCTTAGTTTTCATGACTTCCTACATTTAAAAAAATGCTGTTTACTTTGAACTCAATTCTAAGAACATAAACATTACCATACTTCAATAAACTTAGAACACTATGAAAAAAAAAAAGTTGTCCCATGTGCCATGAAGAAATTTAAGATTCCTAAACTATAATACGCAATCATTAAGACAGATAAAAATTTATGTTAAAATGTAAAAAACAATGTATATCTCAGAACTGAGTATTTTACTTTGCTAATTTGGAAAAATGCAACTTACCCTGAATAAAGAGAAAACATCTACATTATTACAAAAGTTATTGAGTAGGAAATAAGTTTAGAGATCCAACAAACTTGGGATTCAAATTCTTAACCATTTTTTTTAAATTAGTAGTAAGACCTTCCCAATGTTCCTCAAATGCTTAATTGGGCCTCGGATTTTCTTTTCTATAAAACAGAAATTCAACCTGTATTCTATAGTTGGTCTGAAAATTGAATGCAGTAATATGTATGAAAGCATCAAGCACAATTCACGGCACTCAGGAAAAATTCAAAAACAGCTCATTTCTTTCTACTATGTGAAAGAAGAAATCTAGACCAGGACCTGGCTGACTACTCCTTGTCCCTAGGCTCATATTCCATCAACACATCTGTCATTATCTTCTAATATCTATGTGATGGTTCAACATATTCCCCATTAGTTTTCCTTAACATTACAATTTTATGTAGTTTCTATCTTTTTCCTTTTCTTTTCTTTTTTCAGTGTTGGACCATACAGCTTTGTTTGCTTCACGGGTTTTCTCTGTTTTATCCCCTCGGAGCTTGATGATATTTATACAGCATCTGTTCAGATTTGCTTTCTTGCCCAGTGACTATCTGCATTTTACCTGTGCTATTATAAATTTCCTCCAAAGCAAGGGTAAGGTTACACTCTTCAGGAGTTGTCATTTTTGCTACATATGTTTTGGTTAGCATATACCGTTAGGCTCTTCAGTGATAAGTAAGAAGTTTCAACATCTTTTAATTCTTATAGAATCATTTAATTTAGAGGTATACCAGATTTTATTAGGGAATCAATTGCACAAAAAATCATTGGTTACCAAATCCTTTCACTCAATTGAAAAGGAAACTGAAATCTAAAAAGATTGTGTGACATGATGTCATGATTTTATGATGTCAAACATCATAAAAGTGGATGGCCTATCTCTCATGCCTTTAAGACTAAATAAGAAAATTGTCAAGGGCACCTGGGTGGCTCAGTTGGCTAAGCAACTGCCTTCAGCTCAGGTCATGACCATAGAGTCCCGGGATCAAGTCCCACATCAGGCTCCTGCTCAACAGGGAGTCTGCTTCTCCCGCTGACCTTTCTCCTCTCATGCTCTCTCTCTCATTCTCTCTCTCTCTAAAATAAGTAAATAAAATCTTTAAAATAAAAGAAAGAAAGAAAATTGTCAAAATATGAAAAGGATGGAGAAAAACTAATCTTAATGTGCCTGGCTTGAAGTAGTAATAAAAGCTCAAGGTCTTAGAGAAAAGACTAATACATCTTGAAGCATTTCTTCATAGCGTTTTTAGAAGGTGACATCCTTGGATAATACAAAGTACTTCATTTTATAAGAGATAATGTGGGGAAAATAAATGTACTGGAAAACATACAATCTAGACCTTTTTATAATGCAATTTCAATCTGTTTCTAGGCAGCAACAGCTCTTTACTCTCCAGATCTATTTCTGCCAACAGAATCCACCAGACAGAGCATGTACACTTCCATTTGCATTTTCTTTTCCCAATTCCAACAGAATTCTATCTGAGCCTATAACAAACCACTTAATGGTGAGGAAAAGTAGGCAGTTAAAATTCTAAATTAATTAAGATACTTTTCAAGTAGTTTCTTAAAATAAAAAAAAATATTAAAAAAAGAATTACATATTTGAAATATTAAGCTGAGTGTGGAACTTGGAGAAATAATTCAACAAACCTTAGATAGGAGTAAAGAAAGAAACTGCAAGAGATTGCCAAAGAATGAATGATTAAAAAGAGCCAAGTCCATAGAATTATTGGATTAGAAAAATGTGCTGATCCAAACCAATTACTAAACATTTGTCCAAATCCAGTGAGTTAATTTTAAATATATTTGTATATAGAGGGACATTTCTTTCAATCTTTGGAACCTTTTTTTTTTTTTTTTTTGCTGAATTATGCTTCAATTTCTTTATATAGCAGTGCTCTTGAAACAACAGAGCATATATATTTTTGGTGATTGTTGTTACAGAGAATTGCATTTTAAATTTGTAGTTCCTGCTATATTGAGAGATCAAGAGAACAAGTTAATTTGGAGCAGTTTCTTTGGGGAGAAATCACCTTTGTTCTTTTCAGCACATAAAATTGGCATTCTGTCCTAGGAAAGAGCATAATAAAGCAGTGTTCTTGCTGAACAGTGGGAATTCCATCTTTTACCAAATATTATGTAAGACTCTAAAAGCTGTTGAAAAGATAAAACTGCAAAAGGGATGATGATGGATCTTAAATAAACAAAAAAGATTTAAAAAATTCCTTGCTTTGGGGAGTTAGGGTTACTAGAGTAGTTCTGATGGATTGAGATTGGTCTTGAATAAGACCACCTGGAAGAAAACAAAATCAAAAATCTCCCAAAAGACAAGTCAATGAAGAAAATACAGAATCTCAAATTATGACTCTCAAAGACTAAATTTTATAAAAGCAGAGAAACAATGGGCAAGTACCTGGATAAATCTGCACACCTTTACTGACATGGCCATTACAGAACCATGAGTTTGCTGAGAAGGAAAAGACAGTATGTGACTCTAAGGAAAGAACCAAGATTTGTGAATCCAGGCATATTACCGGCCATAATGAGCTGGAGGACAGACCCTCTTTTCCTTCATTGTCCACTGTTTAAAAATAAGGCCAGACACTTAGGGTCAACTAAGTGTTTTAGATTAAAATGCTGGGCCATAGAGCTTAGTTAAGGAGTCCCCACCATGAGGAGATGGGCATAGTTAATGGGAAGAGGCAAGGTGTGACTTATACATAGGGCTAATTCTCAGGTTGTTTAATTGGTTTCACATTCAATGGCAATTAAGATGACAGTAGTGAGTACAGAATCACTTTAGATTAGCTAGATAACTGCTGCTTACTTCATTTTGGTAACATACCAGGGTGGTGACTGATTCTGGGACAGTAGTGCTTCGGATAGTGCCTGGGGGAACTTCTACCTTCCCTGTGGGTTCTAGCTCCATTCATGAGGTTGATTGATGAGGATATAATGATGTAAGTAAATATCCTGGAGATCTGAGATTATTATAGGAGTGCTGACCCACTGGAGGAGAGGGATAAAGGTGGCTCAAATTAGTTTTGATTTAAATAATAGTAATCTATGAGCTAGAAAATTGGATCATATTAATTGGATATAAGATAAAAATGAAAGCACTTCTATATGGGTAGAAAGATATGTGGAAAGGAAAACATGAGTGGAGGTAGTTTAAGTTAATGGGAGAGAAGATCTATGAAGATATGGAATTATTTATCTTCTAATGGTGATTAATTATGAAAAGTGGATCTTGATTTCCCAGAATTACTATTTTCCAGCAAGTTCCAGGCTTCTAGGAGGAAAAAAACCTGGTATTAATAATACCTTTATAATCATAGGTCTGTGGAGGCAAACTTTTCCTGTAATAGGCAAGATAATAAATATTTTAGGTTTTGAGGGCCATAAAAGACTTTTTTGCTACTAAATTAGTCCATTTTAGCTTGAAAGCCACCATGGACACTGCTTAAATGAATGAAGTGTGGCTATGTTTCAATGCAACTTGATTTACAAAAGCAGCAGGTAGCTAGATTTGGCCCATGCGAAGGCTACAATATGCAGACTCTTATTTTAGACTGATAATGCACATTATATAAAGACAACCACTTGCTAAACTTTTGAAGACTGCTTAGATTAAAATAGCCTTTAAAAATGTAGTTTCTACTATGCTTAAGTCATGATGCTTCTACCTAGAGATAAAAATAAAAATAAGACATTGTTGCTTTTAAAAATCCAACAACTTAAAAAAGAGGTAAGAAACAACATCCCTAAAGCTCTAGTGCTATGCTATGAGGGCTGTCACAAAAACATATACAGGGTGGAGATTCAGAAGAGGGAATAACTAACTTTCCCAAAGAGTTTCAGGAAAATCTTCAGGGAAACAGTGACATGAACTGAGAGTTTTTCATTACTGTTTACTAAAAAACGTAAGCAGTCACTTCTAGTAGAGCCAAAACCATGAAGATATTGATACAGAAAAATAGATGAAGACTGACCAAGTCAACATTATATGTATTCATGTTATCCCAGTGCACCTGGACTGTCTTCTGCAATTAACAATAATAATGATTACCATAAAAATGATGAGCATGGTAAATAGTTATTGAAGACTAACTATATCAATTCACAAAAATTGATTTCTTAAAACTTATTCTGCTGCATAGTCAATTTTCTGAAATTCTGATGACTGATTTTTTACTGGAAAGGGTTTTAAGTGCTTTCATAGGAATATTCAATTTCTGGTACCAAATATATTCACTGTTCATCATTACATAAGGGCAAGTGTAACACAGTAATTTTTTTTTCAAAACATTTTGGGACTTCTTTGTCAATGTCTTAGTATTTATCTTTTAGCACTTACAGAATGGTTAACTAATGCTTTGTATATTTTCTCAATTTCATACTTAGGATTAAAGAGAACATTTGAGACATATTCTTTATACTGTATAAATTATCTATCTGTTGTCTCTCAATTCTAAACCGACCATCCTGTACTCTGCTCTGTGACACGTGTTCCTCTTCCCTACACTGGCTGCCCATTAGGTTGTGCTAGAGAGAGAAAATCAGGTAAGAGGAGAAAAAAGAAGCCTGCTACTTCCTGCTTTCTCCCTGCTTCTGTCGATTCCCCTCATGGTTCTTCAGCCCAGCAGGATGAGCTCCTTCCAGGAGCAGCATTTAAAACCAGTTTACTGCTTTCCCAGCACCAACCGGAAGTACGTAGTTCAGTACTACAATTTTCCTCAAGAAGTGGTATTTTAGCAATGGTTTCTAGACTTATGGTTGAAACCCATTTCAGCCATATTGGTTATGGAACCCTTTGGGTAACATTTTATTCAAAACATATTCCACAGAAAGATACCTACACTCAATGATGTGATGAAAGTATGTTCACTGAGTGTCTCCTATTGGGAGAAACTGTTCTAATTCAGAAAGTGCTTGAATATTCTACGAGGTAGATACTATTGTTATACCAATTCCACACATTAAAAAACTGAGGCTGGAGGGGTTATGTAATGCTCCTAATAATAGCGTTCCCAAGTAACAAAGCTGGGATTCAAGTCCAGAATTTGAAAATATTAACCATTACATTACACTACCACTTAGATTATTATAGAGGATTCAACAGAATGGAAATAACCACAAGTGGAGATATTGGTGACGGGTATCTAAAAATATCTTAGAAAGAAAAAAATAAATAAGATTTTGAACAAGACAGTGGCCAGGAATAGAGGAAAAAAGGACAGATTCAAATAACCAGCACAGGTTGAATGAGAACTCTGTAACTTATTGGATACAGAACACAAATACACCCCATCCTGCTGGGCTGAAGAAGCATGAGAGGAATCGACAGAAAGCAGGGACAAAGCAGGAAGTAGCAGGCTACTTTTTTCTCCTCTAACCTGATTTTCTCTCTCCAGCACAACCTAACGGGGAACCAGTTTAGGGAAGAGGAATGTGTGTCAGAGAAGAGCAAAATGGTTGTATTAGTTATTTACTGCTGCATTGTAGCCACCCACATCTTAGTGGTTTCCAACAATAGCAATTACTTAACTCTTAGATCGGCAAGCTCACTGGGAGATGGCTGACCTCAGACGGCTTTGCCCACATGTCTGCATCCACCACACAGGCTGCCACGAGTTAGTTTTGCTGATCTTGGCTGTGCTTTCCCTTGTGTGGGGGGGGTCTTAGCATGAATCCAAGGATACTGCCACAGTGATTACCGAGGTTTTTGCTTGAATGGCCAGTGAGATAGATAGTAACCATTACCTATGATATCAAAAACCAGAAAAGGGAGAATATTCGAGAGGCAAAATGAATGAAAATATTAGTGTTGATTGGGACATACAGAACTTGCAGTAAGATGGGTAGGGATATCTCATACCAAGTTAAATATAGGTCTGGAGATTGACGGAAATAAAGCAGCAAAAATAAGAACATGGAAATTAATTTAAAAAGCCATAGGTTTATGTGGTATCGTTCATGGTGATCATGTAGAGAAGTCAGGATTGTTCTGAAACTGTCAATAATCTACTTTATTTTGCTTCTGGTACTAAGTAATGACTGTTGACAAAAGGACCATTTAATATAATTAAGCTTGAGAGGCAATTATTGTTGTCATATAGTCTTTCTGCATTATTAGATGCATTTGATTCTTAATTTCCAAGGGAAAAAAAAAGTAATTTCTTCTACAGAGGAAGACAATAGAGAGAAAAAGCAGGGACAAAATGATCTTTAATTGCCAGTACCTACATTATGGGAGAGAAACAAGTGACAGAAAAAAACAAGCTTTCATTTGCTTAGAAAAATCCTAACATTGAGGGGATGGTAGTGATGTCTAAAGAATCGAGGCTGTATTTTAAATAGGTCTGTAAATGGTATTTGGGAATTCAAGGGAATGTATTAAGTTATTTCTTATGGTCTGCACTAGCTCCACCGTTCCACAAATGCAATTTAATCAAGTATCCTACAAAATGTGTCTCAGAATATTCAGTTTGGTATAATAAACAGCACATTTGAAATCCAAATTTTAATAAGCTTTCTTGAATTTCTTAATTCAAACCTGAAGCATGTGGTTTAATTTATTTAAAGATTAATAACAAGCACAATAATCAATATACATTTTAAGTACATGTGAGCATTTTAAGTAATAGACCTCGCTATTATTTCTCACATTTATATAATCTTTTAAAAATAATTAGCATATTTAACACCAAAAAAATTCAACATTTTTTGGTGTGGTAGGAATAATATTCAATGGCTTTTCTCTTTTAATTTTCTTGAATTTGGCCCTTCTCATTAATAATATTCTGGAAGCATATATTTGCCTCTTTGAAGAATCAGAATCATGCAACATATATGCAAAGTGAAAGAGGTAGGAAAATTCTAGTTTTGGGACCTGGAGTCAAATTTCTTCAGCCAATATCAAAACAATACTTTTGAAAATCAGACTATGTTGAGAGAGAATCTAAGTTATTTTAACTGCCTTAACATAACAATACTCAAGCTTGCCCACTACAGCGTGGATTGTACTACCTAAAAACTAGAGACAGAAGGAATGCAGAACATGACAAAAAGAAAGGTTGGTGAGGGAAGCACATTTCTTCTAGCTCTGAGCAGTGTGAGAATGAGAAACAAGACAGTGATTTGGGAAGCAGGCAGTTAAAACTATGTTCCTGACCTCCCTTAGCATGTCAGATAGATTGATTGGAAACCTAGAACACAAAGACCATCTGCTTAATTTTCCCCTTTAAGCAGTGGGCCACATGTAGGGTGGCACAGCCCAGACCCAAGGGTTGATGGCCCACCTCAGCCAAGAGAGCTGTTTAGATAGATGAGCATGAAGCATCACAACCTGATCTCTACAGTCTGCATGTGGCTTAAACATGTCATGCTTCAGTAAGACAAAGTAGAGGTCTTGAGATTGGGACACAGAGACAAACATGCAGGGACTCTGTGTCAGAGACAAACAGTGGACACCACAGACTTTCATAATAAGAGCAAGCATGATGCTTAGAAAGGCCAGACAGAACTAGTTGTGTACCCTAGTGGCCATTAGTCAGCCTAGATTTGCCACAAAGAGCCACAGAGACCAAGAAGATACCACATAGACCCTGTATGATTCTCCCATTGTTGCTGTTAATGAATGGCTACAAACTTAGTGGTTTAAACAACACAAGCTTATTATCCTATAGTTTTGGAGACCAGATGTCTGAAGTGGGTCTCACCAGGCTAAAATCAAGGTATTGGCAGGGCTACATTACTCTGGAAGCTTAGATGAGAATCTATTTCCGTCCCTATTCTAGCTTCTAGAGACTGCCTGCATTCTTTGGCTAATGGTCCCTTTCCAACTTTAGCTTTTTTCATCCTGCATCACTCTAACATTGACTCTCCTGCCTCTCTTTTACTTATAAGGACACTTGTGATTACATTGGGCCCACACAGATAATCCCGGATAATCTTCCTATTTCAAAATCAGCTTGATTAGCGAACATAATTCCAGCTGCAACTTTAACGGCCCCCCCTTACATTGCAACTTAATATATTCACGGGTTCTGAGTATCAGGGTGTGGGTTTTCTGGGAAGGCCCATTATTTTGCTTACCACAGAGCTGATTTTTTTTTTTTTTTTAAATCTTGAAACCAACCTACATACCTAGACACCATCTTGGAACAATACAGGGAACAGAAGAGGCGATATGAGAGACAGGTTTTCTCAAAAAGAGAATGAGTCATGCTCAAGAGACTATTTAAAACTGAAGAGAAATGCCACAGATTGCCTTGTTTAGAATGTTATCTCCCCTCTGCTCTTCACTGAAGCTGCCTTCACTTCCCTCTACTTCCCAAGAAGACATAGAGGCTCTTGAAAGCTTAGATCAATTACAAAAACAAGGATGCTCATTTTCCCTTGTATAGCTGAAGAGTGAGTTAAATTTCCGAATCTGCCCCATTACTGTGAATCACAATATTGACCCCTAAGATGAACTTCAAAAACATGACGGATTTACTCGATACCACATGGACACTTGAAGAAGAAACTTGAGCATCATTATTACTGAGATGAGACTGTCACATGTTAAGAGATTTGTCCATAAAACTGAGTAACAGAGGAATCTAGAGGAGCCTGGAGTGATGAAAAGGATACCTGAAATCCTGGCATCTACCTCAGGGTCACTGTCTTGAGCAGAGGATTTAAAAAACATTAATTTTCCTAAGAACTTGTTGTATATATTCATGATAGGTGGTCCTCTTCAATTTTCAGGAAACCTGCCACTTTTGTTACCAGAATTAAGATAGTGAAGATGAAAAATCTCATACTACCTAGGAATCCACAAAGTCTTCCCTAAACATTGATGAAACTATTAAGCAAAGAAAAGGAATTTAAGAGCCAAATACATCCTGAGACAATGTCAGAAATGTGTTTACGAGAAGAAGATTGATTTTAGAGGTGGTGGCAGTTTTATGAAGTTATTGTGGATGGAAAGTAAAAAAGTATTTCAGAAAATAAACTGGAGAGAAAATTTCAAAGTCCCAAATCCAAAGAGTGGCACTGAACTGTGAAATTAAGGAGAAACATTTCCAGCAGCACATAAAAGTGTCAAAGTGGCAGTAATGGAGCTTATCATGACCCAGGGGTGTACCTGAGTATATTAAGGTGATAGAAAAGTGGCTGCAGAATATCGGGGATTGGAGCAGAAGAAAAGATACAGTGTCTTTTTCTTTAATTGGCAAATCAAGGACAAGGAAGAGAACCATCATCCATTTTTAACCACTTCTCTTCACTGCATGAGGACTTTTACTCAAGAATTGCAATATATCAAGGGATAGAAAACAGAACCCAGATCCTAAAGTCCACCATGGTAAATAACAGCCAGGGAGAAAGATATCAAAAATTATGTTAGAATTAATGAGTCCTAAATCAAAAGAGAAGCATTCTGAACTATGATAAGAAAAGAAAGTATATTTTAGTATCTATGAGGTAAAACACACAGACACACACAGAGACAAACAAACATATAGTCTCTATATATAGTCTCAGTGAATGAGTTTTACTAAGTGAGTCCCACCTGTTAATAAAACTCTGCGGTGACTTGGAAGATAATTTTGTTTCTGACGTTTTCCTTTTCTGCTGTATTTAATTGCCCATGCATAGAGTAGAAGTCAAGTGATTTACACAAGACCTCACGTGGAAGTTACTACAGAAAGTGCCACCTACTCTTTGAGCACCCATGATTTGTGAGCATTCCACAGTTCTCCATAAATGTGTCCTTGTACAGGACCATTTTTTTACATATACATAGTTTAAGCTTAGTGGTTTATCCATATATCACTATACTAATTTTTCTATTTTTTTGCTTTTTATAATTTTACCAATTCTAGTTGATGTGTGCACAGCTACCCTTTGATCCTTCTATTGATAAAATTTGATCATGTGAGTAAAATATATACTAAACGCTAATTTTTTTCTAATAAGTGATTAACTTACATAAGAAGGGTGGAGATTTTTTCTTTATACAGAGAATTATTACATATGAAGGGTTTTCAAATTAAAAACCACTCTAGTGAATATAGTAACTTAATATTTGTTTTAAAAACAACATCTTTTCTGAAGATATTTGCAATTATACATGGATATCTAGTATTCATATAAAAGCATTAAGGACACTGTCAGCAATAAACATATGCACACATCCACATGGAAGCAGTGTTGTCAGGGGAAGATCATGAATATGAGCAAAGGTTTAAAGGAAGCAAGGGACTGTGCCAGGTGGCTATCTGGGGCCAGTGGCCTCCAGCTAAAAGACAGGTTTAGTTATCTCAACTGATGCTCAAGAAATGGGTAACTTCTTAGCTGGCCAGCCAGCTCAATTTAATCAGTGGGTAACTCTTGTCAAGTCCCTCAACCTTGAAGTTTGTTAGCCATAAGTAACAGGATCTGTTTCTTCTCTATTTAATGCAAATTCTATGAGAATCAACTCTAATATATATATATATATATATATATATAGAGAGAGAGAGAGAGAGAGAGAGAGAGAGCACGAGTGTGCACATATTTGGTAGCAAAAATCAGAAAAAATACTACCCACTCCCTATAACCTTGCTACTAAAAAGATTCTTTAAATCTAGTATATTTAGACAAAATGAGTGTCTATACCCTCAAAAAGAGAATATCCATTAATGTAGTTATAGAGATTCTAAATCTAGGAGCAATCCATACATTACATAACTTGAAATCCTCTTTCTAGGGCGCCTGGGTGGCTCAGTGGGTTAAGCTGCTGCCTTCGGCTCAGGTCATGATCTCAGGGTCCTGGGATCGAGTCCTGCATCGGGCTCTCTGCTCAGCAGGGAGCCTGCTTCCTCCTCTCTCTCTCTGCCTGCCTCTCTGCCTACTTGTAATCTCTCTCTGTCAAATAAATAAATAAATCTTTAAAAAAAAAAAAAAAAAAAGAAATCCTCTTTCTAGACACCTAGAGAGGGTATATTAAATATAACGGTAATAATAGTAAGACTGCCTTTCACCAATTTGATCAGTAAGAATAATAATAAAATGTAAAAATACCAAAGATTGGTAAGAATGTGAGCAATGGAGACTCATACATTGATGTTATGAGTATAAATTGAGAGAACTACTTTGAAGAGCAATTTGGCATAATCTAGTAAATTAGATGTGTATGCTCTTCAACTCAGCACTTACAATCTAGATACACAAATTTCAAATACATACACACATACATATATATATATATGTATACACACAGAGAGAGAGAGAATGCTTGCAATTTTTTATAATAAAAGGGAAAAATAAAATCCCATAAACTAAAAGGGAATAGATAAAGGAATTGTGTCATTCTCACATAATGTGATAAATCATTTGTAATAGCACAAATACTCAAAAACCAAATTTTGTGAATAACAAGGTTGAAGATATATGTGTATAGCTTAATACCAATTATATAAAACTATGCCAATTGCAAAAGAATATATCATGTTGACATATATGTACATGTATAGTAATGGCATGAATTATGTGTGATAATAATGAACACTAAAATCAGAACAGCCCCCTCTGTATAAATGTGGCCAAATGCTAACATTCAATAAAGTTGCATGGTACCTATATTTATGAGTCTTTGCCATATTCGTTTTTACAATGTCCTGTAAGCTTGAAATTTTTCTAAAATAAAGCCAGTATTGCAGTTTTATGAAGATGGAAGTCCCCATGATAGACAAGGCAGAAAATCCACACACACAAAAAGTAGTACGCTGATTTCAAAGGGTAGGAGAAGTGTCCTGCTACATGAAAATGGAGTCATATCTCAGTATTGGTTGAGTCAGTATTGTGCCAGGCATTGTTCCAAGTGCTTTACACTGATGATCTCATTTAATCCTCATCCTTGTAATAATTCTCTGTAGAAGATACTATGGTTTCCTTCTTTTAGAGATAGGGAACTGAAACACAGGTCAGTAACTTGGCCTGTATCACATAGCTGATAAGCTGGAGCTCTAGAATTTAAACCAGAGAGTTGGGGCGCCTGGGTGGCTCAGTCCTAAGCTGCTTCGGCTCAGGTCATGATCCTGGGGTCCTGGGATTGGAGCCCTGCATCGGGCTCCCTGCTCAATGGGAAACCCGTTTCTCCCTCTCCCTCTCCCACTCCTTTTGCTTGTGTTCCCTCTCTTGCTGTCTCTTTCTCTGTCAAATAAATAAAATCTTTAAAAACAAACAAACAAACCAGAGTCTGAGCTCTCAACCAATACAGAAACTGTCCTTGGTAGATATGCTTACATTAAAGCAGCAGTTCTCAGTGTGTCCCAGGTCCCAGCAGCACCAGAAACTAGCCAGAAATGAAAGCTTTTCCATCTTATGCTAGACCTACTGAATCAGAAACTCTGGGACTGAGCTTAGCAAAATGTATTTATAACAAGTCCTCAGTGTGACTCTTAGCCATGCGAAAGCTGAAGAACCCTTGGGTTTAGGTAACATACGGGCCTGTAGATCTCACTAATGGAAAACTAAAATGGGAGTTTCAGTGTAATGTATGTTTTCACATCAGGTGTTGATGTTACTTGCCTTGTGAGCTACAGAGATGTTGCAAAAATCACAGCATCTCCCTGGGAATGAGGTGAAATATTTGTGGTGGAAGAGCAGAATTTTCAGAGAGAAAATCTTGAAGAAGAAGATCCTTGCCGAATGTACATCAAGCTGATCTAGGCGATCAGGTTAACATAAAGGGAAGATTTCCTGTGGGATCCCCTCCCTGCTCCCATGAATTTCAATCTCTTGTAGGAGAGTTAAGGAAAGCCAAATTACCTCAAACTCTGATACTTCTGTTCTTTGAGCCACATGTATTCTGAAATTGAACAGTCATTTTCAATAAAGAAATTTACATTTACTAATTGAATCTGACCTGGTAATGTAAATTTTGTAAGAAGCAATGTGGCAAAGGGGGAAGAGGATTTGGAGCTTTTGCAATTGGTTTCTGTGCTTAGCAAAAGTTCCAAAAGGTACTTGGTTCCATGGAGTGTCCTGAGGCACAGAGTCCTATGGGTACTCAAAGTGTGATACTGAAAGTGAAGTCAAGCACAGAGAAGCCTATGAACGGATAATGCATTCCAGAGCGGACCTCCACCAGGGAATAAATCCAAGTATTGTATTGCCCCCATGCGCTAGAGAATGCTGAGATGGATTTCACATATGTGCTTTATTTTATGTAGCATTACATTAGCAGAATCTGGTTCCGATGATTCACCATAAGCATGGACTGCATGGAAGAAAGGAAAAACAAAAGAGTCTTTCTTCATGGGAGACTTTTGTTATTCAACAAAAATTCTAAAACTTTTTTCGAGGGCTCACAAATTATTTCTCTGCTTCCAGCCCTAGGACTGTTCTGTTGATGTGTTTGTTTTGATGTTGTTTTTAATGGTTAGGATATGAAAGAGAGGGAGAGAGACTTTCCATCACCTTGACCCCACCTTGTACCCATGCAGAGAAATGAATTTTAAATAGATTTACAGTGGACACATTCAGCAGATAATTCTCTCCAGTAGGAGCATCTTTCCCTCTCTTCAATATGCTTTGCAAACGCTTAAGTATATTAACAGGGAATGGATAAGACTCCGTCCAAAGAGATAGTGATTTGAAGAAAAAGCTATCTTCTTCTTGGAATTAGCCCACTTTATGGCTTAGACACCCACCAGCTCTCATTTGTGCTCCTTGCAAGCGCTTGCCTCACACAGATTCATCCACTTTATATGAGTATTTAAATGTGGGAGAAAGTCATCTTATCCCTTAAAAAAAAAAATGCCATGATTTTATATCTAATGTGTACAAACCCCTTGGGTTAGTTTGATTTAGCAATGCATCCTGGGGTTTTTATTCTCTCCCTACTAACCATGCTGATGTAGGCAAGAGAAGCATTTGTACCTTACTCTTTATTCACCACTTTAAAATTATGTTCTGCCCCTAAAAATTGTCTTATTTCTTTTTTTGTAATTGTGTTATTTCTTAAGTGTGTTACTTTGCCTTTCTATTGAATGTTTACTGAGTGTCAGGCATTTTACAAACATTGTCTGTCATGTTGCTAAGATGGTAGGTATTGTGATTTCCTAAATTAAAGATGGAAAAAAACTGTGCTTCTGCAAGTCTAGATGATTTGCTAAAGACCAAGCAAATAGTGGACACTAAAACTGGATTTTGGAGGCAATATGTGGATGGGACTTTCTTTAGCCCCCTCTACTATATCACATCTCAGATGACAGAACCTAATACTGACATTCAAACACATGTTTAAGTCGTCAGGGCCAAAGAATAAGGCACACTGGCCTTCGTGTCATGGAGTGAGCTACAACTTTCTCATATTCATCCAATTTTTTGATGAACCATTTATCAACATGTATCCTAGGAAGGGCTACATGTTTTCCCACTGAATAAGCTTTAACACACACATACACACACACACACACACACACACACACGTGCACACATGCCTCCTGAATGTCTCTTTTCATCTAATCCTTTTCAGTCACTCTGCAAAGAAAACCATTTCTGAAGCTGGGGGATATCATTCCCATACATGTTTTCAAACCCTTATTAAAAATATGCATAATTCCCATTTCTTACACTTATAATTAATATCACAATAACCGGGGCACCTGGGTGGCTCAGTGGGTTAAGCCTCTGCCTTCAGCTCAGGTCATCATCTCAGGGTCCTGGGATCAAGCCCCACCTCGGGCTCTCTGCTCAGCAGGGAGCCTGCTTCCTCCTCTCTCTCTGTACTTGCCTCTCTGTCTCCTTGTGATCTCTGTCTGTCAAATCGATAAATAAAATCTTTAAAAAAAAATATCACAATAACCTTCCTTGTACAACTCCTATTGTGCACACAGCAAGAGAGCCTCTAACTATGGCTCATTTGTCCATGAGCAGCACCAGCGCTGATGGCGAGCTTGTTAGAAATTCAGGTCTCAGGCCCTGCTTCAGACCTTCGAGGAGATGCACTTCTGCTTTGGAAAAATATACCCAGGTGATCCAGAAGCACATTTGACTTGGAGAAGCACTGATGTGGGAGTCTATAAAAAGGAGTGGAATTGCTGGGAAGGACACACACTTCTTCAACTTTATTAGATATTCCCAAATTGCTTTCCAAAATGATTCTATCAACAAGCAACCCACCAGAAATAAGTCTTTTCAAATTTTTGGCAGTCAGCTAGATGTGAAAAGCTATGTCATTATTGTTTCAATTTGCATTTCCCTCATTTCCATAAGGTTAAGGGTCTCTCCGTAAATCCATTGCCCATGGGTGCTGTCTGTGAATTTCTTGATCTTACCTTGTGTCAAATTTTCTGTTGGTTTCTGTTCTGTTCTTTTCTGTCAAAATAACCTAAAGAGGTCTTTTTGTCTTTATTTTTTCCTTTTATCTTTCCTTCTCTCCCTATTTGCGAAAAGAGGTTGCAGGGTTGCAAGTTTTTCAGATATTCTAGTTGTCAGGATATTAGCTGTGAACTGTGAACAATCATTACCTAAGTAGCTTATTTTCTCCTCAACCAAGACAAAATAATACTAACAATAACAATAATAGCTAGTCCATGAGTGAATAGAACAAAATCTGAACCCCTGCCTGATATCAAGGCCTATGCCCAAAGGCTTTTCCAGTCTCCAATTGTTTCTTCTTCAAAACATTTTTACATTAAACCTGAAAGTTACTACTGTTTCCTTTCTCCCTTTAATTTATAATAGTATATAATATGTATATTATATGCATGTATAAGAGATGATATGAATAATTAATGGCATGGACAGCATTTATATGTAACACGTACAATGGTGTAATCTTTTTATAGCACTGGAGTATAGCAAAGCTAAGCTCTGAATTACAGGTCAGTATTGAGTAGGTAAAAGTAGAGATGAAAAAGTTCTAAAGCCATTCATTAAGATTTGTTTTACAGGTCTACTTCCACTAATATATATTTTTTTAATTCTAGTAGGAATCACCTATTAAACCTGATAAATAAGATTGCTTATTTGCTTATAACTGTTTTGCTAAGTCTCTTCCCTGGAAATTCTGATTCTGCAGATTTAGGTTAGAACCCAGATGTCTATATTTTTATAGAAACACAAGCAAGTCTTTTCATAAGCATACTTTGGTGGGGGCACTTCCATTTCATAAGTGATAGATAAATTCTGCTCCTTCTCACCTGAACAATGATGCAGCATAATTCAAAACATGTGGTAGGATCAGCACAATGAGCCATACATTTTGGAAGGAACATTATGATCAGTCTTGCTTAGGGAGGAAATATCCTCCCACATCCCAAGGGGTATCTACTAGGCAAATGTCAAGGCAATTACAATTAGGACCCATTTAAACATTGTGCAGCTACTGCCCTGTCTCAAAACACCAATAAAGCAGCAAGTCAAAGTGCTGACTTCATTTACAAGCCACCCACTCTCCTAGCACAGCTGCTGCTCCGGTATCTCCGTGTGACCTCTATGTACTGCAGATAAGAGAGGCTTCAAGGCAGCAGCCTCAGCTCTGGCCTCTATCAGGTCTCCAGGCAATGGTCAGGGCTCCATCCACCCCTTTTACTCCCACTTTAATCTCCGTTTATGCAGCTCTTCCAGTTCTAGACTCTCGGCTGCATTCTCCGCACATCTCCAAACTTTGCTTTAATTTCAAAGTTATGAGATGCCTGTTTTGGAAAATGCAAATAATCGAATAAGAAGTAAATCTTATTTGATGTGACAGAAGAAAGCAATTGAAGAAGATATTATAACTATTCAAATTTGCCAGAACTTTTTTTATTCCAATGAAGAACTTTCTCTGGACAAAACACAAGCATGAGGTGTTTTTGAGAGCTTTTGTTTCCAAAAACCTAAAAATAGTTTACAAATAGCCACCATACATTTATAAGGGTGCTGTTAAATGCTACCATTCCTTCAGAAAAGGGGAAACGGTGGTTAAAAAATAATTTTTTTAAAGAAATACACACACATGTCAAAGAGTAGTAGACTCCCAGGTATAGACCCTTTCTTTTTCCATCAACCAAGCAAAAAATATCCCTTAAGTAACAAACAAAATACTGCATGATGAAAAAAAGAATAGAGGATAGGAAATATAAGGTACTAATCATCTGACTCCATCAACTGTAAGAATTAAATGATTTAATATATGTAAAAACACTCAGAGAGTTGGATATACAGGGAAAGTTCAGCCAATGTCTGTTGTCTTCTTTATTTTTCTCTAAGAAGCATAAGGTATGCACACACTAAGATACTTAGTAATCTACTTCATTATTGAAAACACGTTTTGCTTATTTTTAATTTATTTTTGCATCCTTAGCAGCTAATTCAGGAAATAATCAATAAGTATCTATAGAATTCAGTTCAAGTCAGCATATATTAAATGACAAATCAATGCCAGAGGCAGCAAATTAGAATAGTGGTTCTCAATCAGGATGATTTTATCTCCCAAACTACTAGGGACATTTGGCTATGTTTGAGACCACAACTCAAGGGAAGGGAGTTACAACTGGTTTCTAATAAGTAGAGACCAGAGATGGCTGTTAAACAACGAGAAATCATTAGGACCAAGAGGGTAGTGAAGGCTTTGCTTTTCAAGAGTGGAAGATG
Source organism: Mustela nivalis (assembly GCF_964662115.1). Taxonomy (NCBI): domain Eukaryota; kingdom Metazoa; phylum Chordata; class Mammalia; order Carnivora; family Mustelidae; genus Mustela; species Mustela nivalis. The sequence goes on from NC_139026.1 coordinate 28,477,702, forward strand.
TGCATTTCAGACACAAGAGAAAGTATGACAAAAGTAGGGGCAGGGGAAAGTTGATATAAAGAGCAGCAATAAAAGAATGAAAAGCCTGGATGGGGTGTTGAGGAACAGTGAGGAGATCACTTTGGGTTTTCCTTTTCATTTCTGCAGTTACCCTGTTCTCTTCCATCCTCTTTATCCTTCTCTCCCTGTGTTGACTATTAGAGAATCTAGTCATGTGACTCTGAGTCATGTGACTGCCTCATGAATCTATCCTCCCCTCAATTGCCATTTTGGGACCCACAGTTTCTCTCTTTGGTCTGCCGGTACAAATAACTAGAGCTCTAACCTCCTTAGAGTTCCATTCTCCAGTCCAGATGTTTGCTAATGTAGACACATGAAGAATACTCTTTCTCTTTAAATACCTGTTTCACCAGGCACAGGGATAGTGACTTTATATTTCTCTGAAATGTCCAACTTTCTATTAAGTCCATTTTAATAAATTACCTGCAACCAAGTGTTGAAATGAGAATACTAGGCTTTGAGAAACCTCCATCTTCAGCCATATATACTAATATAAAACAGAATAGTGTTAGGCACACACACATCATCTTAAGCCATCAGTAACCACACATTTCTTCTTCAATTATTTCTTCAATTATGTCTATTTTCCATATGCAAGTGGTAAAAACTGTCAGAATTCATTCACATATTTAGGGTTTCTTACTTGTAAGGATTTCATCCAAAGGAAACTAAGTGGTTGAGCACATTTCTTCCATTACTAGGATCTTATTTTATTTTCCCACTTATGTCCCAATATTAAAGAACGTTTAACTTAAAGACACTCAGCAAGGATAATGCTTGGTGAAAATATCCACTATGAATTTATACAATGTAAACAATAAGGGTAGGAGGATAATTTCATAATTGACATGCTTTAACATTTAGTTTGTTTTTGCTTGTTTTATTTTATTTCTACTGAAAGAAAAACAATGACATTTTCTCTCTGTCTTGTTATTTTAAACATCCTAGTAATTTTGTGCACATCTGATAGGGAAGGCAGAATGAAGGAACTGAAAGAATATGAACAAATATCTAGCAGCTGCCCGATTATAATAACCTCAAGGCAAAGAAGTTGGTCAGAAGTGCAATTCTTTTGTTTACTTTTAATTTCTTTCTGGCTTTTAAAAATACAACTGTGTTCATATAAATGCTACATCAAAGCAGTCATAATAAATAATTAGAGTGTTATCAAAGACTGTTTTGTTCTTCCAGCTGCTAGAACTGTTTTATTTATGTAGTATTGTGAAGTAAGTCAAAAACAGCTGCTATTTTATGTGAGTAATCTCATGATTTGATTTGAAATGCATTCCTCCAGTATATCCAATGGCATTTTAAGCGCAATGGCAGACTCGTGACAAAACATTTTTGGCCTGTTGTCTGTCTCAGAAGGAAAAGAACTTTGACCAGTGGATGAGTGTTATGAATGAAAATATATTCTTTCAAAAGGGAAATGTTCACTTGAAATTGTGTGCTTTGGTGCCCAGTGTAAGTGACACAAATGTGGAAATTGTGCACAGGTCAGACACCTAGAGGTCCTTCAGGGAAATGCATCCTCCCTTAGAGGCAGACAATTCACTTGCTAATTTAATAGACCTCACCTCTGGAGTCAGCCATTTTCTGACACTATTCAAAGGTGGAAATAGTGGAAGTTCTTCTGGATAGAAATAAGTATAAACAGGACAAAGCAAAAAATCAGGTTAAGAAAGAGGGAAAAAAAATAAATTGTTGCAGAGGAAGAGAATGGGTAAAGCAAGGTAACAAAAAGAACAAAAAGAGAAAAAGAGAGCAGAGGAAAGGAAAGAATATACCTCAAACTGCCACACACATACAAACACACACACACACACACACACACACACGCATAGATAAATATTTCCTATTCATGGTAGCAAAGTCCCTTTTAACTGCCTTGTTTGACTAGAGTTCCTGGGATGTTGTATAATTCTCTGTTCCTCACCACTTCCACAAACCTGTGGAAATGCCTTCTTCTTTTTCTCAGAGAAAGGTGTACAAATTAGAGAGTAATTTCAGCAATATTGGACCACAGCTGAAGCATACTGTAAGCTAACACTAGAGGAATGAACAAGACACCTCAGGATAAGTCACTTTCTAATTAGATTGTTTATTTACTGACACCCCAACTCAAACTCATGCATTTAGTAATGGGAAATCCACACGTATGCTCTGAAGGTCTAATCAATACTTTTTTCCCCCCAATCAACTTATCAACTTGTTTCAGACTCATAATTGATACCATTTAGGACATTACAGTTTCTTTCTATGTCAACAACTTTTTGCCAATAATATATTTTCTTCAGACTCTTTCAAAACATTTTATCTGTGGGAGATAATAGTATCCAGAATATATAATCTGGTAATTTTTCTCATGTCATAAGACTGTATAAGGTGTTTTATTTAATATATCCTTAAGTTATTAGTCTATAGGAAATAAATTAGCAATAACTTCTTTAATTCACGTTTATGACTAAATGTCTGCTTATTTGGCTTTTACACATACTTTTGACATTATTTTTTATATAATCCATTTTCTTCAAGATAAATATGTAAGTGGAATGTCTATAAATACAGTTAGCTAAATTATAAAATAAACACAAAATGAAATATTATGTAGCAATTAAAAAGAGTGAGCTAAATCCTTACGTTGACCTGGAGAGAAAATAAGAGAGTAACATCTACAATGTGCACTTATTATTTAAAAAGGAAGCACAAAAACCCCAAACCAAAACAAAACAAATAAGTGCATGTTTATACATATATTTGCCTAAACAAGAAGGAACCTAAATTAACTGTTAGTTCAGGAGTTTTGAGGGGGGCTAGAGAAAAGAAATTTAAGTTTTTCTTTACTGACCACTGTATTTTTAGTCAACCCAATCATGCATTATAGCACTATTTTTGCAATTTATAAAAAGCAATAAATAGAATGTTTTAATATATGTGTTACTACTTCTTCAATACACTTCAATAGTGTAAAAGGTAAAACATATATTCAGACCATAAATATTTACTTCTAACATATTATATTAATTTAGTTAATACTTAAATGTCATCATTTCATATTTACAATTATTAGTATTAAGCCCTACCATGTGCAAAGAAAAGGCAGTGTTCTTAATGCTATTTTATTTGCTTTCTGTAACAAGTCTAAAAGTAAGATTATCAATTCCATTACATGTTTAAGTTAACTAAGACTCAGGAGGGTAAATTAACTTGTCAAAGCTAGTAAGGAGCAAAATTGAAGTTAAAACTAAAGTCTATTTGATCAAAAACCCACACTCTGATAAACTGAACATCACTTTCCTTCATGATCTGTTTTCTGATGAATAAATGTGAATAGGTATGGGTCTGCATGGGCACATACACTCGTAACAAGTATGTCTGTATACATACACAAAAATAGTAATACAATGTTAAATTAGTTTCTTTGGGTTGTACATATGCCTAGCCCACAGATGCCCAGAAGAATGAGGCATGTTATGGATGGGAAGGAATATAAAAGTGCCAGTGAGATACATCTCAGGCATAAATGAGTCATTTATTAATGTGTATTAAAGTCTTATACTGTCTAACCATCTGAAACAATTTAGAAATTTCTTGGATTAAGTCAACCTGAGTTTTGAAGTTCTAACCTGGTATTTTATAGTCTTTGAACCACTAAGGATTTTCATACTATTCTGTCTTTTTTCCTGTGATTTTATTCTATATTGCAGGGTATTTGAGCTGACACATACACCAAGATTTTATTTAGTTACACTTTTCATGGAAACTGATGCAGTGGGTTAAAACCTCTGCCTTAGGTGATCCCAGGGTCCTGGGATGGAGCCCTGAAACGGGCTCTCTACTTGGCGGGAAGCCTGCTTCCTCCTCTCTCTGCCTGCCTCTCCTGCCTACCTGTGATCTCTGTCTGTCAAATAAATTTAAAAAGTCTTTAAAAAAAAAAAACTGATGCAAATGTTTTCAATTCCCAACAGAAATTCTGATGGTTTCACCAAGAGCTTTGCTTTGTTTCAATTATTTGGTATATTTGACTTGTTTATTCAGACATATTTATAAATATATGTTCTATTAGAATATTAATGATTTTCTACTTGAAGTTCACTCCATTATTTTTTTTTAATTGGTGAGTTCAGTAAAGACTAATTTCTGGGTTAAAAAATTGGATTCCTTAAATTATCATTATAAATATTGATTGTTAAAATAAACAATTTAATTAGATATTACCCCAAGGTCCAAATATAGATTCTGTGAATTTGGAAATAATAATTTTATTCTTACTCAAAGTTTTCCAAAAATCTAGGACTCATATGATTATTTGATGTTTTTATATACTTTCTCAAATAACTAACTGATGTACAAAATTCAAACATCATATATATATATACACACACACACACATGCATACATACATATATACACACACATATATATAGTAATCTTATTAGTTAGAATTTTCAAGCCCTGACAAAAAAATAACGAAAATTTTAAAATAAGTTAGGATGGAGGGAATATTTTGATACTCAATTTGCAGAAGTCACTGATATCTATAGCATGTTTATGATATGCACACATATATGAATGCGTACTATTTATTTATTAAAATATTTTCTGATAGTATTATACATTACTTAGTATGCAATTCTTGAAAGAAGAAATATAAATAGCCAGTAGGTACATGAAAAGATGTTCAACATCACAACCATCAGTGAAATGCACATTAATTTGCATCAAGATATTACCTCTCATGTTAGAATGTTCGCTGCAAAACAAAAACAAAGCCCAGACAATAACAAATGTTGGCAAGGATATAGAAAAATTGAAAATCTTATGTTCTGTTGGTGGGAATGTTAAATAGTGCAGCCACTATTGGAAATAATACAAAAGTTCCTCAAAAAAATTAAAATGAGAGCTACTATAAGATCTAGAAATCCTATTTCTGGGTATTTACACAAAAGAATAGAAATCAATATCCCAAAGAGATATTTGTATGCTCAGGTTCACTGTAGCATTATTTGTAATAGCTAATAGGTAGAAGCAACGCAAATGTCTATTGACAGATGAATGGCTGAAGAAACACAATATAAAATGATATAGCCTTTTAAGAAGAAGGAAATCCTGTCATACGCTAAAACATGAGTGAACCTTGAGACCATCAATCTAAGTGAAATAATCCAGTCTCAAAGAGACAAGTACTGCTTCATGCTTCCACTGACATGAGGTAATTAAAATAGTCAAACTCATAGAAGCAGAAAGCAGAATGGTGATTTCTGGAGCCTGCAGACAGGGGAAATGGGAAGTTACCGTTTAAAGGCAATAAAGTTTCAATTATGCAAAGTGAAAAGTTCTAGAAATCTGCTGTACATTTTGCTTATAGTTAACAATATTGCACTGCACACTCAGAAATTTGTTTGGAGGGTAGATCTCATATTCTCTATTTTTTTTACCGCAATAAAAGAAATGTGATTCATAATAAAGTTTATATTAATGCAAACTAATGTTTTTCTTCTGAAGAATAAATATATTTTGCAGCAATTACATTTCATGATTCACATATTAAAGCTTGCCTGTATAAGCTGATTGGTGGTGATAAGGGTAAATGTTTCTGGTCATGAAACTCATCATGGGATGCATCAGGACATGGTGATAGGCACACAGGATCTAGAATGTTGCGGACCTTGATCTGGGTTCATTCTCCCTAGCCTACTGTCTTGTTGCTACTTCCTCTGCCTTTACTTTTCTCATCATAAAAAGCAAGAATAAAAATAAATAGATCATATGTTTGTCCTAAGGGCTAATAATATATTTCATATAAAATGGAGTGTCATGCACTTAGTATATAATAAGAGCTCACTGAGAACCAGTATATAATAGTAATAATAATAGTAGCAATCATAGTATTAGCAGCCATGGTAGTAGTACTAGCAGTGGTAGTAGTAGCAGTAGCAATAGGAATAGGAATGATTGTAAAAGGCAATAGTAGTGATAATAAAGGTTGTAGTTGCAGTAGTAGAAGTGACAATGGTAATAGAAATAGTAATATTGGTAGTATTAATAGTAATACTCATAATAGTTATATAATAAACAAAATTACTTAGATAGCATACTTATTTGTCTAAAAAAGTCTCCAATCAAACTTAGACTTCATAATCTTCATCATGTGATGCTACTAAGCATACCTTTGTTTCTGGTGAATAAATACAGTCCCCATGTTAACTATACATATTTTTTGGGTTTATTGCCTTCTGTCATCCAAGAGTTGAGTGACTTTTGCCAAAGTTTTGTTTTCATGCTGTATAATTTTTATGATCATTGTTTTAATAGGAGAAATAGTAAACTTATTTAATTATTTCTAAAAACTCTGAATGTAATGCCATTTCTTCAGCCTGAATAATAATACTTAAAAATAAATGAAAACTAAAATGTCAGAGATAAAGAGGAAAGAATGAATGATTACTAGAGAATTAGAGAAATAAAAGATTCAGAAACTGGGTGGGCCTGCTGTTCTGAATTTCCTGTTCAGAACGTAAGAGGCACTTTACCCTGACGTGGAAGACACATATGCATAGGGAAGGATCTGTTCAGGCAAATTCAACCTGTGGATCTGTTTATTAGATGTCTTCCTCAGAGTAACAGAAGGGTGGTTACAAATAGAGATTAGGACCTTCTTGGTTCAAGGTGCTTCTCTTAAAAGTAAAAGAATTCTTTTAACTCAAAAACTAATTGTGGGGCATCTGGGTGGCTTAGTCAGTTGAATGTCTCACTCTTGATTCAGGCTCGGGTCATGATCTCAGGGTGGAGATCCAGCCACACGGCTCCACACTCAATGGGGAGTCTGAGATTCTTTCTCTCTCTATAAACTTAAAAAAACAAAACACTTAATGAGTTGTGAGAAACGAAGCTCACACTTCAAAATAAATCACATATAATTTACTATCTTAATCAAAACTATATAAAACCAATTTACAGATTTAAAATATAGCAAAATAAGTCAAAGATAAACTTCTGTATTAAAGAAAATGTATTACTTAAGCTGTAATAAACAATGTTTAATAATATCCCTTATTTAAAAACAGAAACAAACTGTAGCATTTTCATCTTATTTCAGATTGTCTTAGTTGCTTATTTACTTAAGTGTGTCTCCAATTGACAGTTTGTTCCCAAATTCTTCTACAGCTCAAACTAGTCCATATACTACTGGTCTCAGCAGTATATTAAACAATATTTATTGTAGAGGGTTCTCAGTGTTTCGTTTTGAAAAAGTTCCACATTAAGCATCCAGATATGGAAACTTTCTATTGGCAAAGATATAAATATCCTCATCTAAAACTCTCTGTGTGCTGTTCCAGAAATGCATGAGGTGCGGCATGAGCTGGATGGATTACTTTCCTGAATTTCAGTGTGATCCGCTAAGGCTTCTGGGACCAGTCTTATGTCGTTACAGCGTGAAGAACTTTCACAAGTTTTCCCAGATATTCTGCTGCCTAAGTTTCCTTAGGCAGGGATTGAAAAGAGTGGTACAGCCTAGTGATGGAAGAAATTGATGCCAAAGTGAAATAAAAGAATTGAAGTGCAAGATGAATTTGATTATTATGACTATATAGTCCTGGTATTAAAGAAAAGATGCATGGAAGCTAAGAGTAAAACTAAATAACCAATAAAATAAATTAATAAAACCAGTGTGGGGAAATAAGTAGAGACTGTATCATACCATTTTGCTTTTTTTTTTTTTTAAGATCTTATTTTTTTTATTTGAGAGAGATAAAGAGAATGAGAGAGCATAAGGAGGGAAAAGGTCAGAGAGAGAAGCAGACTCCCTATGGAGCTGGGAGCCCAATGCAGGACTTGATCCCAGGATTCCGGGATCATGACCTGAGCTGAAGTAAGTCGCTTAACCAACTGAGCCACCCAGGCACCCACCATTTTGCTTTTTTTTTTTTTATTTATTTTTTTAAAATTTTTTATTTTTTATAAACATATATTTTTATCCCCAGGGGTACAGGTCTGTGAATCACCAGGTTTACACACTTCACAGCACTCACCAAAGCACATACCCTCCCCAATGTCCATAATCCCACCCCCTTCTCCCAACCTCCCTCCCCCCAGCAACCCTCAGTTTGTTTTGTGAGATTAAGAGTCACTTATGGTTTATCTCCCTCCCAATTCCATCTTGTTTCATTGATTCTTCTTCTACCCACTTAAGCCCCCATGTTGCATCACCACTTCCTCATATCAGGGAGATCATATGATAGTTGTCTTTCTCCGCTTGACTTCTTTCGCTAAGCATGATACGCTCTAGTTCCATCCATGTTGTCGCAAATGGCAAGATTTCATTTCTTTTGAAGGCTGCATAGTATTCCATTGTGTATATATACCACATCTTCTTGATCCATTCATCTGTTGATGGACATCTAGGTTCTTTCCATAGTTTGGCTACTGGGTATTTACCCTAAAGATACAAACATAGTGATCCAAAGGGGCACGTGCACCCGAATGTTTATAGCAGCAATGTCCACAATAACCATTTTGCTTTTTAAACTTAACCTAATATTACCCATAACCAAGACACAGTCCATCTTTGCAACTAAATCAATATTTTAATGAGGGTTAAGTAGAACCATCCATTTTTTCTTAAAATTTGCTTAGAAAAAAATAGTCTCTTTGAATCTCAAATATAAAAATTGCTTCATACTTTTCACCATCCTTCAAATTCTCATTATCAAGAACAACTTTATTAAGTAGAGAATGTATGTGACATGACAGAGAAAAGAGAAATTAGAATAAGATGTACTTCTATCATAAAACTATATTTTCCAAGTTCTGCTATTACTTCTTTTTGCAAGTATCTAATCAAAGTCATGATTGCTTTTCTCTGAAGCTCTTTTATTTGGAGTTTAGTTTTGCTGCAAATATTGTTTTGTGTTTTCATCAAGTAACTTTCTATAATTATGCTCCATTGAATTAGCAAAACCAAAGGAAACTTTTTTATTTTGTCTTCTTGTTTAACAGATCTTTTCCTGCTTTCTTTTTCTGTGAAAGGGAGCTTTTCCAAATGCCAAATAAACTCAATTTGTGAGACTCTAATTTAGATTTTGCATTTTTGAAGATATAGGAAAATGTCTGGAGTTCCCTTTAATCTTCCTTTCATCCCTCTTGGTAAATTTCATAATCAATCTGAGGATCAGCTTTTAGATAATGCTACTCAGCTTTATTTTTTTCCCTTGTATTTCTAATTTCTGTTCTGACTTTTAATCTATATGATTCAGAATCTGGCAATCACTAAGTGGAGAATATGCCAGGACAATCATCTGTTTAGACCAATTTTATTTTTACAAATTTTTAATACATAAATTACAAATCCCTTTCTCATTAAGAAATCTTGAGCAATCAACATTGTAGTTAATGTTATTAAAGGAATTGGTATCTATTGGTGATTCATAAAATAATACATTATGTTCACATTGATATTTTCCTATTACCTAATGGCTGTTTTGTTCTATATAACTTATCTTTACATGCCTTTGGAACATCAGCATGTTGCCAGAATTAGTTAGACTTCAGGATAAAATCCTAATAAGCAATAGCCTAGACATCAGATATATAAACAGAATATTATGTTCAAAACAAAAATAATGATAATAGAAATGTGAATTCATTTGGTAATTATTGATAGACCATACCATATACATGTGGTGAGAATAATAAATTACATACTTATAGGCTTATAAAAATAGTGTCAGCTATATATTGTCCATTTCACCTAATTTAGTATTGACTATCTACTTCTAGCACTGCTCACTAAGGAAAATACCCAGTTGACATATATTATTAAAGCTATTTGACTATTTTTAAAATCTATATTATCTTCTGAACTCTCAAATTTTGTAGTATGAGTGTTATTATTCTAGGTTAAAATTACCAGAGGTACTGGCTTACATTCAATATCTATTATAGAGAAATGTTATAAAGATTTTTAAAAACTCTTCAGGAAAATAATGTCATCAAGCTTTGATGAGTATTGAACTATCTCCGGTTGGGACAATCTAGGGCAGAGCCATGCCTTAATTGTGTTAATAATTTATATTCTGTAAAACCACAATGTTTTTATATAGCAATTTCATGTATATCATCTCATTTTTTATCCATGATAACTGAAAAATAGGCAATGTTAGTCTTTTTGCACAAGATGAAAAAAATGATCTCAATAAAAATCAAGTAACTTGTCCAAAGTTACAGAATAAGTGAATATATAGAAGTTAAGTCTCCTGAAAAGATCATGCACCAAACAACAGAAGATATCAAATGAGAATGGAGGTCTCCTTACCCCAGGTATAATACATCATTCAAGACAACACACTACAGTTCAGTATTTACTCAGTCTGTCACTATAGTTCACAATGTGTGCCAAAGTCTGGAGATAAAATAGTGAGGGAAATTGATAAAATCCTTATTTTCACTGAATTTGCATTAAAGATACAAGGTACTAATTAAATAATTGCATTAAGAAACATCAATTTACAACCTAATCCAAGTGTTAAGAAGGAAACAAATAAGATTCTTTGAGAAATGAACAAAAGACTTCTGACTCTAATTGGGATGGGGAACATATTGAGGATGGTTGATCTTAGTATCGCTATAACTGATCATCTACATGAAGGTGATACAGATGGCAGGTAGAAGAAATTTCTTCTGGAGGGGAAACAGCATGTTTGAATGGGTTCGGGCAGGAAAACACATGTGTAATTTGGGGAACTGAAAGTCTGGGATGTCTGGAGTACAGGAAAAAGAAGTTTTGAAATGAATCTGAAGTAGAGCCATGCAGGACCTCAAAGACAGTGTCAAAGATTAAGATCTTCATCCTTGGAGTAATTGGAAGCCATTATGGAAAAATAAAAGATGGCCTTGGAGGTATGAGATGGTTTTCATTTTGAAAGGGTAACTCTGGCTTCAGTGTAGAGGATAAATATGACAAGACAAACTGTGGATTCTGGAAGATAAGTTAACATGTTAGTCCAGGTATCTAGGTGAGATATGATAGTGGCTGGGACAGGGATGATTTTTGATGGTAATAAAGAGAAGGAGACATATTTAAGAGTTCATTGATCAAAAAAAGTGTTGTTGTTCGCACTTGGTGATACACTGGGTATGTGAGTGAAAAATAAGCAGGTGCCAAGTGTGAATCTGAGGTTTTTTGTTACCCAGTAGATAGTAGATAAAAGTGATTAGATGAATACCACTTTTCAACTGTATGTATGCATTTGTGAGAGGAAGTAAACCAGCTAGACAAACCATAATAGTAGCTAACATTCATATAGTGTTTTCTATGTGTAAGCACTGATCCAGAGACTTTTTTATTCTTTTAGTCCTACCAACAACTCAATGAATTTGTACTATTATCCCCAGTTTACAAATGAGGAAACTAAGGCATGGAAATTTGAACAATCTGCTGAAAGATACACAGCTGATAAGATAGAGCTGGAATTTGAAATCAGGGAGTTAGCTCCATATTCAGTTCTCTGGACCACTACATAACCTGCCTTTGTATGGTACTCATTTTCAGAATAGTTTACTTCCATTGTCAATTCATGATATCAGCTGCAGAAAGAGATCAGCACAGTTCCTCCAATAAAACAGGGTCTCCTAAAACTGTAAGAGACTCTTAATTGTAGGAAACAAACTGAGAGTTGCTGGAGGGAAGAGGGATGGAGGGATGGGGTAACTGGGTGATGTACATTAGGGAGGGTTTGTGTTGTAATGAGCACTGGGTATTATATGAGACTGATGAATCACAGACCCATTCCCCTGAAACAAATAATACGTTACACATTAATTAATTGAATTTAAATTAAAAAGGTGGGGGAGAAACTGGGAGGACAAAGAAAAGGGAAAAGAAAAAAACAAAAAAACAGGGTCTCCTATTCTAGAAGACCATATTGATGTCAAAATAAAAACTATATTCATCCTAGCTCTATTTTACGCTTGATGAACCTACCAAAATAAATAGCCACATATTTCACAGTATAGATAAATTTCTTACATATTGAATTTATTGTTGTCATTATTCTATATGAAGCAATTTAATTCAAATCATTTTGGTCCTCCTAGTTTCTTTGACATATTAAACAAAATTCTAAATTACAATGAGCTCAAATCTTCAATGATAGCTTCATGTCACAGTTACAGTTTTGAATTGTTTGCTGAGTATCAGACAATACCCTAAGTGATTCTCCGCATGTACATGCAATTGGTCATGTGCCACCGATCAATGCAGTTGAATTATTTGCACTACAGAATCACATAAGATTGTAATTTAACGTAAGGTTGTAATTTAACTACCAATTTAAACATCTTTTAAAAGATTATTAAAGATGCAGCCTTAAAATGAGAAGTTATTAGGTTCACAGACATTGCCTGGCACACTCCAGGCAAAAACAATTAGACTATGGAAATGTCCAAAACTCTGAAGAGTAAAGAAGTTCAACCTGAGGAAGTGACTGACTTATACATCATAAAAAGCTACTACTTTTGCATTGATAATGTATCTGTCAAAGCCTTTCTCGAAGAGAACTATTGTCTAATCCAATGGAAGAAAATGAAAGTATAAATTTATCACATAAAACAAAAAAATGGATCAGAGGGTCTTCAACATGACTTGAAAGTATAGCTACTCCTGTGAACTTGGCAGAGGATATAAGCATATATTTAAGATCTCAAACATATGGAATTGATCTTTCAGTATGGGAAGTTGAGTAAAGAGAATAGGTGAATGTATAAACAAAGAATTTGAAAGCCAAGAAACCCTCTGACAGCTTGCTTCTAGTGATCTCCCAAAGATTTGCCCTTGGTTTTTTAAACTTGACTTTGTACACAAAAACATGTTTTGTTTTGTTTTGTTTTTTTAAAGATTTTATTTTTTTATTTATTTGACAGAGAGAGCTCACAAGTAGACAGAGAGGCAGGCAGAGAGAGAGAGGGAAGCAGGCCCCCCGCTGAGCAGAGAGCCCGATGCGGGACTCGATCCCAGGACCCTGGGATCATGACCTGAGCTGAAGGCAGCGGCTTAACCCACTGAGCCACCCAGGCGCCCCAAAAACGTGTTTTTTTAAACAACTTTTTATGTTTCTGTCTTACGTGATTGACATTAAGAACTCAATAATTTCATAAAGTTTCATACTTCAATAATCTTCACTTTATTTAAAATTCAAAAATGAGCCCAATGGATAGATGTTAGACAAGAGGGACTAATGGATACAATATTGAACTAGACTATATACAGGGAGGTGGTGCTACTAGCACAATACAATTGTTAGGACCAAGATTGGGGCCCGGTCATGACCCACTGTTTGATTATTTGTCTTTTCCTTAAAACTCCAAAGAATTCTTATTTAAATGTTGGTTCAACTAAAAAAAAAAAAAAACCTGCCAGTCAGGTATGGACCTTCTTCTGCCATTTAATGACACATGACATTAAGGAATAAAATTCTACAGTTAATGAGCTTGGGGGAAGGAAAGGAAAGATGACCCTTTGAAGATGCTCTTTGTGGGGATGGAGCACTAAAGAGAAATTCTGCTTATATCACACTTTGGAATAGCATGTGGGTTGTCCTCCAACTCAGATGGGGATCATGTCAATATTGTCAGGAGAAGAAAGGAGTAAAGGATTCAAGAGTAGAGGACTGACCAAACAGAGAAATGTAGGGTCAGGTAATTGTGGAGAAGGCCTGTTATAGTCTCTGAGAAAGCCTGCAGAAGTGATGAGTGAAAATGCTGTCATCATATCTAGAACAAAAGAAAGTGAATAACATTAATCATTTTCAACGTTAAACTCCCATAATTTTCTAAAAACAGAGCTTAGAAAAGTCTTCTGGACTGTAAGTAAAACTATCTGAGGCAGAAGTGCTAAATAAAGAAAAGCATCAACTAATTCACTGATTGGGATCCCCCATACACAATTATGAAAACATATCATTGTGCCAGATACCTTGCCAATTAAATTAAGTAGGCCTGGCACATTGCCTTTGAAGAGAGAGTAAATCCTGATGTTTACTTAATCATATCTCTCCTCCATAATTCCATCAGAAAAAGCCATGCTTGCTTCTTTTCTGTTGAGAGTAATTTAACCTCTTCACAAAGAGTTCCCTATCTCCACTGTCTTAGTGCTCCCCTGATACACCTTTGAAAACAGGCAATAAATATATCAAATTCATGTGGCTCTGATTCCTCTTACTACCTCATATTGCATTCAGAATAACATATTGTTTAATATTATTTATAACAGTAAAAAAGAGCATCCCAATAGTTTCCAGATGTTAGAAACATTTAAAAACAGAGTTGATTCAGACATCAGGATTACAGGTGCTAGAAATGAAACTAATTCTCACAAAGGTACAAAAACATATCTATTCTGTTTCTTTTCTAAAATAAAAAATTCTGATTATAAAAGCAGTGCTTACTAATCATAAAGTATTCAAATTGTCCTTAAGTAGATGAAGTAGAAACAAAAAGTCCCTTTAAGCTTCTTTTCCTGCATAGAATCCTACAACCTGTCCCCTCACCTATATAAATAACTGCTGTGAACAGCTTGGTGTATTTCCTTCAGGGATGTAGGTTTTTGTTGTTGTTGTTTCACACATTACTTACAGGTAGATAGTAAACAGGTCAGTAGATTGATTGAAAAGTAGGTAGATGTTTGTAAACTTAAATCACATCATCTTGCACATTCTGTTTTGCTATTATTACCTTAGTGACATTGGCATAGATACTACCTTTCCAATTATTAAAGTCTTCATGATATTCTATCATAAGGATGTTCCATAATGGATTTAACCAATCCACAATTAACAAACATTTGAGCCCCACATCAGGCTCTCGACTCGGCAGGGAGCCTGCTTCCCTTCCTCTCTCTGCCTGACTCTTTGCCTACTTGTGATCTCTCTCTGTCAAATAAGTAAATAGAAACCTTAAAAAAAAAAAAAAGTCCAACTGAGTTTTAAACCTCCATTTAAAAAAATCTACAGTATGATTATGAAGAGTTATTTTTTAAAGCACCTCTCTAGCTTTGAGACTGTTTGTATTCTCAAATGAATGGTTCAATACGGGGGGTACCTTAAAATGCCTAAGTGTTCAAAGGGCAGATTTATTTGTCATTAAGGGTTTATTTCTTTGGTATAAATTAATGAGCATATTTTTCCTTTCTTCAATTTTTCTCAAGTATTTATTATCAAATCCAACTAGAATCTATATAAAATGTTAATGAATGAATAATTTGATCACAGATAAGAAAGAAATTGATATTTACATTGATTCTCCTGACTGAGAAGTAATTTATGAAATAAAAATGGCTGGGATGGGAAATCAGAAAGGAAAGCAGATAAGTATAATCTTAAAATAAACTTTATTTTGTTAATTTGCTATTGTAATTTAAGATTATATTTGGGGAGAAAAAAAGTACAATGTGCCTTTTTAAATTTTATTTATTTTTTTATATTAGTCACCATTATACAGTATATCAGTAGTTTTTGATGTAGTATTCCATGATTCATTGTCTGTTCCTTTTTTAAAATTAATTATTGTCAGAGCTTATTATTTCTCCTATTGAAATTCAAAAACATTTTTAAAAAGAACTTCTTTTAAAATTTATCAGAGTTTAGATTACTTAGTTGTGTTCTTTTCATTTGAAGGTGTTCGTTAATATGGTTTGATTTATAACATATTGGTCACCATATGGGGAAAGAAGAAAAAAAAAAAAACTTTCACGAAACATGGTAAATTTAGCATTCAATGTCTGCTGAACTGTTTTTTTACTCTCTTAAAATTTAATTGACTAGCAAAATGGGCAACACTTAGAGTTTATTCAGAAAAAAAAAAATCTATCAGTCAAGTTTCAAAACCACTTAACTATAGAAACTTTGCTGAGCCCTATGTGGCTTAGTCGGTTGAGCTTCCCACTCTTGACCTTGGCTTGGGTGATGATCTCAGGGCCATGAGATGGAGCCCCACAAAGAGCTTTTGCTCAGCCAGGAGTCTCCTTGTCCCTCTTTCTCTCCTTCTGCTCCTCCCCCTGTGTGTGTGCGCACACTCTCTCTAAAATAAATAAATTAAATCTTAAAAAGAAAAGAAACTTTGTTGTTCAACTGCACCTTTAAATTGTGAAGAATTAGCTATATTACACAAAATTATATGGCCTCTTTATGAGAGCAAGTGATTCCAAATATTAAAAATTTCCCTAAGAAGTGGTATTTACATAAGACTTTTCAATTATGTATTTAATGATTCATAGCTTCACTATGTGTTTCATTACTATTATCCTTATACTAAAATTGGAGTTACTGAGGAATCAAAAACAAATAAATAAAACATATACAGAAAATTGAGCATCTGCATAATGTGAGAATTTGGATGGTATAAGGACAAGAAGCTATATTTTTATTTGTTTATTTTGGTGGTTTCTGTAGAGCTCCAGAGCCTTCCTTTACTATAGAGGCTATTATGGCCCAACTGAATGAGTTCTAGACCTAGAATCAAAAGTTCACTTCCCTATTGGTTTAAAGTTGGGCAAATTCACCCTCATCTCTGAGCCTTTCTTTCTTCTTAAAAAGAACTTAAAAGACATACCGAATTTTAACAAGCATGATCGAGAAATAATTTTAAAAATACTTTGTAATTTTTGAAATGCTATGCAATTTGTAGAACATATATTACTATGAAAACTATTTTATGATCTTGGCACTCATAGTTTTTGTTCTGTAAGTATAGCTCCAATCTTACTAATCTGTCACTTCCCTTGAATAATTCTGCAATTGTCATTAGTTTACATCTCTTTTCTTCCACTCCCTATTTATCAGCCACCAGGTTTGGATTCAGGATTCATAAGAGGAAAAGAACCAGTGAGAATGTAAACATGTTTTACTATCTAACCCCAATTCTCTGTTAGAACTATGTATTGATGTGCATTGTCAATAGCTATAACAGATCTCATATTGCCTTGGTAAATTTTTTCCAAAGTGCATATTTATTCAATACCAAGTTTGTATTTAAAAACCCTGTAGATCATCTGAATTTCTCTCTTGAGAAGCATTTTGAAACTAATTACTATATTTCTTATTGCTCTATATATTGAAATGGCACATACCTTACTTATGACATAGAAAAAGCGGACGGAGCTGGAGGAAGGGGAGAAGAGAGCACAAATGATATCACTAGGTCAAGCCAAAACAATTAGTTATATGAAAAGGATAGAATTTTATTCCATATACAGATGGAAAGGAAAAAAATGAAATTGTCTATTTGCAGATACCATGGTTTTCTACATTGGAAATTCCAAGGAATCTAGAAAATCCTCCTAGAACTAATAAATAAGTTCAGCAGGGTCAGAGGATTTAAGATGAACATAAAAAAGTCAATTGTATTGCTATTATTAGGAATGAATATGTGAGCAATTAAATTAAAATTACAAAACAAAATTACAAAAACAAATATACACACATACAAAGTTACATCTAAATATACAAAATAAAGGGGAGCCTGGGTGACTCAGTGGGTTAAGCCTGTGCCTTCCCCTCAGGTCATGATCCCAGGATCCTCAGATTGAGCCCTGCATCTGGGTCTTTGCTCAGCAGGGTGTCAGCTTCCCCCACCCCTCTCTGCCTGCCTCTCTGCCTACTTGTGATCTCTCTCTGTCAAATAAATAAATAAAATCTTAAAAAAAAAATTAAATAGGGGCGCCTGGCTGGCTCAGTGGGTTAAGTTGCTGCCTTTGGCTCAGGTCATGATCCCAGGGTCTTGAGATCCAGTCCCACATTGGGCTCTCTGCTCAGTGGGGAGCCTGCTTCCCCTCCTCACCACCCCCGCCTGCCTCTCTACTTACTTGTGATCTCTGTCAAATAGATAAATAAAATCTTAAAAAATTTTTAAACATACAAAATATGTACAATATTTGTATGCTGAAAAACTATACAATACTGATGAAAGAAATTTAAAAAAAAAGATACAAACAGAGACATACCATGTTCAAGAATTGAAATATTCAACATAATAAAGATATTAGTTCTCTCCAAAATGATATACAAGATTATGTTAAAACTTATACAGAAAGCCAAAGGAACTAAAACAGTGTTGATAAAGAAAAATAAAGTAGGAGGAACTACCCTATCTGATTTGAAGACCTATTATACACAGCTTCCATAATCAAGACTGCTTTGTATTGATGAAAGGATAGACACATAGATTAATGAAACAGAATAGATCCACCCAGATATACCCAACTTACATATGACAAAGACAAAAAATAAATTCAACCATGGAAGTTCAATCATCTTTTCAACAAATAGTACTCAAAAGAATAGATATCTACCAGCAATTTTAAAACAAATCTACAGAAATCAATAAATTCCAAAAGGATGACAAACTTAAATGTTAAGTCTAAACTATAAAACATAAAACCTGGGGGGAAAAAATGGAGAAAAATTTTTGGAATCAAGATCTAGTGAAAGAATTCTTAGACTTGACACCAAAGCATTAAAACATAAAAATTAAAATTTGATAAATTGGATATCACCAAAATTAAAAACTTTTGATGAGAATGGCCCTATCACGGGGCTGCAAAGGTAAGTTACAGAGGAGGAGAAAGTATGTGCAAAGACATACCTGACAAAGGAATGGTATCCGGAATATATAAGAACTCTAAAAACCAAGCAGTAAAAAGAAAAAAAATCAAACAATTCAACTGGAAAATAGACCAAAGACATAAAAAGATATTTTACCATAAGAAATGTTCATATGGTAGAGAAGTAAATGAAAAGCATCATTAGTCATTAGGGAAATGCAAATTAAAAATGCAATGAATAAACACTACTTAAATATTCACAACGATTAAAACAAAAAATAGTGAAAACGCCAAATGCTGGCCAGAAGGCAGAGAGACTGAATCATTTATTCATTGCTAGTGGGAGTGTAAAATGATAGCCACTATGGAAAACGCTTTCTTGGTTTCTTAAAAAAAAAACAAAAAACAAAAAAAAAAACATGCAATTGCCATATGACCTATATAATTGCACTCTGGGCATTTATCTCAGAGAAATAAAAACTTAAGTTCATACAAAAACCTATACACAAATGTTTATAGCAACTTTTTTTTCATAACAGTCCAAACCTTAAAATGATCCAGATGTCCCTCAATGAGGGAATGGTTAAATGAACCATGATCCCCCCATACCATGGAGGACCATTCAACAATAAAATGGAATGAACTGTTGATACAAGCAACAGCCTGGACAAACCTCCAGAGAATCATGCTGAGTCAAAAATGCCAAGCCTTAAGGGTTACATACTTTAGTATAATTCCACTGATGTACAATTCTTGAAATGACAAAATTATAATAATCGGAAATGGATTACTGGTTTCCAGAGGCTAAGGAGGGGTGGGCATTGGAAAGAAGTGTGGCTCTTAAAGACCAACATGGGGGAGCTTCACACTAACGAAAATGTTCTGGAGCATGACTGCATTGCTGTCTATATACTGGTTCTGATGCTATGGTTTTGGAAGATACCAGTATTAGGGGAAGCAGGGTAAGGACTACATGAGATTTCTCTGTATTATTCCTTTCCACTGCACTACAATTATCTCAAAGTAAAAGGTTAATGTAAAACAAATGATGCTCCTAGAAGAACTACTGTATGTTCTGACTTACTGTTGCATTAGTTTAAGAGAGCTACTCTAAACAGCTGCAAACCATAAATTTAATTGACTGTTAAAACTTAGAAAACCAATATATGGTTGCTATTCTTGGTCCTGTTGGCTGAACTTGAAATTTTGATGATTTCTGTCATTAGAAATAATGGTAGTTCATCATTTTTGCAGGACAGTCCTCCATAAATTAAGATTGATACAGGGGAAATCTCCACTTGTTTCAATTTAAACAAAAATTCTTGCCATTTGAAAAGTATCCTCTTCCCTCTTCTATCCCAATGACTCTGCTGCTAGAAGAAACACAACTTCAATGTGATTTTTTTCCTACTTTTTGGACTAGTGTGGACTCATGCACTGGTTCAACAAAGACTTCTGATTGAAACTGCAGAACAACTCCAACTGGCTTACCCCTGTGATCTTTAAATAAGATTATCATTTATTATTAGTTTTCTTACCAGACTGAAAAACCAGATCATTGAAATAAAATTCATTTTTCAATTGCATCTCTGAGAAAACAAGAAATGGTATGTATGTATGTTTGTTTGTTCGTTCCTTTCTTTCTTTTTCATTTTTTAAAGATTTTATTTATTTATTTGACAGAGAAACAGCACAAGTAAGCAGAGCAGCATGCGGAGGGAGAGAGAAGCAGGCTCTCTGCCGAGCAGGGAGCCCAATGTGGCACTCAATCCCAGGACCCTGGAATCATGACCTGAACTGAAGGCAGCAACTTAACCAATGATCCACCCAGGTGCCCCTAAATGATATGTTTCTAGAGACAAATATTATACAGACATGCACACACATACAGACATAAATATGCACATACAAACACATACACTGAAGAACTTCCAATGAGAACATTTTTGAAAGTATAAAATACCAAAAATAGAACTAATTATATGTATTTTATAAAAATAAAAATAGTATTGGGACACACTTGGATAGCTGTCCATTAAGCATCTGACTCTTGATCTCAGTTCAGGTCTTGATCTCAGAGTCATGAGTTCAGGCCCTGTGTTGAGCTCCAGGCTGGGCATGGAGCCTACAAAAAATAAAAATAGAAATAGAAATAGTATCTATTAACATATACTCAGAATCAAATTGTGTGTAGTAGTTCACACACATTATCTCTTCTCTCTGTGAGTTCTTTTTTTAAATTTTTTATTTTTAAAAGATTTTATTTATTTATTTGACAGACAGAGATCACAAGTAGGCAAAGAAGCCGGCAGAGAGAGAGGAATATTACTTCAGCCATCAGGAGCCATCAGCTCCTTCCACAGTTTCACTATTGTGGACATTGCTGCTGTGAATGTTGGGTGCACGTTCCCCTTCTTTTCAATACACCTGTATCTTTGGGGGTAAATACCCAGTAGAGCAATTGCTGGGTCATAGGGTAGCTCTATTTTTAACATTTTGAGAAACCTCCATACTGTTTTCCCAAGTGGCTGTACCAACTTGCAGTCCCATCAACAGTGTAAGAGGGTTCCCCTTTCTCCAGATCCTCTCCAACATTTGTTATTTTCTGCCTTGTTAATTTTGGCCATTCTAACTAGTATAAGGTGGTATCTCAATGTGGTTTTGATTTGAATTTCCTTGATGGCTAATTTTTTGATGTGTCTGTTAGCCATTTGTATGTCTTCTTTGGAGAAGTGTCTCTTCTTATAAAAACTGTCATCTCATCATGACAGCAGCACCCTCATGACCTAGTAATCTAACCCAAGTTACTTTCCAGAGGCCACATCTCCAAATACCACCACACTTGGGGTTAATACTGCAACATAGGAATTTTGTGGAGGAGGGGACACAAACATTTAGTCTATAAAATAGTTTATTCTTATTGATGTGAGAAATAAGCAAAAGACCAAAGAATGTGGAAACTTAAAAAAAATATATTAACTGAAATTGGACCATTTCCTTACACCACACACAAAAATAGACTCAAAATGGATGAAGGACCTCAATGTGCGAAAGGAATCCATCAAAATCCTTGAGGAGAACACAGGCAGCAACCTCTTCGACCTCTGCCGCAGCAACATCTTCCTAGGAACAACGCAAAAGGCAAGGGAAGCAAGGGAAAAAATGAACTATTGGGATTTCATCAAGATCAAAAGCTTTTGCACAGCAAAGGAAACAGTGAACAAAATCAAAAGACAACTGACAGAATGGGAGAAGATATTTGCAAACGACATATCAGATAAAGGAGTAGTGTCCAGAATCTATAAAGAACTTAGCAAACTCAACACCCAAAGAACAAATAATCCAATCAAGAAATGGGCAGAGGACATGAACAGACATTTCTGCAAAGAAGACATCCAGATGGCCAACAGACACATGAAAAAGTGCTCCATATCACTAGGCATCAGGGAAATACAAATCAAAACCACAATGAGATATCACCTCACACCAGTCAGAATGGCTAAAATCAACAAGTCAGGAAATGACAGATGCTGGCGAGGATGCGGAGAAAGGGGAACCCTCCTACACTGTTGGTGGGAATGCAAGCTGGTGCAGCCACTCTGGAAAACAGCATGGAGGTTCCTCAGAATGTTGAAAATAGAACTGCCCTATGACCCAGCAATTGCACTATTGGGTATTTACCCTAAAGATACAAATGTAGTGATCCAAAGGGGCACATGCACCCGAATGTTTATAGCAGCAATGTCCACAATAGCCAAACTATGGAAAGAACCTAGATGTCCATCCACAGATGAATGGATCAAGAAGATGTGGTATATATACACAATGGAATACTATGCAGCCATCAAAAGAAATGAAATCTTGCCATTTGCGACAACATGGATGGAACTAGAGCGTATCATGCTTAGCGAAATAAGTCAAGCAGAGAAAGACAACTATCATATGATCTCCCTGATATGAGGAAGTGGTGATGCAACATGGAGGCTTAAGTGGGTAGGAGAAGAATAAATGAAACAAGATGGGATTGGGAGGGAGACAAACCATAAGTGACTCTTAATCTCACAAAACAAACTGAGGGTTGCTGGGGGGAGGGGGTTTGGGAGAAGGGGGTGGGATTATGGACATTGGGGAGGGTATGTGCTTTGGTGAGTGCTGTGAAGTGTGTAAACCTGGTGATTCACAGACCTGTACCCCTGGGGATAAAAATATATGTTTATAAAAAAAAAAAAAAAGAAAGGACAAATACCCAACTTTTGTAGCAACATGGAAGGGACTGGAAGAGATTATTATGCTGAGTGAAATAAGTCAAGCAGAGAGAGTCAATTATCATATGGTTTCACTTATTTGTGGAGCATAACAAATAGCATGGAGGACATGGGGAGTTAGAGAGGAGAAGGGAGTTGGGGGAAATTGGAAGGGGAGGTGAACCATGAGAGACTATGGACTCTGAAAAACAATCTGAGGGTTTTGAAGGGGTGGGGGGTGGGAGGTTGGGGTACTAGGTGGTGGGTATTATAAAGGGCACGAATTGCATGGAGCACTGGGTGTGGTGAAAAATAATGAATACTGTTATGCTGAAAATAAAAAATAAATTAAAAAAATATATATATATATATATTAACATTTTATTCTTCCAAATTCTACTCCTCAGATATGTTTCTCCTCTTTAATCAGACAAACACATAGGCTTCAGATTAATCATATGGAATTTCACTAATATGTCAAGTTTCAGAAAAATAATTCCTCAACCAAAACAGGAATAGTAAAAAGATCACAAACAGACAATTTTCATTTTCAACCAAGATGGAGCAACAGTCCTTGATTTAAAATTTTGAAAATTTTGAAAAAAATAGTAAACATTCTTAAAAATGGGCTAAGTCTATAAAACACTGGTTTCATATATTAGACAACAGACAGTTCAGGGCTGTGATCCCTCAGAGAACAGAAACAAATAAGATGATCCACATGACTGCACCAGCTTATTGCTTATATGAAATAATCAGGATGCAGGACAAGAAGAAGTAGAGCAAACAGAGCTTGCTGTTGAGAGAAAAATCACAATTCAGAGGGGTCAACGTGTCTAAAACAAGGGGGCTTCAGAGACAGAGCTACAGAAATAGGCAGAATCATCTCAACAATTCATTAATGGTATATACGTCTTTGCACATTTGAGAGGAAATATTTAAGGCCAGGAAAACAATAACAACAACAATGACAACAATAACAACAAAACCAAACAATAAAAACTTACCTGGAAGGAGTAGTTGAAATCCTTCCAGGACTTACAGGGCTGGAAAAAGTTTATGTTCCCAAGAGACAGACTGAAAATATCTGATAATAATCAAGATACCAGAACATTCTTACAAGTGTGTCCCTAAACTAAATAATGCTCAGGACCCATCCTAAGAAACTTTAAACTATGCATTACTAGGCCAGTTTTTAAGAAAGTCTTCAAAGGACTGGGTTTCTTAAACTAGATATTACTATGAGTTTGATTTTTTTATTTTTTAAGGAACTCCATTCTCTTCTCCATGATGGCTGCACATTCACAAATTCCCACTTAGAAAGCACAAAAGTTCTCTCTCCTCCACACCATCAGCAACACTTGCTATCTCATCTTTTTTATAATATCCATTCTAAGAGGTGAGAGGTGATACCTCTCATTTTGATTTGCATTTCCCTGATGTTGAGCAACTTTTCATGTACCTGTTGGCCATCCACATGTCTTCTCTGGAAAAACCTCTATTCAGTTTCTCTATTTTTTAACTGGATTATTTGCCATTTTGCTATTGAGTTGTCCTTGTTCCTTGTATGTTTTGGATGTTACCCCTTCATCTGATAAATGATTTGTAAATATTTTCTCCGATCCCATAGTTTGCCTTTTCATTTTGTTGATGGTCTTTTTTGCTGTGAAGAAACTATGTAGTCCCACTTGTTTATATTACTTTTTGTTAACTACACTTTTGGCATCATATTCAAAAGCTCATTTTTAAGACCAATGTCAAGGGGCACCGGGGTGGCTCTTTAAGCCTCTGCCTTTGGCTTAGGTCTTGATCCCATGGTCTTGGGATCGAGCCCTGCATCGGGCTCTCTGCTCAGCAGGGATCCTGCTTCCCTTCCTCTCTCTCTGCCTGCCTCTCTGTGACCTGTGATCTCTGTCTGTCAAATAAATAAATAATATCTTAAAAAAAAAAAAAAAGACCAATGTCAAGAACATTTTTCCTATGCTTTCCTTTAGTTTTAAAAGTTTCAAGTCTTACATTTAAATCTCTAAATCCATTTTGAGTTAATTTTTGTTAGTGGTGTAAGACAGGGGTCTTTAGTTTCATTCTTTAGATTATGGATATCCAGTTTTCCCAACCCTGTTCATTGAAGTGCCTACCTTTCCCCTTTGTGTCAAAGGCGGGTTCACCATATATTAAGTGCATTTATTTCTGGGCTCTCTCCTCTGTTTCATTGGTCAGAAACAATCTAAATGTCCACTGATGAATAAATGGACAAAGAAAATATGGTATGTAGGAATGTTATAATGGAATATTATTCAGAAGGAAATCCTGCTATTTGCCACAACATGTATGAAACTAGAGGACATTACATTCAATGAAATATGCCAGACAGAAAAAGACAGATACCATACGGTATCACTTATAAGTTGAATCTTTAAAAAAAAAAAAAAAGGCTCATCTCATAGAAATAGAAGCTACAGGACCTGGAGAGTGGGAGAAATAGATATAGGCCAAGGATATAAACTTTCAGTTAGAAGATAAATTCATTCTGAGGATCTAAAGTACAGCATGCAGCCTATAATTACTAATACAGCATTATATACTTGAAATCTGTTGAGAGTAGATCTTGAGCATTCTCAATATGAGAGAAAGAGTAGAGAGAGAGAAAGACATGGAGAGAGATAACTATATGAGGTGATTCATTAATTAACTTGATTAAGATAATCACTTCACAACACATATGTATACCAAATCCTCTTGCACATTTTAATTATCAACTAAGTTCCCTGCACTGATCTATTACATTATTGTTTTCTCTCTGGCAGCCTGCATTTTGTAATATCAAAGTTCAATCTGTCACACAAGAAACTGTCTTCATACCTCATCATCTATTGCCTTGAGATAATGATAATCCATATTTGATATCAGGAATTTCGTGGCTAATGTTATCAAATACTGTATATTTCTTTTAAGTACATGTTAGCAAAGAGCTGGATGTTAGTAACTGATAATGCTTGAATAATACATTATACAAGAGAATTCACTTTACCTCTCTAAATAATGGACCTGGTATCTATCTACAAACAAGAATTTATATCACCATAAATTCCCTGCATAATTTAAACCTGTTGTTACATTCATTGACAGGATGACAAAGGCCCACATCACTAGATTATGCTTATGTCTAAAAATACAAAAACATCTTTAAACTTATCATAGTTGGTAGTTACATATTATTATGCAGGGAATTTATGGTGATATATGCAAAGTGAGGAACAGACCAATTCAAGATTAGAAGATTCAACAATCATTATCCATTGTAGTCAGAAACTAAAAAGTGTAAATAATGTATATATTTAAAAATTGTGGCTCTAAAAAATTTTTTTAAAAATGCGGCTCTATAGTCTATAGACATAAAGAGCTTATACAAAATAATACAGAACAATAGACAATACTATAAATGTATTTTTATAAGCTATTTACATATTTATATAGGACTATCATTCTTTTTGTGCAATCTTAATTTGCTGAAAATTTAACTCTATTTCATATGCAGCTGAACTATTTCAATGTTGATTCTATGAAACTACATAACATTTGTAACCTGCTTAGAAATCTCTAAAAAGAGCATATATATACATACAATGCAAAATACACAATAAATTTTGTTCTTTACGGAGCCTCTTAAATATTATTTTTTTTAAAGATTTTATTTATTTATTTGACAGACAGAGATCACAAGTAGGCAGAGAGGCAGGCAGAGAGAGAGGAGGAAGCAGGCTCCCCGCTGAGCCCAATGCGGGGCTCGATCCCAGGACCCTGGGATCATGACCTGAGCCAATGGCAGAGGCTTAACTCACTGAGCCACCCAGGCGCCCAATATTATTTTTTATAGTTAACAACACACTTATTTGTTCTCCCTTAAGAAATCTATCATTATTTCTTTCCTTTTGTAGGCTAGAAGAATCAACCACACAATATGACAAAAGCATAACAACATAATTTGAAGCACTAGAGCATAAAACATGATTTTACAAACATTATTTTCACAATTAAAGATCCAGAGTTATGGAAGTTTTCCTGACTGGATATTGGAGTTTATCATTGTTTCATGTCTGGTTTTACCCTCTCCAGTTGCTTCCAAAGGAAAAATGGATAATTTTGAGCTCCTGTTCAAAAATCCAGAAAAAAATGTTTAAAGAGATTTTATCTCACTTAAAATCAAGAAAATACAAATCAAAATCCAGGTGCTAATTAACTTAATATTTCAATATTTTAATTAAGAAGTGAGCATTGGTTCACAAATATTGGAGTTTCCTAGATTAAATCTGAAACCAGTCCTCATATAATGGGGAGAGGAGAGACAGAAGCAAGAAGCAGACCATTCCAGATGCATAAGTGGCAGCTTTAATAAGCAAGGGAACTCACATACAAGACTTATCTTGGATTCTCACAAGACTACTAATCTTTGCACCTGCTTTCCAGAATCTTAAAAGTTTATACAGCATTTTAATGGGGTTTAGTAGCATATACTGCCTAGACGATCTCGACAACACATTGTTCTTTAAACACTGTGTTCTAGAAAGTGTCTCCCAATGTAGGAATAGTGTGTAGAGCTTACATTCCAAGGACAAGGGAGAGGGTGAGGAGACTCTGATTGCTTTGGTCTAGCTTTCAGTTCAAGCTCTCTTTGTTACTCCTTCCAATAGTCAACAATATCTAATGTTGTAGAGGACATAAAGCAAAAGGTATTCATAGACTGCTAGGAGAGGTGAAAAAGTTGCAACCCCTTGAGAGAATATTAGCTAAAGATATGGTATCCCTTTATCCACAATCCACCCCCAGATACATGTAGTTACCCAAGAAGTCAAGTAAAAGAATGGCCATCGCAGACATATTTATAATAGGAAAAACTAGAAAAAAATCTAATTGTCTCATCAACAAAAGAATGGATAAATATAAATATAAATATATTGTGATATAATCACACAATTTAATACAAACAGCTATGAAAATAAACAAAATAAAATTTCAAAAATAAACATAGATAACTCCCAAGAAATGTTGAGCAATAAACATAAGATACAGAAAGTAAAATGGCAAGCCTACATAAGTGTGCTACACATCCGAGCACACACACAGGCACACACAGACATGCACACATATAAAGAGTATGAAAGCATTCATGGGAATAATAAATCTCCAATTCAAAATAGAAGCTATCTGTGTCAGGCTTGAGGTAGCAGTTAAGTAGTACTTAAGTAAGTACTACTTACTACTTGTATTATTTGTTATGTGTCTAAGGTTTTATAACTCCTAGAAGAGTATGTAGCACTAGCACCGATGAAAGATGCCTAGGGATTGAACTGTGGCAGAGGTCAAAGAGTAACAAGAGAGAACCCTCTTATGAGGAACTTTAAGGAGATCAAGTCATTGTTTGGAAGCAGAGAAGAGGTTTCTCACTCAGGATCTCATGTTGATAGCTTCACCTAACCAAGATAAGGAATGTTGGGGGAAGAGTATGAGGATCCCAGCCCTTTGTGTCTCACTGTTTGTGTCTGGCAGTTACTACTCAGCCATGTTTCATTTTCATATCCTTGAGTCAGATTAACACGGTTTCTGGGAAGTTTATCTACAAGCTCTAGTTTCCACATGTATTTATATTACTACATAGTACAAATCCTTCCATCATTTTGTAGAGTGCAAAAGGTCAAACATGTAAAATGCAGAGTTGAGTTATTGCAAGGTTAAAGAAATGACCATAGTGAGTCTGCTATGGGGAGAAATGCCAATCCCAAATCAAATTATAATGGGATTCTGGTTATTTCAGTTTCCCTTAATCTCATGTTCCAACATGGATTTAGAAAATCATTGCCCATCTGAGCTGCAAAAGACCTCATGGAACTCTTTGGCCCAGACCCGCTCTGTCGGCATGTGGATAACTAAACCATTCCAGACAGATGCTTTTTTAATGGCTGGCCTCTGACTCTTCTCCAAGTTCTCCATGTTCCATTTACTCTTATATTGCTTTTCATCTTTTCAGTTGGAGAGGTGTTTTTTTCCAACATGGAGTATCATTTAAGTTAAAAAAAAAAAAAGTCCTTTCCTTCTGTGTATCATCTAGTCTTTATATACAGAACTGTGACTGAGTTAATATAATTTCATTGATATAGACTAGGAAAAATACAATTTGTTTTTTTTTAATAAATTACAATCCTTTGGAAGTTGAATAATTTAAAATTAGGTTGAACAAAGCATTTGATTGTGGTTGGTAATCATGTAGCAGCAGGGGGCTAGTCAGGATAATAATGAGGAAGGAAGAAATAATGTTTCTCTATGTTTAGAACCAACCCAAATCTTGTGGATTCTTAGTTTCAGACCAAATTTAAATTGCCTTGTGGAGTTTGTTTACTCTTGGGCAGACATAACTTCCTGTTTCTCCAGGGGGGAAAACAAGCTTTTCACAGTCCTAAAATAATCTCACAAGGCTTTTGGGGATATTCTTTTGCTCTTATGAAACATTTTGTTAAGTTAAAGGAATCATAATCATAAAAACATTAAATTTTGTGTTCCGCAACATGAACTTTATCAGATCTTACAAAATTTATTCATCTCAAAACTGATAAAAGAATTCTGAAATTAATATTAAACATACATATATGGCAGTGTTAACATATTTGATTTCTAAGTTTCAGTATATATTTAAAAAATATTCAGTAATAACACATAGCACTCCTTTGTAGAACTATACCATGAGTTCCACAAGGAAAGTGACATGTCTTTCTTAATCATCAGTCCATTCCAAGGTTTAACAGTGCCTGACGCATTCAGGCAGGAACTCACTGATTTTTTCACAATTATGGAAAACATGGACCATTTCTTTCCATAAAGGTGTAGTATTTATTCTTAATATTCATGTTCTTTCTAACAAATGGTGTTAGGACAACTGGATATCCACACACAAAAGAAGGAAGTTCAACCCGAACTTCACAATTACAAAAATTAATCCAGAGAACAAAAAAGCCTTATAAGTCAAAGCTAAAACCATACAGCCCCTGAAGAAAGCATAGATATATACCTTCACGATTTTTGATTAGACAATGTTTTCTTCTATATGCACCAAAATTATAAGCAACTAAAAATAAATAGATAAATTGCACTTTGCTAGTAGCAAAAACTTGCATGCTTTGAAGAACACCATCAATTAAAATCAACCCACAGAACTATGTACTTTAAGAAAGGAGTTACATGGTATATACATTATATCCTAATAAATTTGTTAAAATGTGAAATATGGATCAATTTAGATAAAATTTGGAAGATCTGAATAGTGAATACTATTAAAGTCTGCTGGAAGAATAAGAGGTTCTAAACGGAGAGATGGACCATGTCTACAGAAGACTAAATATTGGTAAGAGGGGAGATGTCCTCTGCTAACTGACATGTAGATTTAATGAGATCCCAAAGTAAAATTTGAGGAAGTTTGTTTGTTTTCATAGAGACTGGCAACTTCACTTTAAAATTCATGGGGAAATGCAGAGGAACTGATAGCCAAACAACTTTTTAAGAAGAATAAAATTGAAGAGCTAAAATGACCTGACTTCAAGACTTATTATAAAGTGACAGTAGATAAAACAGTGTCATAATCATGTAGAGATAGATAAATGTTCCCAGAAGGATATAAATAAAATTTACTGGAGGAAGTATTGTCTTTTCACCAAAGTATTGGGACAATTGGATATTAATATGTGTAAAAAAAAAAAAGAACTGTGATCCGGATCTTGCATGCTATATGCAAATTAACTTTAGGTGGACAATTAGACCAAATGTGGAACCTAAAAATATACAGCATAAGAAGAAAACCTAAGATATCACATCAAAAGTATGATATATAAAAGAAAAATTTGATGAATTGGATCTCATCAAAGTTAAGATATTCTTCTCTTTGAAAGATACAAATGGATAAAATATTTAAAAATCACATAACTGATAAAATACTTCTATCCAGACTATGTAAAGAAACTCAAAACACAGTAATAAAAAAATTTAAAATGGGCAAATATTCTTCACTGAAAGAAGCTATATAAATGACAACTAAACATAAGAAAAGACACTCTATGTCATTAATCATAAGGGAAATTAAATTTAAAACCATTAAAAAACCACCAGACACCTGTTAGAACTTCCAAAATTAATTAAAAAGACTATTATGGATGGGGAAAAATCCTCATTCATTGTTGACGGATGTACACAATAGTACATCCAACTTGGCTAACTATTATGTAGTTTTTAATTTAGGTAAACACATGTCTACTCTATGACACAGCAATTCTATTTAGGTGGAGAATGGAAGAAAAATTGTTCTATATACTTCTTCAATAATATTCAAAGACTTTTCCCAGAATCTATAAAGAACTTAGCAAACTCAACACCCAAAGAACAAATAATCCAATCAAGAAATGGGCAGAGGACATGAACAGACATTTCTGCAAAGAAGACATCCAGATGGCCAACAGACACATGAAAAAGTGCTCCATATCACTCGGCATCAGGGAAATACAAATCAAAACCACAATGAGATATCACCTCACACCAGTCAGAATGGCTAAAATCAACAAGTCAGGAAATGACAGATGCTGGCAAGGATGCGGAGAAAGGGGAACCCTCCTACACTGTTGGTGGGAATGCAAGCTGGTGCAGCCACTCTGGAAAACAGCATGAAGGTTCTTCAAAATGTTGAAAATAGAACTGCCCTATGACCCAGCAATTGCACTATTGGGTATTTACCCTAAAGATACAAACGTAGTGATCCAAAGGGGCACGTGCACCCGAATATTTATAGCAGCAATGTCCACAATAGCCAAACTATGGAAAGAACCTAGATGTCCATCAACAGATGAATGGATCCAGAAGATGTGGTATATATACACAATGGAATACTATGCAGCCATCAAAAGAAATGAAATCTTGCCATTTGCGACGACATGGATGAAACTAGAGCGTATCATGCTTAGCGAAATAAGTCAAGCAGAGAAAGACAACTATCATATGATCTCCCTGATATGAGGAAGTGGTGATGCAACATGGGGGCTTAAGTGGGTACGAGAAGAATAAATGAAACAAGATGGGATGGGAGGGAGACAAACCATAAGTGACTCTTAATCTCACAAAACAAACTGAGGGTTGCTGGGGGGAGGGGGTTTGGGAGAAGGGGGTGTTGGGGAGGGTATGTGCTTTGGTGAGTGCTGTGAAGTGTGTAAACCTGGTGATTCACAGACCTGTACCCCTGGGGATAAAAATATATGTTTATAAAAAATAAAAAAATAATATTCATAGACTTTTCATTTATAATTATTCTCTGAACTAGAAAAAATTCAAATATCTACCTATATGAAAATCCATAAACAGGTGGTGGTATATTTATCCAACAGATCTCTAGACATCAAAATAAACATACGTATTTTATATACTGCTATATACAATGACCGGTGAATCTCACGGACACAAGAGTGCAAAAAACGTACATCAAAGAGTAAATACTTAATGATTCTCTTTATATGGAATTTAAATAATAGGAAAACTCACTGAAGTTCTGGGAATATAATGGTAACCTTTATAGTTGGTGACTGAAAAGTTTTGGACCACAAAGAAACTTCTTCTGTTTAAAGGAAGAGTTTGACAATAGCTGTCATAGTTACAATTTAAATGTCCTATGGCTAAAAGACTCAAAGTCTTCTCAGTACTCTTAAAAATCTAAGAATTCCCAGAAAAATTATGAAAATTTGCAATGCCAATAGTTAATATTATTAAATAATAATCTTATAAAATCCAGAGGAAAGTTTTATCATCTCTAAGCCACTAGACTGGATTGATAAAATTAATCTGTGGTTTATCACACCTTTGTATCCTGAAATAGTGTAGTCATGACCACTTAAAAATATACTACTTTCATTCATAACACCTATCCCTTTGATAAAAAAATCCAAGGATTATTGCTAATAAGAATACTGGATACTTATAAAGGAACAATTAATCCAGTCTGCATCAGACTTTTTTCACTATTAACAGAAATTTTCAAGGTGAAAGTCTAAAAACTAAATTTTAATGCCAACCAAGTTGGAATTTATACAGAATAGCAATAAAAATAAAATCTAAAATATCCAAATCTTCATAAATCATGGAGTCCACAAATTCATCCTGAAAAAATTACTATATGAGACACACTAACAATTAACAGATGTGTCACATTACAAATTCAAATAGAAGAAAATTTTAATAAGAAAGACTAGTGGTGTACCACTTTAATAAACCAGGTAAATAGAAAGTTAAGTCCAACTAAACATTCATCAAAGTGGTTACAGAGTCAAAGGCTACACAAAATAATCTCTAACTATAAGAGCTTTAGGGTAAAGTCATGATTTTCATATAAATATTTAATTTGTAAATACTGCAATATATGAAAATGAAGTATTTATGAAGGTGTATACACTTACATTGTGTGTGTGTGTGTGTGTGTGTGTGTGTGTGTCACAGGTAAAAGGAAAGAAAAAGGTGTATCTCAAGAAGTGAGAAAGTTAAGAAACACTAACTTTATCAACTTAAATAAGAGTAATCTATTATACTTGGATATGAAAATTCAATAAATATGCTCAGAAAAGAAAAATTCTCTCCTCAAAAGAAAAAAAATGAAATAAAATGCATGAGAAACATTTGCCTTTAAGAAGAAAGCTTATGAGTAAAGAAAAATTATAAAGCAAATCTTTGTCCTTTTTTTTTTTCAGATGAAGTATAATTACAGGGCCTGATCTCTCAGAAGATTAAGGTGGACATTAAGGGCTCAATTCAGAATACATTTGGCTATGCTTTTTTTTTCATTGATTATAACTTCTCTGTTTCCTGAAACACAAGATAAGAAAAAGAAGAGCTTTCACATACTTACTAAAAATCCTGTCTTCATCATTTTGAAATATAAAAATATGGATAGGCTTTATATTTATGTCAAGTTTTGTGAAGTAGGTTTTTGATAATACATAAAGTCATAAAATATAGGTAATGTAAAATAAAATAAAAATTCATAAATTACTTCTGTGTATTCCTAAAATTTATAATAAATTCACAAAAATTTATAGTTTTTCTTCCCCCTTCTAACTTCCCCTGAGTACTTTTTCTCTAATCATATATAACCCAGATATAATTTCTGAAGCTGATGAAGCATTTTATTCTGTTGATTCATTCCCTCTAAGCCAAATAAAATAAATGTATACATGCTTCTGCCTCCATTACTGGCCATAAGATAGTAACTACTAATGGACTATTAGCCTTCCTTCCACACACAATTCTAAGTAGGTATGAAGTATTGAGGTAATTTTTTGTGGCCATTGAGCAACAGGCAGCAGAACACTGAATCCCTCAAAGGAAATTCAAGGTGATTAGTTTAGTAACTACCCTGGATTTTTATACAGAGACATTTCCTAATGACTGCAAGAGAAGTTAGAAACCAAGCAAAGGACAAGGAGCTATTGAAATGAGGAGGAATATCCCAGTATTTGGTACTGCTGAAGCAGTTGGAGTCTGGGAAAAGGCACCAGAGAAAAAGGGAGCAATACATAAGTAGGAAAATACATCAATAGAACTTACCCAGGAATGCAAGGTCAGCTTAACATTATAACAAACATTCTAACATCAACATAAACTACTATATTAACAAAATAGAAGATAAACATAATTTTATCATCTCAGTAGATGCAGAGAAATTTTTTAAAAATCAGTATCTATTCATGATAAAAACTTTTAGAAAACTAGAAATAAAAACCTACAAGCTAACATTGCACTTAATGGTGAACTACTAAATGCATTCCCTTTAAGATAGAAAACAAGGCAAAACTACTCCTTATTATTTATTCAAGAAAAATAAAAAATTAGTCCCATAAAAGCTCATGAGCATCAATGTGCATAGCAATTTTATTTATATTGGCTTCAAACTGGAAACAACTCAATTGTCCATCAACAAGGGAATGTATAAAGAAATTGTAGTTAACTCACAAAGTGGCCATACTACCCATCAATACAAAGCAACTAACTACTAATGACAACATGGACTGATGTCATAAACATTATCCTAATTGAAAGATGAATACAAAAAAAAAGAATATTTTTGTATGATTTTGTTGAGATGACATTCTGAAATAGTTAATGCTATTATATATAGCATGTTTATATATATAATTATATGTTATATATATATATTATATATATATAGTTAATGGCAGAAAGTAGTTCAGTGGTTGCCGAGTAATAAGGATGAGGATGAGGACTATCCAGTGGTAATCTTCCTGTTTGATGGAAATATTGTATATCTTGACACCAGTAGAGATTTCATGGAGTTATACATTTGTCACAACAAATCCAGCTCTATAGTAAAAATGTATGCCTTACATTATAAATAAATTAGACTTAGGTAAAGTTAACTAACAAAACAAATATAAAACTTGTGCTCTTGAACTTTTCTGAACTCAAACATAATAACTTGGTTTGGTTTTACTTTGATACAATTATGACTATAAGAAGCAGAAGCAGCAATACTTCAGGACCGGGTAGCTCATGGAAAGACCTTTGGGTTAGCTAAAAGCAGGCTGTATTCATTCCTACAAGTAAGTATTAGGTGTATGCAGTCTGTCTGGAACTATGCAAGAGGCAAAGGACACAGAGACGCAGAGGATATTGTGTTTTCGGAAGTTTAGTCTAATAAAGAACTAGGACACTAGGACATTTGGTGATTCAACCTTACGAAGTTGCAGTTTCCATGAATGAAAAACAAGGGATATTAATACCTATTCCACAATGAATGTCTAAGGATAAAACTAGGTAAAGTACATAAATCAATAAACCTAGAAAATAATACAGGCTCAATAAGTTATAGTTTGAAAAATTAGTAGAAAAATAAAAGAAAAAAGGTCTCTATGGCAAAAAGAATAGAACTTTATTTTTAAATGATAGAATAGTGTAGAAACGATATAAACTATATCACAAAACACACTGGCCCAAATAGATGGGCATACTCTTTAGAACTTCTAAAGAATAGATTATTATCATGTAAAATAAACTTCTAGAGAATATAAAATAGTAGAAATTTCCTAGTTTGTTTAGTTGATGTGACTTTGTTACTAAAACCTGATTAAAATAGCTTACAAAAGAATAAACTATAGGACACATTGACTTATAAATGTAAATGTATTTATTCTAAATAAATTATTAGTAACTCAATCACAGAATATATTAAAGTACTACAGCATGATGAGTGATTTTTCCAGGAACACAAAGACAGTTCAACATTAGGAAATCAATTAGTACTTTTTTGGACATTAAATTATTTAAATAAGGAAAAAAATGTTCATCTCTAAGGATTGCAGAAAAGCAAATAATAAAATTAAACATCCATTTTGATTTTTAAAAGCTTTTAGTAAATTAGAAATTAAAGACTGCTTTATAACCACTACTCTCAATGCTTACCTTATGCTTAGAAAACCTATGATAATCACTTGATAAATAAACAGAACACTTCATTATAAACATCTGAGTATATACATATAATAAATGTTTTTTTTAAATCATTAGTTATCATTTGTTCCAGCTATTCTTACTACAGAAAAACAATTTTTAAAGGCCCCAAATATGAATTATGTAAGAATAAATTTAATAAAATCTTAGGAATTATATAAAAAAACCAAAAGGCTTCATTTAGTAACTAAAAAAATGAAGAAAAGAGAAAAAAAATAATATTTTCCAAATTAATTATTCTTTCTGGAATTGGTCATTGTTTATCATGTACTACGTAGTAATTTCTAACATTGTTTTCTGGTTCTTTTTTAGGAAGCATCTATATATCTTTCAAAACCAAACACAAAGTTCTCTCCCTCCCAAACTTTTCATGAAGGTCTCTGTGATTCTGTCCTCAGGCCTTCTACAGCTCTTTCTCTGGACATCTTAATTTGCTGTTGTTGTTTATTGACAGTCATTTTACATGTCTTTTGCTCTCTCATACCAAGGGTCATTAACTGAGCCTAAATCATAGTAGGTATAGATACTTAATACTTTTTTCTGATTAAATATTTAACACCTGAATCCAAATAAAAGGCTTTCTGGATTATTGTTCATGGGCATTGTTTCTCATTTCAACTATTTCCAGAAATATTTAAAGCATAAAACAAATTAAATTACGTATAGTTAGAATTCAACAGATTCTCTGATGTTACATGTCTTCACAAAATCTGTCATTTTCTCCCAATGCTTATGCTGAATATTTGGTAGTTTCTGAGTTCTGAGAATGCTATCCCATCTTCCTTTGCCTACATCTGAGTTCACCTGAAGCTATGGCAAACAACTTTTTCCTTGCTGAAACCAACCCACCTCAGTGCCTCTTTGCTCTTCCACCTGTAACATGTCTCTAACACTGTAGGAGCTTGTTGCAAGGTGCACTCGAGGGGGTCAATATTCGAGCCCTCCTCAGCCTCCAAAGGGACAATCCTAAAGTGTACTCCACATAGTTTCTCAGTGATCATCTTGACATCACTGCACTTTGCAATGACTTTTATCCCTTTCTTCTCATCTTCCCCACTCCCTCACATGTGCTTCCTGAGGTCAGCTCCTCAGTAGACATCATGCTCCAGTCCTTGACTCAGGTTGGCTTTGGGAAGACTCAAAACTAAGGTTTGTTTTCTGAGGGGGGATTTGGGGAAATTTGGTTTATTTAGCAGGAGGTTACACTTTTTGCTTTTGTCTCTATCATATTCCATAAATCTTTTGGATTCATTTTGCCTTAGTATTTCTCCGAATGTCTTCTCTTCTCTTCAATCCTTTTTCCTCTACATGCAACTACCTTGTTCCATATTTATACAAAAATGGAGTCCAAATCAGGTAAAAAGAAATACTAACGTTAAAAAGAGAGGTAACAGGAAGAGCAAGATAAAAGAAAAAGGAATTTCTTCTTTATTTTCTCTCTCACTCTTTCTCTTAGTTTTGTAGCATTATCACCTCAAAAATGTTATTGAGTAATATAAATTTAGTTTTTATAAGCCTAATTGAAATGTGTTACATTCAATCCATTGAAAATATAAAGCTAAGACTAGAACAGTACATTCTGTTAACCAACTTTCCACCCACACATTGACTACAGCACATTAAGGAAATTATTTGGCTTATATCACTGAAGGAAAAAAATAAAGCTTGAAGTCCTTACATTCCTGTGTGTGTGTGTGTTAACATTTGAGCAAAAATTTCAAAGATTCTAAGTCCAAGAATCAATCTATTATTGTTTTAGCCTGCTTTGAGCATCTTGACATTTAATGATGCATTTTTAAAGATTATCTATAATCCTAGAAGAATTTCATCCAAAGTATTTTAAATACACACTGTATTTTTGCATTGGCTAAAATGCACATTCCTACAGGGTGTCAAAAATACTTATTGAAATTTTTCAATACAATTCAAAACAAACTTCCTAATTCTGTGTTCTTGAAAGTTCTTTGACAATTTCTTAAATTTTTCATATCATTGAATATATTTTGCTTTTGCCCAGTCAATTAGTATTGACAATATGCCAACAATAGACTTCTTACTATTATAAATGCTTCTACTATCTGGCTGGCAGAATTCAATACACCTACTGTTTCTTAGAATTAAATTTGCCTCTACATTTATGAATAGTAAACTATTCTTTCTAAAGACTAGAATTTTCTTTAAATGCAGGTGTTGGAATTTCTTTCTGGCATTCAAAAGTATCAAAGAATAAACTTAAAGGTTTTACATTTTCTTTTAAATGGTCATCTACTTTGTAAATTTTCTGTTTACACTGACCGTCAAATAAAGAAATAATCTCACTAGAAAACAGAAAGCCTCTAGATTGTTTTGAGAGGCCAGAAACTATTCCTCTATATTAGCAAATTTTTAAAGTCATGGGATTTATAATGTTTCACTAAAACTTGAGTGAATTATTTTGCAATTTTAATAAATTATATTTTTTCATTTGTCTTTTTTTTTTTGTTCTTTATCTGAATCATATTATCTGCTAAGTATTTAATTTGATAGGCTTCTCAAAAATGTGACCAGTAAAATGTCACTCTAAACTCAGAAAGCTTTTACTATAAGTAACAATATTTTCTATGTAGTTCCTAATAAAATAGCACTGAAATATAAGATGTTGGAAAATTAACAGATGTTATAAAGAGAATTATACTGAAGGCAAAGAGGAGCTTCTCTTGCTTTTTTCTTAGATCATTTATCTTTCTTTTCTTTTTTGAGGCCTGTTCTCTTGGGCCTCCTCTTTTCTCATACGCAGTTTATAAAAATGAAAGCCTCCACCTTAAGAAGGTTAGTTAGACCATGGTAGTGTTTCAAGAAAGAAAAATATTTAAAAGAAAGAAAGAAAGAAAGTTACTGAAACTCTCCTTTTTTTTTTTCATTAAAGAGAGAACTTTCTCTTTTTGTATTATTTGTTATCATCTTTCATCTACAGTTATAGTATTACATAATACCCTGAAGGTCAAGACTTGGGCACGGACTTAAGAAGAAGGGAACTGTCAGACGACACGGTTTGCCTCTAACCCTGCCTTCAGTTAAAGGCTATGAACAGTCCAGCCTTGCTCACCAAAGCAGAAGACCACACAGAAATTTAGGAGTCAAAACCAAAGCCATAGAGCAATGTTCTAAAAAGAAGCCTTTTAACAGAATTGCTTGTAAAACTCTTTAAACACCCAAAATCTTGTGTTTGACCTGGTGAGTTAGGTTGCCTAAGAATTAAACTCAGGCAGCCAGATTTTTTTTTTTAACTCTACAGATGATTCAGATGTGCAGCTAAGATGAGGATAACTGGTCTAGCATATGATAAAAAATGTGCATTTTCATTAAATGACATTTCCCATGAACTCTTTATGGAAGTTCCTACATAAAACTTCCATGGCTCTGATATGATAGTAGGTACCTGGAGGAAGTTCTATGATAAAACAGAATCTGATTTCAATAAGTTTTGTACAATCAATTGACTTTTAATATCCTCCCAGAATTAGCCTGGATATGATATATCCACCAAGTCCAGATACTAGATATTCTATCTAACATTACTGCTCAAACTGCAAGATTCAAAAAGATGGACAAATGAACTGTAAGGCAGCATATAACTCTATTTTTAAAAATTGCTACAACAGATATATTTTATTCATGAATACTTCTTTTTTTAAAAATTATTATTATGTTCAACTAACCAGCATAAGTACATTATTAGTTTTTGATGTAGTGTTCAGCAATTCATTAGTTTCATATAACACCCAGTGCTTATCACAATATGTGCCCTCCTTAATACTATATAATTTTGAATTATAGTCTACTTTGTACCTTTGTCTTTAATTTAATAGATGAATATTTTTCAAAGATTTCATTTATTTATTTGAGAGAGACAGCATGCACAAGTGGGTTGGGGGAAGGGGCAGAGGGAAAGGGAGAAGCATGCTCCCAGGGGTCCTGATAGTTGGATTTTTGAGTGTATATTGATTTTGCTATAATCAGTTTTGTTAATCAGACTTTTTTTTTTATAGATTTATGCTGTCATTTTAAATACGCTTTATACCATTATTCTAATTTAGGATGGATTTTTATTATTAGAGTTCTACTGACTTGCATTTAAAATTTTTACCTCAGGGTGCCTGGGTGGCTCAGATGGTTAAGCATCTGCCTTTGGCTCAGGTCATGATTGCCATGTCAGGGTCCCAGTTCAGCAGGGAGTCTGCTTCTCCCTCTTCTCCCTCTTCCTCTCTGACTGTGTGTGTGTTCTCTCTCTCAAATGAATAAATAAAATCTTTTTTAAAAATAAAATAAATAAAAGTAAAATTTTTATCTCAATACTCCCCTTGCTCAGGAGAGTCAAGGGTAACAATTACATGATTTGTCTGATTATCCAAATTGTGGCATTATTTATTTATGACAGGATTACAGGTATAAACTTGAACCATGCCAGAGAATTGGGACATGCAGTTACCTGACTGGTGGTCTTAAACTAATGTCTAGATCCCTAAGAAGAGTACCTATTTTAGTTGTTTTAATAAGTAAAACACCTTTTTTAATAAGTAAAACAAACAAGCATGCTTAATATGTTTTTTTAAATCTTAATAATTACACATTTCCAAAGTCTGTCACTGCTTATTGAATAGGTGGTAGAAGCAAAAATATGTGTAAATTAGTGACTTTCCCGGTGTCATCAATCTCTTGGAATCTTTTGTTAGTTATATTCTTACTATTAGTGGCCAGAAAGGATACTACAATAAGCCACTCTATTCTCATTGAAAGAAGGCACATGTACACATTCTCTCTCAGACCAGACTCACATAGGTTTTTGCGATTAAGTTTTCAGCAGAGAAATATGCTGAATTCACTTTTCCAATTCGAAGAATCTTGTGACAAACTGTGACATAGCTGCCAGTTCTTCCTAAGATTTTACAGACTACTATAAGATATCTTTTTCTGAAATTGATTTTCTTCAGATTGATCAAGAAAAGGATGTGACATTTAAAGTTGTTTTTATTTTCAGATGTCGGGCATAGAGAATCTATATCAGACTCAGACACAGACATATATTATCCCCTGGATTCTATCTTGGCATTGGCAATCCCTGTAAAAAGTGAAAATATATATTCTTTGACATTTTAAGCACCATGTCAGGACTTCAACCAATTTTTTCAAAATAACTTTGTAGAACCAAACATAGAATCTGTACTCTCTATTGATCTCCATGTGCTTATAAAATAAATCATAACATTTATTTTTTTCTAAAGTCACTGAGGATCCAAAGGTATATGACAGTATACAGACAATTTTTTTTCAGGGTTAGAAAACTGTTAAGAGCTAAGGGGAAGATGACCCAGGACAGTAAATGGAGAAATGCCTGACCAGCCCAACCATGCCCTTGGAGTCAAAACCATAGATCTCCGTCTGATACAATCTTTTTTTTTTTTTTTAAGATTTTATTTATGTATTTTTCAGAGAGAGAGAGCAAAAACAGGAAGAGGGGCAGGCAGAGGGAGAAGTGGGCTCCCCGCTGAGCAAGGAGCCTCATGCAGGACCCAATCCCAGAACACTGGGATCATGACTTGAGCCAAAGGCAGACACTTAACTGAGCCACCCGGGCATCCTTGATTCACATCTTGAAGCAGTCCTATAACTCAGCTCCCACCCCTCAGCCACACTTCTCCAGGACCCAAAAGAAGACAAATCCTAATGTGTCTCTGAAGGAAGAATGCACACTGACATAAGTCATCTGTGAATCCTAAAGTAGGCCAACCCCAACCCACCCAGCTATGCCTAGGAGCAGTCCTACCCACTCAGGAACCTGGAAGGGGGCATATCTATCCATGGCTTAAGGGATAGACTTTTAGACTTTCAGTTTCTGAAGCCACATTGTGACTCTGTTCTAGTCCTTCTCAGCTGTGGTCAGGGCCAGTTCCACCCACCCAAGGACTTTCCCTGTGACATATCAGAAGCCCTCCTGGGCTAGAGATCCAGAAGGAGCTGCACATATTCATGTACCTGGTAAAAGCCCACTGTCTGTAAACCTCAAAGCATACCATTGTCCCGGTGTCATCCCTACCAACCAAGGTTTTGAAAGGTATCCTATCCACCCACAGACCAGACAAAATCTATACCAATCCAAACCCCTGGTAGCAAGCCTGCCAAACACAGAGCCCATGTGTGGACCAAGGATCAGCTATGTGACTGGCTCCAACCCTGTTCTACTGTGATTAGAAATAATACCATCAGCCTGGGACCTGACAGAAGAAATATTAACTTATTAAAACCAGTCTGTAAACACTAAAAGAGATATCAGCTTCCTTGAATGCACAGATACAAACACAAGGCTAAATGGTTCTTGAAGAGTCAGGCAAACATGACACAACTAAATGAAACTAACAAACATCTAGTAATCAACCCCAAAACTGGGAAATTGAAAATGTGGAAAATCACAAATACTTTGAAATTAAAACGCACACTCCTGAACAACCAGTGGCTGAAAGAATAAAAACCAAATGGAAGTAAAAAACATATTAAGAGGGACTCCTGGGTGGCTCAGTTGGTTAAGTCACTGCCTTCGGCTCAGGTCATGATTCCATGGTCCTGGGATCAAGACCCACATCGGGCTCCTTGCTCGGCGGGGAGCCTGCTTCTCTTGCTGCCTCTGCCTGCCTCTCTGCCTGCTTGTGTGTACTCTCTCTCTCTATCTCTGGCAAATAAATAAAATCTTAAAAAAAAAAAAAAACCATATTAAGACAAACAGAAATAGGATCACAACATTCCAAAACTTATAGGATACAGCAAAAGCAGTTCTGAAAGGGAAGTTTATAATGATAACTGCCTACATTAAGAAAAAAGAAATACCTCAAAAAGAGCCTTATTTTACTTATCAAGAAAGTAGAAAAAACAAATTAAGCCCAAAGTTAACATGTTGAAGGAAATAACAATGGCCAGAGCAGAAGTAAATGAAATAGAGACTAGAAAAACAATAGGAAAGATCAACAAAATTAAGAGTCAAAAAGATCAACAAAATTAAGATTAACATATAATCCTCTAGCTCAAGTAGATAAAATTAATATTAAAGAAAAGATACAGAAATTATATCGACAAATACAAATGATCATAAGAGACTATCAACAATTACCTGACAATAAGTTAGAAACCTAAAAGAAATGGATAAATTCCTAGAAACCTACAACCCACCAAGAGTGAATCATGAATAAATAGAAAATCTGAACAGATCAATAATAACTAAGAATGAAAAAGCCCAAGACCAGATGAGTCCCTAGGTGAATTCTACCAAACATTTAAAAATGTTCTGGTGACAATCCTTTCCAGACTCTTCCAAAAAATTGAAGAGAAGGAAATACTTCCAAACTTATTTTATGAGGTCAGCATTATTACCCTCCTAAAAAAGCCAGATAAGAACACTATAAGAAAAGAAAATTATAAGCTATTATCTCAGGTAAATATAGATGCAAAAATCCTCAACAAAATACTAGCATAGAATTTGAAAGCACATAAAAAGGATCAGACACCATGATCATATAGGATTTACCAACATACCTATCAACAACATATCAAACAATAAAAGTAATGCACCATATTAAATGAATGAAGAATTAAAAGTGTAGGATAACCTCAAGAGATGCAGAAAAAGCATTTTACAAAATACAATACACTTTCATCATTAAAAACTCTCAGTCATTAAGCATAGGAAAAATGTAGCTCAACATAACAAAAGCTGTAGTGACAAGCTCACAGCTAACATCATACTCAATGAGGAATGCTTTAAAAGTTCTCCCTAATATCAGGAACAAGACAAGAGTGCCCATTCTCACCACTCTTACTCAACATAGTACTGGAAGTCCTACCTAGAACAATTAGGCAAGAAAAGGAAACAAAAAGTCACCCAATTGAAAAGCAAGAATTATCTCTGTTGGTTAATGATGTCATCTGATATACAGAAAACCTTAAAGACTCTACCAAAATACTGTTTGAACTGATAAAAGATTCAATACAACTGCAGGATACAAAATCAATTTACAATAATCAGTTGTCTTTGTATATATTAACAATTAAATATCTGAAAAGAAAGAAAACAATACCATTTAGAAAACATCAAAAAATAAAATACGTAGAAATAAATCAAACTACAGAGGTAAAAACTCTGTACATTAAAACTATAAGACATTGAAAAAATAAATTAAAGACAAATAAATGGAAAGATACTCCATGTTCATAGAAATA
Organism: Mustela nivalis; assembly: GCF_964662115.1. NCBI lineage: Eukaryota > Metazoa > Chordata > Mammalia > Carnivora > Mustelidae > Mustela > Mustela nivalis. The sequence continues at coordinate 28,522,384 of NC_139026.1, forward strand.
CTGCAAAAATATTTGTATTCCTCAAGTAGACCTACAGATTCAAAGCATTCCCTAAAAATTCCAGTGGCACTTCTCAGAGTAATAGAGAAATAATGCCTGCACAGAATCATAAAAAATTTTGGAAAAGCCAAAGCAATCTTGACAAAGAAGAGCAAAGCTGAAGGCATTATTCCTTCTGGATTTTAAACTATGTTAGAATGCTGTAATAATCTAAACAGTATAGTTCTGGCATAGAGATAGACATATAGATAAAGAGAATACAATATAGAACCCAGAAATAAATCCATATATGGTCAACTAATTTTTGATAAGGGCACCAAGAATACAATGGAAAAAGAATACTCTCTTCATTAAATGGCACTGGGAAAATTAAATATCTACATGCCAAAGAATGAAACTTAGTGTCTATTTTATAAAATTCACAAAAATGACCTTAAGTAAAATGGATTAAAGATTAAAGACACCTTAGTCAGTTAAGCATCCAGCTCTTGATTTTAGCTCAGATCATGATATCAGGGTTGTGGAATCCAGTTCTGCACGGGGCTCCATGCTCAGTATGGAGTTTGCTTGAGATTCCCTCTCTCTTTTCCTGAACCACTCCCCTGCTTTCATGCTTTCTCTCTGTCAAAAATACATACATACATAAATAAATCTATAATAGAAGAATTAAAGACTTAATGAGGATCTGAAACAATAGAACTCCTATAAGGAAACACAGGAAAAATGCTCCTTGATGTGGATCTTGCTATTAAATTCTTGAATATGACATCAAAATCAGATCATCCTAAGTTAGAGCCATCCTAAGTTATGATTTCATTAAGCATAAATATTGCTTCAAAATTTTCACATGAAGAATAAAGACTCATTTCAACTCTCAACTTGATTTGTTTTATTACCTAGTCACTTAATATATACAGATATATTGGTTTCTATCTTTTTAAAGAAATGTTTGAGAATACTAAGCTTTGGTCTACTCACTGGACTGTGAGCTCCTATCTTACTGATCATAACACCTCCAGAAAAGTACATAACATACACAAAGTCCTCCCCAAAATATATAAAATTGAACTGAGCTCATAAAAATGATGTAAATGATAGTGTGAATTAAATAAAAGAGATAATATACGTAGCATCATTTAGAAACATACTGAAAATTACATTTTTTAATATAAATACATGTACATTAATTTAGTGGTTTACTTCAAAATAAAAAAAATTTTAGACCTTTTAAGAGAAAGTATATTTTAAAATATAGGTTTGCTACTAGACCTATATTTCTTACACCTTTGTCTCTAAATCTTTCAACCAGATAGCCTACAAAGTTGAAATGTAAGGGTCCTATAAACTCTTAGTGATGCAGATACTTTGAAAATGTAAATGAAAATGCAAGTGAAAACTTTTGTAAGAAGGTATCACCCTGGTAAATACAACTTTGCCTGTGAGTTAAGCAGCAGTTGGTTACTCGAAGAACAACTTAAGAGACTTTCTACTTAAAATTAAAAATAATGCTTCAAAATCTTAATGTAATGATTCAAATATGTAAAACTTTTAAAGCAATTGCCTTTTACATGATACAAAGAGTTGGAAATTGGTTTGGGTGAGGCTGTCTTTTTGTATTAAAAATAGTCCAGGTTGAAAGAGTCTTAAATAATAACCTGTTTATCCCCTTCTAGGGGAAAGGAACAAAACAAAACAAAAACAAAAACAAAAAACTAAAACACCTTCATCAAAAAAGACCTGCACACTTGCTAAGAGAGAGGAGACCAAGAGAGGATGGGAGAGGAAGGTGGTGGTCCTACTCAGGGTGCAACCCTGCCCACACACCCACACACACAGCATACTTACTGCCAACACAAGCTGCAAAGCTCTCCATCTTTGCTGACAGCATCCATCACTGATGCCAGGCATTTTGATCCAAGGCCAAGGATAGGTTTGCTGCTGATATTGGTTAGAAAGGCAAAGAAAAGCTACTTCAGGGGAAAAGAGGGAACTTAACAGTTTTACTTATCTTTAAAATCAAGATCGTGGGCGCCTGGGAGGCTCAGTGGGTTAAGCCGCTGCCTTCGGCTCAGGTCATGATCTCAGAGTCCTGGGATCGAGTCCCGCATCGGGCTCTCTGCTCAGCAGAGAGCCTGCTTCCCTCTCTCTCTCTCTGCCTGCCTCTCCATCTACTTGTGATTTCTCTCTGTCAAATAAATAAATAAAATCTTAAAAAAAAAAAAATCTTTAAAAATAAAAATAAAATAAAATCAAGATCGTAAAGATTTGTATTCTTGTCATGTTAGGACAAAACCTGTTTTTGCTGCTCCAAGAGTTAAGACTGTACAAAATTGTCTAGTAGTTTGCTAAGTGTATATTAAGAAACAAGCTATTTTCATTTTGGAACTTATTAATGAGTTCTGAAAGGTGTTTGAACCCATGCAACATTTTAAAGCCACATAATTTATATCACTGAGGTTTAAAAGACTCAAAGAAAGAAAATTATCTCAAGCTGAAATCTTAACTACCATGTTTCAACCTGGAGGTACTTTTTAATCAGAAACTCTAATGGATCTTTGACAATAACGTTAGAAATAAAGTTGCTTTAACTCAGGAGGGTACCTACTAAATGAAAGAGAACACAGCTAATTGCGTGGAAATTGCTTTATATACAGTACCTGAAACATGGTATTAGTCATTATGGATGATGACAGATGGGCCATGATGCTTTTGTTCACTTTATCTCTGCAATTGCCAAACAGGATTCATTAACTTTCACATTTCCATAGGAATGTTCTCATCTATAGTGTTTAACAAGCTTTTCCTTTTTACCCTATTTTTTAAGTTGTTTACCTCCTGCAAATGATGTACTTAGGCAGAGATAACCAATCGAAAATAAATGCTAAGAAATATAATGATAAATAGGTTTCTATTCATGCGGTCAGAAATGTGGAAATTAGTCCTGATCTACTCTTCTTAAATTTAAGTATCCCCATGATGATAAAGTCTATTAAAATGGGTAGTTGATGTTCTTCCATTATAGTTCTCCCTCTTTTGGTAAAATTCACAACTGTAATTGATCAATGGCAACTTTTGAATGATTATTTCCTAAAAAGTACAGGTTAGTGTCCTATGGTTGGCTTTAAATGCCACATTTTGTGGTTTTCCTACCTTGCAAAGACACAGTAAGACTTAGGTCTTATAAATAAACCCTAAATAAACACTTTAATAAATGCTAAAAAGCAAAAATGACCTGCCAGTTAAAAGCCATCTATATAGTTCTGCAATGAGCTTTCACAAATATGATTTTATTTCTCACAACTAAACGATGAGGCAACTAAAGAAAAGAACATTATCTCTATGTTATCAGCAGATCATTGAAGCTCAAGAATTAATGACTTGACCAAAGTCATATAACGTGCAGCTGAGTGAAAATAGAACACACAGTCTTTGGCTACTGCTTCAAGAATATTTTCCCTATGCCATATTTAATCTTAATTAATTCCTTGTGTTTTATAGCAAAACAATAATTTGAGAAAAAAAGAGAAAAGACAAGATGAGCTAATGTTTACTGCACTAGGTATTATTATACACTGGTTACGGGAGTATCTTACTGTTTTTTCTTTCTTTTTAATCATGTTCCTATAAGATACACATTTAGAAAGCATATTTACAATTAGATCAAAACTCATTTTTTATCCTTCAATTCTGTAACTTTATAGGACAACCTGATTAGAGAAATTTCAGAAACACTTTTCCTTTGTTCACCAATCATCAAAATAATCTGATTCATTTGCATTTTCTAAAGATGACTAATGATATACTTTCTTACATTTTTGTAAATTTTTGAGTATCAATATAAACTCATGGATTTAAATTTTATTTATATTTAATTAATTTCAGTTATTATCCTTATGGCTGATGCTCAAGGTATCCCAAGTGGGCACTATGAGTATATGAGTCCAATGGGAGATGTGTATACACACACACACACACACACACACACACATACATTCAGATCTTGAATTCCAAATATAAAAATTTTGAGTTACTTTTTGAATATGGTATAATTTATTCTTTTGCATGCGAATAAATAATTTTTTTATTTTTATTTTTTAAGAATTTATTTATTTATTTGACAGATGGAGATCACAAGTAGGCAGAGAGGCAGGCAGAGAGGGGTGGGGAAGCAGGCTCCCTGTTAAGCAGAGCGCCTGATGTGGGGCTCAATGCCAGGACCCTGAGATCATGACCTGAGCCGAAGGCAGAGGCTTTAACCCATTGAGCCACCCAGGTGCCCTAAAAATTTTTTTTAAACACCATTTTTTCATTCATACATTAAAATGCTAATTATTTACCAGGGACTTTAAAAAATACCATATATATATATATATATATATTCACCTAAATCTTACAAGATAGTCGTCACTGTTATTCCCATTTTATGGATAAAGAAACTAAGGCACAGAGATTTCAAATAGGTCATATAGCTAGAAACACTGAGATTCAAACTCAAGAAACTCCTTGTTTTCTGCTTTTCTTTTTTTCTTTAAAGATTTTACTTATTTGAGAGAGAGATGAGGAGAGGCAGAGGGAGAAGGAGAAGCAGACTCCCTGCTGAGCAAGGGGCCCTACTCAGACTTGTGGCTCAATCCCAGCACCCCAGGATCATGACCTGAACAGAAGACAGACACTTAAACGGCTAGCCACCCAGGTGCCAAGTCTCTGCTTTTCATTACATTATAATAAGCACTTTTCTAATAACAATATACAGAGCACTAATAGGTGCTTTAATACTGTTCTAATTATAGGAGACTGATAGAAAACAAAAGACAAATCTCTGCCCCTGTTGTGCTTACATTTTAGTCACAATTCTGACAAGAAATAAGGAGACAAATAATCGGTATGGAGGCAATGAACTGGCAGTGCCATAATGACAACATACGTGAGGTAGGGTGGAGGAATCTTCTTTATATAACGGCAGGCAAAGAATGCCCTTCCTGAGAGCTGAGGTTGGAGCTACAGCATGAAAGATGCACGTATGACAGAAATAGGAGGAGCTAGAAGAAGAGTTTTCCATACAGAAAGATCAGCAATCAGAATATTTAAAATGAATTTTGACCAGTATGATCAGTATATAATAAAGAATTTGGCCTCTCTCCCCAAAAAAGTTTGGCCTTTGACCTTGGCTTCTCTGAGGTACTCTATGTCACACCTGATAAGAACGACTTTGTTTGGGGTGGGGTGGGCCTCAAAGGCATTGATTTGTATAATATGAAAGAGCCTGACACATTGCCTGGACATAGCGGGTCAGTACTATAGTAGCAGACTTGTCATTACTTCCAGTGTAGCCTCTAAAGTGGAAGGGCAGAAGAAAAGGATGAGAGAGAAGGGAGAATCAGAAAGAAAAGGCACCTATATTAAATATCCTTAGGATACTCTGATATGAAAGAATGCCTTCTGTGGTAATGCCCCTCTGCTGCCTCAACCTTACTGCCATGAGAATCATTGTCTTCGTCCAAAGTACTCTCTCAAACTAACACACTTGGGAGAAATTGCTGTTTTTTCTATTGTCTACTCTTTAGAGGACATACTAATTTTCCCTTGACTTCTAGCAACAATGCATTATACAGTCATATTTTCCTTTAACAATGTGTGATTCAATAATAAATTATTGATTATTTCAATAATATAGTCATTTACATTCTGTCTTCTCTTAATTCATTGCATAATTTTATTATTATGCATTTCTGGTTGTTTAAATTAAAGTTTGATTTCAAGATCACTGAGATCACTAATACAGTACTTGGAAATGTGGTATTGCCCTCTTTAATGTTTGTTAATCTTGCTATTTTTCAACCTCCCCATTCTTATCCTACTTAAAGCACATCTTAGGGCTAGGTCTTTCCAGGCCAGTTGTTTAACCCTTCCCAGTCTCAGCATCTACACTGAAAATAAAAGGATGAGAACTATGTTAGATGTTATAGGTCAGAGTAGGATTAGATATATAGACAGTAAGGTACCAGAACAGTGCCAAGCACAGCTTTCAATATATATTAGCTCCATTTTCAATCACTAAACTCAGTACAAGGCAGGAATTTATATATACAGTGTCAACTATATTAAAAAAAAGAAATGAGTATGTGCATTTTTTTGACTGAAGTTGGTTCTAACATGATCAGAAAATTCAGTGAATTGGAGCATACCATTCTGTTTTTATTTTCTGTTTGTTTTATATTTGGAATAAAAAAGGAAAGGGGTACTGGTTTAGTTAATGATTTTATTATTAATAGTAACAAATCTAAAGTTATTTAGTCTAAAAATGTACATTGCCAAATACTTTGATGTCATATATTCAAATTATTTTGATTAATAATAAAAACCAAATGTGCAAGATACTTAAAATATTTTTGTTTAAATTATCTCATTTTATTCTTAAAACAACCTATGAGCTCATTGTTGAAACTACTTGGCATAAAATGTCCATTTTATCAAAATGACAAAAAACTGTATCTCAGAGTTGTAATCTGGCTTTTAGGAATACAGCTAGCAAGAGGCAGATCTGGGATTTTAATCTGAGTGTTTTGGCTCTAATCTTATTCTTTCTACTCTACCTTATAATTTTGAATTGTGCTGGATAGTTTTCAAGCCCTTTGCATCTACAGAGGCAATTTGTTTTCCCCACACTATCTCTATATTTATGCACCAGAATTGTATACAGAGAATCATGAGCCCTATTCGAGGAATCTAGTTCAGTTCTGACCCCTCCTCAGTGTCATGCCCTTTATTCCACTGGTTTGCAAAACCTTTAAGGCTCTTGCTTGAGGTCACTTAAGAGCACTTCCTTTGTGTTGTTATCATAGTTTAACAAGTTGTTCCCATAATTTCACTTGGCCTTGGCATTTCTGCCTGATCTCCAAAGACCTGCCCTGACACTTTCAACTTGTTCTGATTTCCCTATGGCTTCTCCTCAGACCTCAAAAATTATATAATGCATTCCTATCGATGCAAATAACCAAAATTGGCATTCACTTTCACATGCAGCTGGGCAAGGATGAACGGAACAGTTTAGAGGGCCTAGGAGAAAAGCAAAGCAAAAAAAAAAAAAAAAAAAAAAAAAGAATTAAGCATTTGAGACTAATCTCTGGAAAAGGTAGATTTAGACCTTCATAAACTTGACTCAGTTCATACTATTAAGAAAATTAGAGAATATATAATAGGACCTGAGTATCCTAATAAGCCACAGAACAATTAAGATTTAAAAAAGAAGTTTACAAAGCTAAATTCCTGATTTGGGAGGTACCAGTGGTAATAGCAATAAAACTTATAAATAACCAAGTTTGGAATGGTTCTTTCCCCATACTTCCTATTCAAGTATTGCGAACGATGGTCTGTAGGAGTAGAACCCACAGATCCATTCTGAATTCCAATATTTTCTTGGATTGCAGTTGCTGTCTTCCTTGACAGTGTCCCCAATATTTTTCAGTATATAGCATAACCATCAATGTAAGATATCAACTTGGTCCCTCTCTTGACTTGCTTAAGAACCTGCTTCCACCACCATGCACAGAACTCTAATATTTAAGGATTATTTATAAAAAAGTTCTCCAAATTTTACTTACAAGAAAGGGCAAAATGGCATCTAAAACTCAGAGGTAACATAATGAAAAATCAGAACAGTTTTAAAGGTCCCATCAGCCTTCATTTATCCACACATGGGACTAGCACCAAGCCCAAAACCAAGACTCAGTGAATTTGTGAGATACTCAGATGCTCCTAACCTAGATTTGATGCAGTAAAAATCTAGATTAAGAGCACAGGTATTGTGTATATTTAAGCAAATGTTGTTGCCTAACTTGCTTGTGCTGATTTCAACATAAGGCCAAGTGGTAGAAATTAAAGTTGACATATTAAAGTTAACAATTTGGCTTTATCATCTGTTAAATTTCTTTATTTAGCAAAAGCTCTTTAATTTTCCTAAGTTTCAGACTTTCTTTTGGAAAACCTGGATAAAACTCTTCTACCTCTCAGTGATGGAGACATTATCAAATAAAATATGTGAAAGTCTGTAGAACAGTGTTTATCAATTATTGGATAAATAAATATTACTGAAGTAAATTAGAAATAGACTGTAATAATCATTTTGGATCACTTTCAGCAATATACTAATCTTATATGCAAACATATTGGTCCCTTGTATATATATAGTGGCATTTGCCACTACCATGCTTTGCCTTATGTTATTGTTATGACTGATTATTATTATTTTTTTTTTTTTAGAGAGGGAGAGAGTGGGGAAGGGGCAGAAGTAAAAAGAGAAAGAATCTTCAGCAGGCTCTACACCCAGCAGGGAGCCTGATGTGGGACTATGTCTCATAGTTCTGGAGGCTAGAAATCTGAAAGAGGGAGGTTTAGTTGCTTTTGAAGGCCATGAGGAGAGATCTATTCCAGGCCTCTCTCCTTGGCTTGTGAGTGACTGTCTTCTCCCTGTGTCCTCACTACATCTTCCCTCTGTATGTGTTTGTGCCCAAATTTCCTCTTCTTGTGAGGGCACCAGTCATATTGTATTAGGACTCACCCTAATGACCTCATTTTCACTTAATTACTCATGTAAATATTCCATCACCAAATAAGGTCATATTTTGAGGTACGGGGGTGGGGGTCGGCTAGGAATTTCACATATGAATGGTGGGGGAGGAACATGATACAATCCATAACAATGTCCTATCATTGGAAACTGGATATTTTCTAGAAAAGCCTCGTGGGGTTATCGCATTCTATCACTGTCTTTGATAGAATGTCTTCTTCATTGTGAAGATACAAGTTAGCTTATGGAGGGCTTATGGTAAAGCAAATGGTTATCATCCATACAAATGCAACAGGTATTGTCTTTTGAAGTTGTACTTGATTACACCCCCATTATACTGGTCTGTTTTCTTTCAAACAACAATTTTTTTTCAGCATTCTTTATTGTCTGTCTGTGATAGTCTTTCATTTTCTGTTGAAGCAGTTTTTACACTTGAATGGTTTCCTCATTAATGAGCTCAGTACAATCTTTGATATATAGAACTGAGATGTCTCTAAAAGCAGCATCTCAGAACAATAGCGGGTATTTTTAGATCTCACTACCCTGGAGAACAGATAATAGCAGATAGCATTTACTGTGTACTTATGGTGTTACCATGCAAAGTGCTTTTACATACAGTGAATCATGTAAGCTTCTCAGAAAACTCTGTGAGGTACATTAAAATAATATCTTCATTTTACCTATTCAGAAACTAAAGAACAAGTCAAGTAACTTCCCAAGGCCAGTCTCCACTCGGCTAGTAGATGGAAGGGTCAGAGTTAAAACCCAGATAGTTCACCTCTAGGACCTTGCCTTCAACAATTACACTTCAATCTTCTAGTATAATGAGGCCAGCAAATTATTCTGTTAATTCTTAAAAACTCTATGTCTTGACCAGGCTCCACCATACTTGTATTGTCTAGGACACACACACACACACACACACACAGCTGTTTTTGTTGTGAAATAGTATTAATACTGTATAAAGAATAGCTCCATGTATCACAAATGTGGACCATTGTTCTACAGATCCATTTTTAAACTATACTGTGCTGTCTGACATCCTCAGAGGGCATTACTTCATAAACTTAACAACAGTTTGGATTAAAGTATATTACATTATATAAAGTCATATATATATCATATATATTATAGCATGTTATATATTAAAAGGCTTAATTCCAAATACATACCTATATATTTATCCACTATACTGTCTCTCTCTCTCTCTCGTTCACACACACACACACACACACACACACACACATATCCCTTTATTATTTCTTATTCAAGAACTTCTAAACTTAAAAAAAAAAAAACTTTTATAGTAAACTAGTAGATTATTTAATACTCTCTTAATTGCTGCTCTAAATTGTTTCTCTTACCTGGCCAAACAACAAGAAGGCAAGTACCTACTGCTAGGAATACCACAACATACCAAAAAGAATGTTATTAGAGAATTTAGGAAGAATTTTATATACCCACTTGATATCACTGAAAGCCTACTTATTGCAGGGTAAATGAAATCTTATTAAGGTACTCACTTTTCTATCACCGTATGTGTGGGCTTTTTTCCCACACCAGTTCTCCAACTCTCTGAACACCAGCTGGATATTCTATAATTCAGTTATGACACTACCCAGAGTTACTGCAGACCTAACAGGTTAAGGGCTCAGTCCCAGAAGACTGCCCCCACTTTACAAGCCTGGTACACATTCCATGTTGTCACTTGTACTTCGGACCAACTGTCTATAAATTAGGAGTCCTTGCAAAACCCTCCTCAATTTTGATAATTTGCTATAATGCCTCACAGAACTCAGGAAAATATGTATTGACATTTACAAGTTTATAATAAAGGATATTACAAAGGATATAAATTAACACCCAGCTGAAAAGATACATTGGGTACGATCTGGACGAGTCCTGAGTATAGGAGCTTCTGTCCTCATGGAGTTGGGGTACACCACTTTCCCAGCACATGAATACATTCACTGACATGGAAGCTCACAAAATCCCATTTTTTAGGGTTGCTATGGAGCCTTCATTATTTAGGATTAAATCATTGGCAGGATTAAATCATTGGCAAGATTAAAACATTGGCAATTGGTGAATATGTCAATCTCCAATCCCTCTCCCCTCCCCAGAGGTTGGTGGGTGGGGCCGAGAATTCCAACCCTCTAATCATGCCTTTATCTTTCTGGGCAGCCCCAATTCTGAAGCTGTCTAGGGACCCAGCCACTAGTCATCTCATTAGCATTCAAGTAGATACTCTAGACTCCAAAGATTCCAACGGTCTTAGAAATTCGGTGCTAGGTTCCAGGAACAAAGACCAAATACACATTTATTTTTATACCATAATATCACAGTAGGCAATGACTTCTGTTCATTATGTAAATACTTTTGGTGTATGTGGAGCTAAAATGGAGTAAAGAAAAGCTCCTGGGTACTGTTTAACTCATATATTGAAACCAAAATAAGTAGATTTAAATATATGATTAGAAAGAATTCTTTACTCTTTATTGCAAAGTGTGTGCAGGTCTCTACTAGGAGACCTTTCTTCACCTCTCCTCTTCTCTATCCTCTACATACCACCATTCATCAAGGAAGTTCATCACAGACATTAACTACTACCCTCTTACTGAAATCTGACTAATTCCCGAGGCTCTAAATCCATATCTCAAGTTGACCACTAGTAAAATATTTTCAGTCCATGCTGATCCTTGAAAAAACCAAACAGGGATTTTCATTTATTGTAGAAAATCCACTCAGACTAAAGCAACTGTGAGCAATTTATCATTTATTCAGGATTTCAAAGAAAATACAGATGAGAAATATATACAGCATGCATGTTACTTCGACACACTTCGCTAATACACAGTTGTTTGATACCACTTTTCTGAGCCAATGACCTTCCAGAACTCCTCTACCTCTAGTCCTCTAGTGCATGCCTCAACCCTCCTAGTCTTTTCTTTTCAAAACAATTTCAGTCTTTTCAGCTTCTGATTCCAAATTTAGATAACCTGAATCCACTATGATACACAGTTTCAAAAAATGCTACTTATCATACTAAACATGCTTAAAGCAAACAGAAGGGGATCTACTTATTACCACTCACAACTTCCTGAGAGTGACATAAATGATTAAACATTTCATAATTAGTTTATATCAAACACATAAAAAGGATGAATGATCCTATGAAAGGCAGATTGCTAATCAGGAACTGAAAATGCAAATATATAGGGAAACAATTTTGTGTATGTGTGAAATTCCCAGCATAGTTTAGACATCTATACATGCTAAGACTTCTGTCCCATCTCCCGGGCAATTTTCTTCCCTATTCCATTTCATACTCTGTGAAATCCTTGATTCCAGAGGAACATCTCCAAAGATCTGGCAGAACCGAAATTCTAAAACTATGGAATAGGAGACCCTAATAGAGTTCTTATTATTGAAACTTAAACAAGGTGATATCTGGCATAAAGTCAGTACTCAGTAAACGTTAGTTATTATTATTACTCCTGCAGTCCCCTACTTTTCTTCATGCACAGCAAGTGTGGGGACAGGACTGAGGGTGGGGAATGGTCATTAGATGTCTCTCTGTAGGCTCACCTACAGACTAAAACATGTGACTGATTTCACTTCCTAAGAGGCAGGACAATATAGGGAAGAACTGCCTAAACATGCTATAAATCAGAGAAGACTAGGGATAGCACTGCATCATGCCTAGCCAAAACCCACAGACAAAATTAACATCAGATACAAACTAGCAACATGCCCAAAAGCAAATCTAGAAGCCAAGGCTCTAGACCTGAAGAAATTTAACTGAAAGCAAAGCCAAGTCCAGATGGTAAACTAGACACAAAGCAAAACTGTCATGGAAGCCATCACTGAAAGAAAGAGAGAGAAAAGAAAGAATAGGGATTAATTCAGGAATGACCCAATGCTTCTGGTTTACATTAAGTTTCTACAGCTGCAGGTGTGGGTTTCCGCATGGTAAAGGTGATAGTGGGAAACAGTCAACATGTAATAACTTTAAAATTCAGTCTCAGACTTTAGAATTAAATATCAAGTCTATTTTTACTAAGATGATAAGTATTTAGTAACTCATTCATCTCATTCAACAACTTAGCTGCTTTCCTTCTTCCTGCCCCACTGAGGCCATATTTTCATACTGTTCTCTGATCTTGAGGTTTAATTCTGGTAATCTCTCCAATGTCTGAATGAATTCAGTGGCCTGCTCATTAATAATCATTTGGTATGGTATGTTCATTACTATAGACAAAGATCTCTGATGCTACTTTTTTTTTTTTTTTTTTTGCTGATGCTTCTTTTGACAGGACTTCCAAGTATTGCCAAAGTTGTATTTGCTCACTTTGCGGTACCTCCCAGATGTTATAGGAAGCATTAATTATAGCCTGGAATATATCAGTGAAGTGGTATTCATAGCAATTTTTCCTCATAAACCATATTATTTTTATCAGGGTCTGTAGGAAGATCAGATCCCCTAGTTAATGTTCTGTCTCAGTGGATTACTTCTAGTGTATCAATAGATATATTTCTAGGCTCATTATTTTTTCCCTGCCATTTTGCTCTCTAGCTGTATTGTCTTTCCAAACAGCTCCCCCGTTAAACAAACAAACAAACAAAAGCTAATGCTCAAAGTTCTGAACCCAGATGAAATTCTGGAAGCTTGATCAGATAATCTGATTGGCTTGGAATTCTCTAACCACAGAGAATAAATTCACAGGAAATACATAATACACTGCATGAAAGTGGAAATGTAAGGCAAGTACATAACCTAAATAACTACTCAATGAAATAACCAGGAAAAGGAGACTTATTCAAGTGGACAAGTAGGTTTAGAATGCAGATTTGGAGTATTGAACCTCAGCACTTTTCCTGAATCCTGAAGAATGAAGCCTGAATTCTCATCTATGATTTGAAAGGGTGTGTGGCAGGCATCAAGTAAGTTTGAGAAATGTGATTGGTTAGGCACCTATGCAGTTAAAAACACCAAAAGAGAAAATTTGGGTGATAGAGAAACTCTAGCCAGATATAGCTATATCTCATGCAACAGTTGGAGAACACTTTTTCACAGAGGATTTCAAAATGTTTTATACATGCCATAAGAAAAACAATAAATAAAATTCATCTTTTTAAGTTAGGTTTTAAATTACTCAAATGTTAAATATAGTGATAAAGAAATAATCTGGAGTCTTCTTCTTTTTTCTTATTTTTTATAAACATATATTTTTATCCCCAGGGGTACAGGTCTGTGAATCACCAGGTTTACACACTTCACAGCACTCAATCTGGAGTCTTCTTTAAAACCACCCTTTCCTATCACTGAATTTTATATTGTATATATTTAAAACCAACATGCAGAAATAAGACCATTTATAAGACACACATATGCACACAGGCACACACACACACACACATATTGGGAGAATATTTTGGGAGGACACAGCTCTTCATTTATGGAGTTGAAAACAGCAACATCATTTTTGACATTGAAAAACAACAACAGCAGTGACAATAATTAATGACTAATTCATAAAGGAAGCAAATTTTATATTCCTGGATGACTATATAATTCTAAAATCTGTCCCCATGCTCAGTGTGTGCTCTACTCTCTGTCAGGTGGGAGCTCTGCAGTTCAAGGGACAGTTTTCAGCTTTCATAGGATTCATTCCATCAGCTCCTTGCCCAACAGTTCTCTGAATGTCCCTGCCTTGTGGCACAGATTGCCACTGTATTCCTACCCTTGGAAACAATTCCGGTGCATGCACCAAAAAACTCCCTTGATTGCATAACTACCTTCCTGGGCTTTCTATCTAACCCATGCAACCTGCATTTAAATACAGTGACAAGAATCTGACTAATCAAAGTTCCCATGTGGGTTTTTGTTGTTGTTGTTGTTGTTTTATTCTTAAATATAACACTGAAGAATAAAACCTGCTGTCTTTTAATAAACCAGGATCCAACTCATGTTTTTAACCCCCACAGACTGATACTACTGTTGCTTTGCCATCTGTAGAATGCAGGCAAAAACCCACTTCCTCTTAATTCAATGAAGTTAAAATCATTACAAAGCAGAAGCAAACTTCATTAACTCAAATTTTTACCTACTCATAAAATCACCAGTTATTTTTTTCCTTTTTATTCAACTGTGCTTTAAAACTCCAGATCAAAATGTTCTATACATTTGGGTAGATAATAGTTACCAATTTGCATGGAGACCGCCTCATTGAAAAACAGGTTTGATGCTGCCTATGAACAGGGATGTGTGGAGCACAGTGCTGTCCAGACTGATTTTCCTGAAGGGCTTATAGAATTTTACCTGCAATGATAACTCTTGCATCCAGCAAGAAGCCTTAGGAAAATGATTACATTTCTTGAGTAAGCAAATAATATATATTGCAGTTAAGAAAATAAGTCAAAGCACATATGCTCAAAAATTTTTGTCATAAAATCCAACTGAAAAAGTCCGGTACTATTTATCAAGAGGTATTTACATAGTCCGGGAGTGTTCTGTATTTAGCCTTTGCTGTGGCACAGAAAAGAAAGGTAAAACCTTTCTTTTTCTATACTTCTTGGTTTTGGACTTTTTTATAATGAATGCTGGAGTAATGTGGACGACACTCATTCAAGAAAAATCTTTGCCAAAGAATGCTGCTTTTCTGGCCTGTCTTAGAAACCAGCATTTTACCAACAGTTTTCATCCGGGATTCCCCTGGCTCAGATATTCATCTATAATACTACTAGATGAGTTCCTGGTTTTTGTATATTTTTATTATTTTTAAAGCAGCTTTATTTACAAACTACGTAATTCACTTATTTTAGGTTTACTGTTCAATGATTCATAGTGAATTTACAGAGTTGTGCAACCACCACCGACTACTTTTCGAACATTTCCATGACACCAAAAAGAAACTTTGTGCCCATTTGCAGTCATTTCCAGTCTCACCCTCAGCTCGAGACAACCACTAATCTGTCTTCTATCTCTATAGATCTGTTCTTTCTAGACAATTTGTATAAATGGAAGCATACAATTTATGTTATTTTGCTTCTGGCTCTTGATGGATTTTTAAACGATAGTAAAAGTGTTACTTGAGAATGACTCACTAATCCTTCTAATCCTGAGTGCCATTCTATTGAAAAATATACAAAAAAGAACTAAATGAAGATAAAAGCACATTACTAGTGAAAAGTTTTATTTTGGGGGCTGGAATAGAATCAGAACTCCTTTTATCAGTATTACACTGTGGGCTGTCTCTATACCCTCCCAACACCCACTGCAGGAATGGGAAGTAGAACCTTTGGAGCTTCAATGTTGAACAAAACCTTGGCTCTTTTATATGGCTCACTTTTCCAGAAGATTCCAGCGGCAAAGAGGATGCATGACAGCATCAGTATGCCTCATACAAAATTTAGAATGCATAAACAATCTAGGCTATGCAGGTTAGCCCATCACAAAATCATTTTTCAGAATCCATATATAGTCTAATCCAGGCACATATTTCTGATATAAGACAAAGCCAGGGTAGAGACAGAACAAAGAAAGCATTAAAGAAAGAGAAACCTTTATTTCAGCCACAGGTTTGTTATCTACAATCTGGAAATGTGACCATATTTGGGAAATTTTTCATGACGTTATTCCCCATATTCAGTACAGAAATGTATTGAGACGTGCTTCTGTCCATTTGACCCTCTCTTATCTCTTTGAACTATCCAAGTGTCTGTAATGGTGGTACCCCCACTCTCCAGTATTTTTTGAGGCTTCTTTCTTGCATCAATGTCTCCCCACACATGCAAAACATCACTTCCAAATATACCTTTAAGCCTTGCACTTCCAATCCTCTAAGTTAAACTGACCCTAAATTCCATCTAAAAGCAAGCACTCCACAGTAACAAAACATTTTTTAAAAAGCTAAATTCTTAAATTTTGTAACTGCTGTATCTTCTACCTCTACCCTCATTATGATCACGAATTATTTTTAGATTTTTTGTATTAAATATACTGATTATTACCATAGAGCTTCCCTCATAAGGGCACTGAGCAGTATCTAAGCAGGTATTCTCACCTAATTCCTACACATTTCTTTGGTCTAGTTTGAGCATTTTTGACCATATGTGCTTTGACTTATTTTCTTAACTGCAATATATATTATTTGCTTACTCAAGAAATGTAATCATTTTCCTAAGGCTTCTTGCTGGATGCAAGAGTTATCACTGCAGGTAAGAGCCTATGCTTTCAGAGACCAATGAGACGTTTGCTCTACTTTTTTGTCCTGAAAACATGTCTCTTCCTCTCCAGTTAATTCTTATAAGCTTGCATAACATTACTTCACTGCTCTTTTGTCATTCCAAAGTCTAATTTTAGAGTCCGTAGTTGTCTTCACCTTGGCTTACAAACAGGTTGCAAGAAGATGAACAGATAAGCAACCTAGAAGACTAGATACCAATGCAAAGTCTGCTCATTATTTGTCTCTGGCTTTCATTGCCAGGGCTGGCTATAGCAAGTCCTGGAGAAATAAAACCGGTATTCTACACAAAACTTACTAAGATTTCTAAAGTGACAAAGTATATCTCTCTGCTTCAAACCAGATCTCTCCTATTCAATGTTCTCAAAAAAGCTTTCTTAACCCTGAAATGAGTTTTCTTGCTAAACATAACCTTGACTGAGGTCATATTAAAAGCTGAACCCCTAGGGTGCCTGGGTGGCTCAGTGGGTTAAGCCTATGCCTTCGGCTAAGGTCTTGATCTCAGGGTCATGGGATCAAACCCCGAATTGGAATCTCTGCTCAGCAGGGAGCCTGCTTCCCTTCCTCTCTCTCTGCCTGCCTCTCTGCCTACTTGTGATCTCTCTCTGTCAAATAAATTAAAAAAAAGTCTTTAATTTAAAAAAAAAAAAAAAAAAACCTGTACCCTTGCAACCCAAAAGTCAAAACCTGTAAACCAACAGGTGCCTGTAAATCTAGTCTGACCACTGAGCACTACAGTGTACCACTACAACCAAATGAATTCTACTGATCTTCCTATGGGATGATTTGTTGTTCTTCAAATGTTAAACCTTATTCTTATTCTAAAAGATAACCACCTAGTGAACAATATCTTATAATGGGAGGCTGTAATCATTCCTATAGGATCTCCCACCAAGTCCAACCAATTGCAAAACCACGCAAGTGTTCCAGAGGGATAAGATTACAAAGTAAGATTTAGGCTCAGGCAGAGAACATGGAGCAGAGTGAGGTGAAACCTCCTTGGGTCTCGTAGGTTGAAGCCCAGTTCTCTCCCTTATTTTATGGGGATTGGGAAAGTTATAAGCCCGCAATAGTCTGGGAGAGAGTAAACAGTACGGGGTGGGGGGGAGTACATTTACAAGGACGCTACATGAGTCATAATTTTTTAACACAGATAAGGAACTTGAATAAGCAACTACCTCTAGGGAGAGGAGCAAGTAAGAAAACAGAAAAAGACAGACTCTGCCTTCCTATATTTTCTCAATAGCCTGGAAGATTGATGGCAATTTTCTTGTTTATGGGCTAATGTAAAAATATGAAAGAGGAAAAAAAACGGGGTATTTCCTAGAGTCTAGACCCAGTGTTTAGAATGTTAACTTCAAGCCAGTCTCCTTACTCAATAAAAAATGAGCTGTAAAGTATAAGAAGTGAACCATGGCAGTTATGAGTATGGACTCTTGAGCTGTACTCCTTAAAGCCTACCTTCGCCACCTACCATCTGAACAGCCTCAGTCAAACTATTTAACCCCTTTAAAATTCAATTGTTTTAGGGGTACCTGGGTGGCTCAGTGGGTTGGGCCTCTGCCGGTAGGTAGCTCCAGTTGGTCATGATCTTGGCATCCTGGGGTTGGGCCCTACATCAGGCTCTCTGCTCAGCGGGAGGCCTGCTTCCCCTGCTCTCTCTGCCTGCCTCTCTGCCTGCTTGTGATCTCACTCTCTCTGTCAGAAAAATAAATAAAATATTAAAAAAAAAACTCAATTGTTTTATGTAAAAAAAATGATGATAATGGCTACTTCATAGGGACTAAGTCACATAGCACACATAAAATATTTAGAAAAATGTTTAAAATGTTAGCTGCTGCTACTACTTACTACTACCACCACTACTACTATAATATGATAGGTATAAAACTATATGATAATCAATCCTTCATCATTAAAGAATTGGTATAGCTCTCTGCAGTATCTCTTGTCCAGAATAATTATGCCCCTTTTATCATTAGTTATTGCTGATCGGGTCTTATTTTCATTTATGAATAATTCTCAGCCTTTGCATCTCCATTTGGCCCATGTCATTGCACAGACTATTTGCTTCTTCCAAATGCTCTACAAAATATCTTTTCTGAGATACCCCCGAAATAGATTTATAGCTCTATTTCTTGGAAAGTTTCTATATTTCTACCATGCTATGATGTCAAGAAGAGTTTTTATAGCCATGATCCTTTTGTCAGGAAAAATGACTTCCAGATTAACACCCTTGAGAAAAAGATTCCCAGTTGGGTAGAGTCATGGTTTCCATGATTCTTCCTTGCATGTTACTATTAAAAATAGCTTCTCTAGCACCACAGGTTTTTGTAATTAACTATTTCATGCTTGCTACATAAGTCAATAGTTTTCAAACACTATCTATAGGTCGGCTACAGAACAATCTGGGGAACTTTTCCAAAACTTTAGATTCTTAGTTCTTATTTATAAATATTCAATAGGTCAAGGCTATAGGGAAGAGGGGAGGTGTTATGCCCTGTATGTTTAAACCACTCTTCCAAGATAACAGCAATATTCATAAGTCAAGTAAAAGGACTAAGTCCCTTACTATACCAGAGCTGTTACAAAAAATATAGAAAAGACTAACAATATGAAAGAAAAAAATGGATCAAGAATATGAACAGATGGCACACACATGTGCATATACACAAATGGCCAAAAAATACATGAAGAGATGCTCAACCTCACTCATAATTAAAGAAACTCAAGTATAACAGAAATAAGATGCCAATTTTCACAACCAGGATGGTCCAAGATTAAAGTTGGAAATTACCTATGTAGGCAAACACATGATGAATCAGTAACTCTCAATTTTCCTTGGTGTGAATGCAAATCAATTCAAAATTTTGGAAGCCAATTGCAACATCTATCAAAACTTTAAATGCATGTAGCTTGGAAGCAGCACTCCACCTATGGTAATATAAACTCTAAATATATCCAAAAAAGTAGGTATTGATATATATGTAAAGAATATAGATATAGTTACATATCTGAGAATGGCCATTGAGCTTTCTTTGTAAGAGCAAAACAAAATAAAACAAAACAAAACACAGCCTTTAATTTCTAAGAAATCTTTTCTGGTGAGTTTGATCAGTTGCCAAGTTCAGGAATTATTACTATGCTATTTAACTGCACTAAATACTACATTATTCTAGTTCATCGCATATCTGGTTAACACAGAGCTATCTTACTGGGTTGCTAAAAGATTACATGAGATAATACGTAAAAAGTAACTTTTTGTAATTCTAAACATTGTGTAAATTATTCTTACTACATTAAAGATTTGCTAATATTTGGATCATTACTATACTACTATACTAGCAAAATCCTAGGCAAATAAAACAGATTATATGACATTGAGATGTTTTTACTCTAATAAAACAAATGGGGGAAAAAAAGAATACAGTATAACAAGCACTATAAAAGAGTCATACAAAAATTACCAGAAAAGCACGTTTTGTTACATATTAGGGAATATTTAACAAAAACAATTCTTAGGAGTTCCTCAGGAATATAAAGGGAAAGAAAAAAATTTATGGTAAAGAAAAGGTCCCATTCAATGGATATATGAAAGCATAGAGAATATGGCTTACTCAGGAAAATGTGAATAATTCTATATAGCTGGCACATAGAACATACTATCAATTTTTCTTAAAATTTTTATTCAATAAAATACATTTACTACTACTGGCCACATTCCAATTTTTTCTGTTAATCCTGGAAATACTTCTGCATGCTGTAATTCCATGGTATCATTGTAGGCATGTTGATATAATTATAACAAAGAAGCAAAAGGGCTGGTCTAGACAGTGGATGGTGGGTAAAGCAGCATTTCATGAAATCAATGAAACCTAGCTTCTGAGGGACTTTTTATTCTTCATAAAAATATATTAGGGGAAAACCAATGATTATATTCGTTACATGCTTATGCCAATGTTATTATACATGTAGTCATCTGGACACAAAGAGCAGTAGAGAATAATTAGTAATAAACATAGAGAGCATTGTGGGGAAATACAATGCTAATGGGTGGAATATTTGAGTCTAATTATGTCTGTAAGTAAAAAGTGTTTTCCATTTTTTTTTTTTTTTGAACCATTAGACAACATTCTGACATTGAAAAAATACTTTCAAAATGTAGCTCATTTTCGCTTGGAACATTTTGTATTTCCAATTCATATAAATGATTATTTCCTTCCTCTCCCTGCTTCCTCCTCCCTTTATTTTGGCATTGTCAGTTTAGCTGTTAATGTTTGGCCAGGAATATGTGCTTTGTGGCTGGAGTCAACAGGAAAGCTACTTTTTCATTTAATAGTGTTATGTATAAACTTGAAAATTCACTGAAGAATTTTTAGTTGTGGGTTACTTGGCCAAAACACTTACTACTTGGGTGACTCTAAGTTTTCCACCTTCAAGAGATCCAAATCTGTAGGTCATAGCTCATGACTATGTCTTTTTTTAAAAGTAAAACAACCACCGGATGGTTCTCAGCCAAACCATTTCCAAATTTGCATAACGAGATCTTACAAAATATAGTAGTCCATTACTAGTTTTCCCCATAAAGCTTGCCCTCTTTCTACATGAAAAGAGGTAAGGAATATAGACTGTGAAAGAAATTCTTCACGATATTTACTGATGTTGACCAAATAGCTGCTATGCCTGGAAAATGTAGCTACTATCAGTAGAACTAAGGCTATTTGGCAATGACCTTTGATTCCATGCATGCATGTGTGTGTGCGTGTACATGCATGTGTATGCAGACAAGACACACATACATGTGTGCATATATGTGTATATTTTATTATTTACTCCCTTTGTATTCTAAAAATGGTTTCACATTGTTTTCCTTCAGTTAGCTGCTTTCCTGTATTTTGAGAACAAGAAAACGAACTGAGGTTTAGTAAAGGCTTTCCAGAAAGTTTTAATAAAAAGAATTCTATTTAAAATATATGCACCCCTCTCTTCTCTCTTTCATCACACTTTTCATTCACAAA
This sequence comes from Mustela nivalis, assembly GCF_964662115.1. NCBI lineage: Eukaryota > Metazoa > Chordata > Mammalia > Carnivora > Mustelidae > Mustela > Mustela nivalis. Next base: position 28,544,214 of record NC_139026.1, read on the forward strand.
ACTCAAGTGATTCCATATTAGAATTTTTACATTTTATATGAGTACACATTCGAACCAATTCTCTTTTAGGAAATCAAAGATCTGGATTTTATAGAATATATAACTGGAAATCATTGTTTTTTTTTCCAAATTTTCTTAAAAGTTAATGCTTTGTTTTGAGGCAAAGAATCCTGTATTAGTAAAATCAGATCTACTTCTCTCATTTTAAAATATCTACTAAAAAGTTTAAAACAAAAAATAAAAACTAAAAAATAATTAAAAGTTTAAAACAGAGAAAAATAGATTATCATTGAGATTTAATAACCTAAACTACAAGATATTTACATTCTATAAGGTGGGATACAGACTTCTTGGAACTAAATTCTGCTTCTCTATAAATATTAAAATTCTTTATCCATCCTCTATGCCAATTGTTTAGATATCTAGCCTTCTTTCATATGATTTAGATTTTTTAGGATATATGTTTAATTCACTTACTAGTTTTTTGTTTGTTTGAGAAAATTATTTGAAATATATCACCAAATGTGGTTGGTAATCGCAGAGTGAACTCGGATGAGAGGATAAGGAAGCTCTAGAAATATAATTTCCAGGAATAGAATGAGGTCACAGAGATAGAACTCATTCTTATGAAATAAATCAATACGATAAAAGAAGAAAAAAATCACTGGTAGTTTTAACTCCAGTGATCCCAACCTATTCACCCTAATAGTTGAGGTAAGCTCTGGGAAGAAAATGATGGAGATGTGACCCCCCCTCCCTGACAAAGGACAATATATGAAATAAGGAATCCAACTCATCTTTTTACATTGCAATAATTAGGAATCAGTTCAAGGAAAGGGACTTTCAGTTCCTTAGGGTATACCAGAAAACATAAAGAGATTAATGTACTAGCACTGTGAGAAACCTTATGGGGAATTTAAGAAATACTTAAGAGGAAAAAACAAAGGATCTTGAAATGTACTTGATTCTGAAATTACATAAATGAGGACTAAAAGTGAATGTAATGTAGTACTATCATTTTATAAAGTGTTGCAAAAAAAAAGTGGGACTTAGGCAATATATATGGAATGATGTATTAGTCAGTCAGCTAGACAAATATACTGATAAAGATTCAAGGCTAGACTTCTATATTGAGACTCAACAGTATAGTTGATTCTTTTTTTCTCACCAAGAGTAATTTATTTCTTCCTCCCCAAAACAGTCTGAGTAGATAGTCCACTGATTGTAGAGCAGATTGAAGGTATCAGAAACTCAGACACTGTTCCATTTTTGTTTCTCTGCTACTCCTAGTTTGCTCCAAATTGAATACGGCTTATTATCAAACTCACATTTCAGCCTATTGAGAGAGAGAGAAAGAGAAGAGGAGGGAGGCAAGTCCTCTTCCCGTTTAAGGACTATGTATAAGTTGCATCAGTAACTTCTATTTCGTTTCATTGTCCAGACTACAGCTATTAATAGTATTACAACTAATTGCAAGAGAAGCTTGTAAATACAGTCTTTAGATAGTTAACCATGTAACTGGTAAAGCTTCAATTATTAAATAGTAAAGTATGATTAAATGTGCAGACTCTGTTCATGTCCAAAAATATTATCTTTAGTATCTGATGGGTGCCAAGCTGCAAGGTACCTAAAATCTGACTTGATTATCATAACTCTACAAAGCACACATTCAATACTTAGAGGAGTTAAATGACTTTCCCAAATTCATGTAGAAGTTATATGACCAGATTTAGATCTGTCTAAATCTAAGTAAAATTTGTGCTTTTTCCAGTATGACACCCTGCCCCTTACATAAATGTGAGGGTGATAATCTCCTTAAGTTTCATTGTGCATGATTCATTTCTAGTTTGTCATGATACTTAAGAATTAAAGGGGGAATGAGGAAATGTGATTATTTTACCAGGGGTAAAAAAAATTACAATTCCTCTATTTTTTATACTATTTCAAAGCCCATGATAAGGTGCTTAAGATCCAAGGACAATGCATTTCAGTTTCCTTTTACATTCAAGAGAACCTAATATTATACTAAACACCAATTGGGCAATTGACATACACTCGCCACAATCATATGAACCAAATACCTATGATAACTGTTACTTTTCTCTCTGTTCATGATGCCAGTATGTAGGAAGATATGAACTTGACAGTGGGCTCTTTGAGGAAATTTGTACCTAATTTAGTTCTGCAATTCCAATGACTAATACACCTGGCCCTTACTGAGAATTGAATTTGTTCCTTGAACTGCACTGAATATCAGAGTTTAAGAAAATAGGGAAATAATGTTTTATATATATATTACACTTAAAAAATGAAAATGTTTTTAATTTTAAAGTTTGCCAAATCTTAACATTCAGAAGGATGAAACTGGACTACATTTTTATACCATGTACAAAAATAAATTCAAAATGGATGAAAGACCTAAATGTGAGACAGAAAATCATCAGAATCTTAGACGAGAACACAGGCAGCAACCGCTTTAACCTCAGCCATAGCAACTTTTTACTAAACACATCACTGGAAGCAAGGGAAACAAAAGCAAAAATGAACTATGGGGACTTCATCAAGATAAAAAGCCTCTCACAGTGAAGGAAACAATAGACAAAACTAAAAGGCAGTCTACAGAATGGGAGAAGATATTTACAAATGACATATCTGATAAAGGGTTAGTATCCAAAATCTATAAAAAACTTACCAAGCCCAACACTCAAGCAACAAATAATCCAGTTAAAAAATGGGCAGAAGAGGGCACCTGGGTGGCTCAGTGGGTTAAGCCGCTGCCTTCAGCTCAGGTCATGATCTCAGGGTCCTGGGATCGAGTCCCGCATCGGGCTCTCTGCTCAGCAGGGAGCCTGCTTCCTCCTCTCTCTCTCTCTCTGCCTGCCTCTCTGCCTACTTATGATCTCTGTCAAATAAATAAATAAAATCTTTAAAAAAAAGTTATTATCTCTTTCTTCTGTCTTGCTGTTGGTGTAGAGAAATGCAACTGATTTCTGTGCATTGATTTTATATCCTGACACTTTACTGAATTCCTGTATAAGTTCTAGCAGTTTTGGGCAGAAGATAAGAACAGACAATTTTCTAAAGAAGAGATATAGATGGATAACAGACAAATGAAAACATGCTCAACATCACTCATCATCAGGTAAATACAAGTCAAAACCAGGATGAGATACTACCTTACACCTGTCAGAATGGCAACAATTAACAAATCATGAAACAACAGATGTTGGCAAGGATGTGGAGAAAGGGGAGCCCTCTTGCACTGTTGGTGGGAATGCAAACTGGTTCAGCCACTCTGGAAAACAGTATGAAATTTCCTCAAAAAGTTAAAAATGAAACTACCCTAAAATCCAGCAACTACACTACTAGGTATTTACCCAAAAAATACAAAAATGCAGATTTGAAGGGGTACATGCACTCCAATGTTCACAGGAGTTTTATCAACAATAACCAAACTATGGAGAGACCTCAAGTGTCCACTGATGTATGAATGGATAAAAAAGATGTGGTATAAATACACTATGGAATATTACTCAGCCATAAAAAAGAGTGAACTCTTGCCATTCACAGACATGGATGGAGCCAGAAAATGTTATGCTAAGTGAAATAATTCACTCAGAAAAAGACAAGTACCATAAGATTTCACTCATATGTGGAATTTAAGAAACAGAACAGATGAACATATGGAAGAGGGGGAAAAAAGGAAAAAGAGAGAGGGAAACAAACTGTAAGAGACACTTAGAGAACAAACTGAGGGAGGGCAGTGGATGGGAGATAGGCTAGATGGGTAGAGGGCACTTGTGATGAGCATAATGAGCACAAATAAAAACCTGTAACAAAGCAGGAAAAAATATCCAGTAGAAAAAAGACAGTCTCTTCAATAAATGGTGCTGGAAAAATTGGACAGCTATATATAGAAGAATGAAACTTGACCATAATCTTATACCATACATGATGATAAACTTGAAATGGATAAAAGACCTCAACATGGGCATAAATCTATCAAAATCCTAGAGGAGAACATAGGTAGTAATCTCTTCAACATCTGTGACAACTTCTTTCAAGGCATGTCTCCAAGGCAAAGGAAACAAAAGTGAAAATGAACATTTGGGACTTCATCAAGATCAAAAGCTTCTGCACAGCAAAGAAAACAGTCAAGAAAACACAAAGTCAACCCATTAAATAGGAGAAGATATTCACAATGACACTACAAAGGGCTGATATCCAAGATCTATAAAGAACACCTCAAACTCAACACCCAAAAAACAGATAATCAAGTCAAAAAATGGGCAGGAAGACATGAACAGACACTTCTCCAAAGAAGACATACAAATGGCTAACAGACACATGAAAAAATGCTCACCATCATTATCTATTAGGGAGATTCAAATCAAAACCACATTGAAATACCACCTTACGCCAGTTAGAATGGCCAAAATTAACAAGACAAGAAACAACAAGTGTTGGAGTGGATGTGGAGAAAAAGGAACCTTCTTACACTGTTGGTGGGAATGCAAGTTGGTGCAGCCACTTTGAAAAACAGTGTGGAGATTCCTTAAGAAATTAAAAATAGAGCTACCCCATCACCCTGCAATTGCACTACTGGGTATTTATCCCAAAGATACAGAAGTAGTGAAATGCAGGGCCACCTGTACCCCAATGTTCATAGCAGCAATGGCCACAGTCGCCAAACTATGGCTAGAACCAAGATGTCCTTTAATGGACGAATGGATAAAGAAGATGATGAATGGATAAAGAAGATATGGCCCATATATACTATGGAGTATTTCTTTTAGGTTGCTTAACTTATTGACATATAACTGTTCATAATAATTTCTGATGACTCTATTTCTTGGGATTAATGGTGATCTCTCCACTTTTATTCATAATTTTATTAGTTTGGGTCCTCTCTCTTTTCTTATGTATTAGTTTGGCCAGTGGTTTATTGATCTTATTGATTCTTTCAAAGAACCAGCTTCTAGTTTCATTGATGTGTTCTACTATATCTCTAGTTTCTATCTCAATAATCTCTGCTCTAAACTTGATTATTTCCCTTCTTGTGCATGGGGTTGGCTTAATTTGTTGATTTTCCAGTTCTTTAAGGTGTAAAGAGAGCTGGTGTATTCTGGATTTTTAAAATTTTTTTGAGTGAGGCTTGGATGGCTATGTATTTCTCCCTTAGGACTACCTTTGCCATATCCCATAGATTTTGGACCAATGTGTCTTCATTCTCATAGGTTTCCACAAATTGTTTAAGTTCTAGAATTTCCTGGTTGATCCAAACATTCTTAAGCAGGATGGTCTTTTGCTCCTAAGTGTTTGAATTCCTTCCAAACTTTTTCCTGTGGTTAAATTCCAGTTTCAAAGCATTGTGGTCTGAGAATATGCAAGGAATAATTTCAATCTTTTGGTATCAGAGCCCTGATTTGTGACCCAGTATATGGTGTATTCTGAAGAAAGTTCCATGTGTGCTCAAGAAGAAAGAGTATTCTGTTGTTTTAGGGTGGACTATTCTCTATATATCTATGAGAACCATCTGCTCCAATGTGTCATTCAAAGCTCTTGTTTCTTTATTGATTTTCTATTTAGGTGATCTATTACTGAGAGTGGCGTGTTAAGATCCCCTACTATTAATGTATTCATACATTAGTAAGACTCTTTATTTTTATTAACAGTTGGGTTATGTAGTTGGCTACTCCCATATTGGGGGCATAAATATTTACAATTGTTAGATCTTCTTGGTGGATAGACCCTTTAAGAATGATGTAGTGTCCTTCTTTACCTCTGAATACAGTCTTTAGGAGACTTTTTTTTTTTTTTTCCATTGGACAGTCTTTCCTGACTTGTTAATGATTAGTTGACCATAGAGTTGAGGATCCACTTCTGGGTTTTCTATTCTGTTCCACTGATCTATGTGTCTGTTTCTGTGCCAGTATCATACTATCTTGAAGAATATAGCTTTGTAATAAAGCTTGAAGTCCAGAATTGTGATGCCACCAGCTTTGATTTTCTTTTTCAACATTCCTCTGGCTATTCATGGTCTTTTCTGGTACCATACAAATTTTAGGATTATTTGTTCCTTTTTTTTTTTTTTAATATTTTACTTATTTGACACAGAGAGAGATCACAAGTAGGCAGAGAGGCAGGCAGAGACAGGGGGAGAGCAGGCTCCCCACTGAGCAGGGACCCTGAATGCAGGGCTTGATCCCAGTACCCTGAGACAATGACCTGAGCTGAAAGCAGAGGCTTAACCCACTGAGACACTCAAGTGCCCTATTTGTTCCATTTCTTTGAAAAAAGTTGATGGTATCTTGATAGGTATTGCATTAAATGTGTTGATTCCTCTAGGCAGCATAGACATTTTCACAATATTTGTTCTTTCAATCCATGAGCATGGAACATTTTTCCATTTCTTTGTGTCTTCCTCAATTCCTTTCATGAGTATTCTATAGTTTTCTGAGTACAGATTCTTTGCCTCTTTAGTTAGATTTATTCATAGGTATCTTGTGATTTGGGGTGCAATTATAAATGGGGTCAATTACTTAATTTCCTTGATATTATATCCTGACACTTTACTGAATTCCTGTATGAGTTCTAGCAGGGTTTTTTTTTTTGGGGGGGGTGTTCTTTTGGGTTTTCCACATAAAGTATCATATCATCTGCAAAGAGTGAGAGTTTGACTTCTTCTTTGCCTATTCAGATGCCTTTTATTTCTTCTTGTTGTCTGAGTGCTGAGGCTAGGACTTCTAGTAATATGTTGAATAGCAGTGGTGATAGTGGATATCCCTGTCATGTTCCTGACCTTAGGGGACAAGCTTTCAGTTTTTCCCCATTGAGAATGATATTCACCATGGGTTTTTCATAGATGGCTTTTATGATATTGAGGTATGTACCCTCTATCCCTACACTATGAAGAATTTAATCAAGAAGAGATGCTGTGCTTTGTCAAATGCTTTTTCTGCATCTATTGAGAGTATCATATGGTTCTTGTTCTTTCATTAATGTATTGTATCACATTGATTGATTTGTGGATATTGAACCCAACCTTGCAGCCCAGGAATAAATCCCACTTGGCTGTTTTGAATAATCCTTTTATGTACCATTGGATTCTACTGGCTAGTATTTTGGTGAGAATTTTTGCCTCCATATTCATCAGGGATCCTGGTCTGTAATTCTCCTTTTTGATGGGGTCTTTGCCTGGTTTGGGGATCAAGGTAATGCTGGCCTCATAAAATGAGTTTGAAGTTTTCCTTTCATTTCTATTTCTTGAAACAGTTTCAGGAGAACAGATATTAATTCTTTAACTGTTTGGTAGAATTCCCCTGAGAAGATACGTGGCCTAGACTCTTGTTTGTTGGTAGATTTTTTATTACTGCTCCAACTTCCTTACTGGTTATGGGTCTCTTCAGGTTTTCTATTTCTTCCTGGTTCAGTTTTGGTAGTTTATACTTCTCCACGAATGCATCCATTTCTTCCAGACTGTTTAATTTGCTGGCATACAGTTGCTCAAAATATGTTCTTGTAATTGTTTGTATTTCTTTGGTGTTGGTTGTGATCTCTCCTCTTTCCTTCATGATTTTATTTATTTGGGTCTTTTCTCTTTTTGATAAGTCTGCCCAGGGGTTTGTCAATCTTATTGATTCTTTCTAAGAACCACCTCTTAGTTTTGTTGATCTATTCTTCTACTGTACTTTTGGTTTCTATTTCACTGGCTTCTGCTCTGATCTTTATTATTTCTCTTCTGCTGGGTTTAGGCTTCATTTGCTGTTCTTTTTCCAGCGCCTTTAGGTGTAGGGTTAGGCTGTGTATTTGAGACCTTTCTTGTTTGAGAAAGGCTTATATTTCTATACACTTTCCTCTTAGGACTGCCTTTGCTGCATCCCCAAAAATCTGAACAATTATGTTTTCATTTTCATATATTTCATGAATTTTTAAAATTCTTCTTTAATTTCCTGGTTGACTCATTCATTCTTTAGTAGGATGCTCTTCAACCTCCATGTATTTGAGTTCATTCCAACTTTCTGCTTGTGATTGAGATCTAGTATCAAAGCACTGTGGTCTGAAAATATGCAGGGAATGATCCCAATATTTTGGTACCAATTGAGACCTGATTTGTCACCCAGGATATGATCTGTTCTGGAGAGTGCTCCATGTACACTAGAGAATATATATTCTGTTGCTTTGGGATGAAATGTTCTGAATATATCTGTGAAGTCCATCTGGTCCAGTGTGTCATTTCAAGCCTTTATCTCCTTGTTGATTTTTTGCTTATATGATCTGTCCATTTTGGAGGTGTGGGTAATTGAAGTCCCCTACTATTATTGTATTATTGTCAATGTGGTTCTTTGATTTTGTTATTAATTGGCTTATATAACTGACTGCTTATGTAACTTATATAACTGACTGGCTTATATAACTGACTTATGTTAGGGGCATAGGTATTTAAAATTGTTAGATCTTCTTGTTGGATAGACCCTTTAAGAATGATATAGTGTCCTTCCTCATCCCTTACTATAGTCTTTGGTTTAAAATCTAATTCATCTGATAAAAGGATTGCCAACCCAGCTTTCTTCTGATGTCCATTAGCATGGTAAATAGTTTTCCATCCCATCAATCTGGAGGTAACTCTGGGTCTAAATAAGTCTCTTGTATAGAGCATATTGATGGGCCTTATTTTGTATACAATCTAATACCCTGTGTATTTTGGTTGGGGCATTTAGCCCATTTACATTCAGGATAACTACTGAAGGATATGAATTTAGTGCCATTGTATTACCTGTAGATGACTGTTACTACATATTGTCTCTGTTCCTTTCTTATCTATGTTACTTTTAGGCTCTCTTTTCACTTAGAAGACCCCTTTCAAAATTCCTTTAGGGATGGTTTGGTGTTTTCAAATTCTTTTTGTTTGTCCTGGAAGATTTTTCTCTCCCCTTCTATTTACAATGAGAGCCTAGATATATAGTATTCTTGGCTGCATATTTTTTCCATTTAGTGATCTGAATATATTATGCCAGTCCTTTCTGGCCTGCCAGATCTCTGTGAATAGGTCTGCTTCCAGTCTAATGTTTCTACCACTGTAGGTTACAGACCTCTTGTTCCCTATTGCTTTCAGGATTTTCTCTTTGTCTCTAAGACTTTTAAGTTTTACTATTAGATGTCGGGGTGTTGACTTATTTTTATTGACTTTGAGGGGGTTTCTCTGTGCTTCCTGGATTTTGATGCCTGTTTCTTTCCCCAAATTAGAGAAATTCTCTGCTGTAATTTGCTCCAATATACCTTCTGCCTCCCCCGCTTCTTCTGGGATCCCAATTATTCTAATGTTACTTTGTCTTTTTGTATTACTTATCTCTCAAATTCTCCCCTTGTAGTTGTTTATCTTTTTCTTACCTTCTGTATTCTCCATCACTTGGTCTTCTATATCACTAATTTATGACCTTATTTATCTCTCTTCTACCTTATTTATCCTAACAGTTAGAGCCTCCATTTTTTTTTTTTAATGGCACCTCATTATTAGCCTCTTTGGTTTTTACTTGGTCTGATTTTATTTCTTTTATTTCCCCAGATAGGGATTCTCTAGTATCTTCTATGCTTTTTTTCAAGCCCAGCTATTATCTTTATAATCGTCATTCTTAACTCTAGTTCTGACATCTTACTGATGTCTGTACTGATTAACTCCCTGGCAGTCAGTAGGGCCTCTTGCTCTTTTTTTTGAGGTGAGTTTTCCCATTTGATCATTTTTTCCAGAGCAGAATAGACAAATGAGAGAGCAAAATTCTAATAGGGTAAGAATCACCCCAGAAAAATATACACTTCCTGCAAGTGGTTGCTTTTCTGTTCATAGAATTGCTGCCATTCTTTTCTTCAATCTCCTGTTGAGTTTGTCAGGTGTTCAGAATGGCTTGATAAGTATCTAATTCCTGGGACCAGATGAACTTTAGGTCTCCTATTCCTCCATATCTTATGTATTTTGCTTAGAATCAATGTAACTGTTCTTCCACATTTGGCTATTCATTCATTATATTAAAAAGAAGGGAAATGCCATTGTGCATGTGTACAAACCCAAAGAATGTATAACACCAAGAGTAAATTGAAATACAAACTATAGACTTTGAGCCATTATGATGGGTAAATATAGGTCCATCAATTGTAAGGGGGAGGTTATGCATGTGTGGAGGAAGAGGGGATATGGAAAATCTCTGTACCTTCTCTTCAATTTTGCTGTGAACCTAAAGCTGCTCTAAAAAAAATTTTTTTAAAGAAAGAAAAATAAACAGAAAAGAAAAGGGGGAAAAAGAGACAGAAAGAGAGAGAGAGAGAAATTCAAAGTGAGAGCTATGTGTCTTAAGTTTTATGATTAGCTCTGCAGCTAATTTTAAGAATAGTGTTCATAAGTCATATAAGCTCCAGATCTTTATTTCCTTATCTGTAAAATTAGTATTGTGTTAGTGTATTGATGTATAACAAAATTTTACAAACATTTATTATCTCATAATTTTCATAGGTCAAAAATCTCATCACAGTTTAGTTAGCTTTTCTGTACAACACTCTCACTAGGCAGCAATGAAGGTGTTAGCTGGACTGTGTTCTTGACTAGGGAAGAATCTGGTTTTAAGTTTATTCAGGTTGATAGTAGAATGGATTTTCTTGTGCTAGAATGACAAAGGGACCCATCTTTATATTGGCTGTTGACTGGAGGCTGTTCAGAGTTTGCCCATAGTTCCTCACCATGTGGACCTCTCCATACTCAATAAACAACATGGGTAGAGGCTTCTCAAGGAAAACGGGAAAATCTCTCTCTCTGGTCTACTAAAACAGAGTCTTATATAATTAAAAGTAATCAGGGGAGTGATTTTCCATCACTTTTCTCATACTCTACTGCTTAGAAATAAGTCAAAGTTTGCACCTCTTTCAAGGCGAGACTATACAAGAGTATTGCTCATTAGGAGTCAACAGGTGATTTTTCTGTCACAAGGGTACTGAGCCAGATGATCTTTAGGTTTTCTTCCACCTGTATAATTTTATGATTATTTAGGAAATGAAAATCGTCTAATTCTTATTTTTAAGCTGCAGTCTCTAAGCTCTCAAGGTTCAGAATGCTTTCTGACCTCCTTACAGTTTTACATCTACAAACCCATGGTACTTACAATTTTACATGAGGCCAAAAGGTAAGCAAAGGATTTGTATTAGAGAGAGCCAAGGACCCTAATAGGAAAAGAGAAAGCTAAGCCAAAGTATTCTGAGAAAAGTCTAGGTTTCATTATAAAACAAATCAAATGGGAGACCATAAGTGCAAATTAGGAAATAGATTACAGACAAAAGTGAAAAGAGATTACAGACAAAAGTGAGATTACAGACCAAATCAAAATGATTGAGGCTGGGAGGGGGCAAAGTGTGTTTTGAGGTGAGTTCCATGAAATCAATTCATTTTTATTATTAGTCTAAATTAACCACCAGATGTAGAGCTTATATAGCTTGGTGTGATGATTCTCAACTTTGGCTGCATATTACAATTATCTGAGGAGTTTACAAATATCCAAATGTCCATACCACAGTCCCATTAAGTCAGCATCTCTGACAAAGGACCTAGGTCTCAATATTTTTAAAGCTCCCCAATTATTTCAATGTATAGCCAAGGTTGAAAATCAATTATTTTTCCTACTCCTGAAAGTAAAGTGGTCTGAAGACCAACCAGCAAGAATGGCATCACCTGGGGCACCAGGGTGGTTCCTTCAGTTAAGTGTCTGACTCTCAATTTCTGCTCAGGGCATGATCTCAGGGTCGTGAGATTGAATCCCACATCTAGCTCCATACTCAACACAGAGTCTGCTTCTCACTCTCCCTCTGCTCCTCCTCCCTGCTCTGTTCACAGCTCGCATGATCTCTCTCTCTAAAATAAATAAAATATTTTTTAAAAAGATTGGCATCATCTGATAATGCTCTTGCTGGAAATTCAGATGCTTATTTCCTTCCTCAAATCTATTGAGTCTGAATCTACATTTTAACAAGATTATCAAAGGATTCCTATGTAATTGGCCCAGTTAAAGACCACTAAGACAAAGATAATAGTACCTAATATTTCCTAGTACATTATTATTTCTCCATAAACATAAAATCTAATGGAATTTTTCAGCTACCTTTTGACAATCTGAGTAAATAATGAATAAAACAAAGTGGGAGTAGTAGAAAATGTACTACTAGAGAGATAAAACAATAGGAGTCTCTCTCTCTCTCTCTCTTTAACAATAGTGGTAGGGTTGTACTAATTTGTTTATACCTTCAAAGATAAACATTTGACTTTCTTGTGCCAACTCTTATTGATTCGTAGTGGCTGCCTGGAGAACTGTATTGAGAAATAATGTTCCAAAATTGCTTTTATTTTAAAGAGTATCCTGACAGATTAACCATCTCAGGGAATGACAGCTTTTATACTATGTATTTGCTGAAATTACCCTGAATTTTCTTATCCAATAGTAACTCTTATGACAGAGCCCACATATTTTAAAGACACCTGACTGGGATTAAGGATTTATGACCCCACAACATTTCCATATTTATTAATTCATTCATCCTTTCATAGATTCATTCATTTATTGCTTTAATAAAAAGTTATCAAATACCAGTTTAATGCCCCACTCACAGCACTGGGAGTCAGATTCTTATGAGATTAGAGTGACCACACCATTTAGCATAAACATGTCATAGGTCCTTGAAATTCCATGAGCAAAGCAGCCTCACATCACCATCAATCATGCTCAACCCTGATGAGGGAACTGGTTTCACCAGAATGTCTTGATTACTTTGCATGTCAGAGAGATGCTTAGCAGGGACTAAGGGCATGATGTTTCAATTCAAACAGCCTCTTCCTGAATTTTAAAGAATTGCAAAGTTAGAGTAGCTTTATTGTGATCCTCAGAAAAATCTTTACATGAAAACTCTAAGCACACATTAGAAATAGTTAATTCATAAGAGAAATACAAGTTATTAAGCTGTTCTTTAACAAATCTTATAGGAAAAATTTAAAAAGGACTATGATTTCATCTTTTTAACACAAGAAAATATAATGTCTGTAGGTGGCTATCTTTGAAGCCCCAAGTGAGGGTGATTTTCCACTTATATTCCTTTCAGTAATAAAGAGCTGCTGGAAGCTTTATAGAAATGTTGTTTTTTAGTGACTGTGCCAATATACCTGGGCTTTCTTTCAAGCAGTGAGTGATTCCTTTGAATTATGTTTCAGTCAAAAATAAGGTTACTCATAAATTGCATGAATACCTTCCAGCTCATAATTGCCAGGTTCCAGTCTTGGATTTTAGTCATTAAGCCTAAATTCTTATTTTCTCTAAATCTCAAATTGATATAGGCTTCTTCTTCCTATTCTTCCTCTCCAGCAAAAACCACCCCCTCCTCCCTTTATCATTCCTGAAAACCACATACACAGAGGACTTGCACTGTCCAGCACAGTGGGTTACACACAAAGACTGTCTCATGATGATACACCATTGTTGAACATAAGGCTTCAATTTGAATGAGATGCTTTCTCACCACATTAAAAAAAAAAAAAAATCCATTAGCAGTTACTGATAAGCTCAGGATTATTTCTGTAGGAAAATCAGTTTATGTTCAAGATAAATACATGAAAACTGACAAGCAATTAAGCAGGAAATTTTTTTGGTACTACTTGTCAGATATTTGAGAAAGATATTTTAGGAAAACTGCTTTTGGTAAACAGAAAAATTACTTTGGCATTTTCTTCTGCTTTTCTACTTCTGAGCTCTTTTTTTCCTGAAACATACAAACAATTCAACCATTAAATAGTGGAAATTAAAAGAAATTGTAAGAAATTACACATATTTAGTAAATAATTTGTACAAAGATGAACAAAATAACTTCTAACTTAAAAAAATAAAAAAAGATTGAACTGACCTGGAACAGTAAATTTCTATCAGAGATAGCGGATTTCCACAGTAAAAAGGTTGCATTATTTTAGACAAAATAAAGAGCTCAATCAACATTCAGTACATTTCTGTTTTCATATAGAAGATGAGTAATGTTCATTCATGGTGAAAATGGCTACATGCTTGGTTCACTTATGGAATATCCACCACCAAAAATGTCTATGCTACCCAGCCTTAATTCCACATGGGTTACCATACTGTAACAACTTCTCTGGGAGATGTTGTAGCATGCAGAATGTCATGAGAATACCAGACAATTAGGTGGAGGTAAAAACTAACAGGAATGTCATCAGCCTTCCAGTTTTTTTCCAAAGTTGATTCAGAGTTATATAAACCATTTGTTACATGTATAATAGGAAAGAAAAAATTTTTAGAAAAAAAGAGTATTAAGATAGAACAGATTAACCTTATAGTTACACCACTGATCTATAAGAAATGAATGACTTTCTTTAAAAACTCTATAGTGTTGGGGCGCCTGGATGGCTCAGTGGGTTAGGCCACTGCCTTCGGCTCAGGTCATGATCTCAGGGTCCTGGGATCAAGTCCCGCATCAGGCTCTCTGCTTGGCAGGGAGCCTGCTTCCTCCTCTTTCTCTCTGCCTGCCTCTCTGCCTATTTGTGATCTCTCTCTGTCAAATAAATAAATAATAAAAATCTTAAAAAAAAAAAAACTCTATAGTGTCAAGCCCACTGAAATTGAAAAAACAAACAAACAAACAAACAAACCTTCAGGTATGTTTGTTTTCTCCAGACATCTGACCTTCTATATGCTCAGCTGTTAGTTAAGTGTCAAAGTGTTTGTTATGTTTATAATATTTAGGATGAACATTTTATTTCCCTCTTCTTAGTCATGTTGATCTGGTACAACATCTACATCTACATCTATATTCTACTGCTCAAGTTTGGCAGGGAGCTATTCAAAAGCAGATGCATGTTATTTGTTATTATAATATGAAACCCCTAGCTTCAGAAAGAACCCGTGGGTACAGTACTTTTTGTCTCCTGCCTAAAACCTTAGACTAAGGGAATTCTTTTTTCTCCCCAAACCAGTCTCTTTATTTTGGCTCTCCAGCTCTTCATAGATGTTAAGAGAAGCTAAGAAAGATGGCAACCCCAATGGGAGAGGGAAAAAACAAGGAAAAGAAAAACCATTTCCTAAAATCTAAAGGATCCCCATGTTTGGTCTTTCCAGGACCAGGAAAGTAACCCAATAAGCTGTCTTAACACCCTAACCGTAGAGGAGTAAGAGATAGAGAAAAAAAGAGTGTATTTCTTTCTTTCTCTCTTAAAGAAAAATACAAAAACAGAACAATGCCAAAGTAGCAAATTCTGAGGAGAGATAAGAACAGTAGTCCAAGCAACTCTATTGCTTCACAGTATGCTTGATCTTGACTGGCACTGACCCACAGCAATACTCCTTTCTTAGCTTGATTCCCCACAAAAGTTGGAATATGTCATTAACATCTGCAAATAAAGTAGGTGCACTTAAACTCTAGAAAAATGATTAGGACATATAGGCTAAGAAGGAGATTTTGGTTGGTTGGTTGGTTGATTGCTTGCTTGTGTTTTTTTGTTTTGTTTTGTTTTGTTTTGTTTTGAAGACTGTGGCTGCTGTAGAAAAATTAGCACATGTGGTCAAAAAATTTAACAATAAAATGGCTAACATAGCAGAACCAACATGTGACTTGTCTTCCTTAAAGGCTGATCTCAATGAACTTGAATCCAGACTGGGTTGACTTAGAAGCCTACACCAAACTGAAGTCAGAGTCCCCAAATACTAGAGAATTCAAAAGACTGTGAGGTCTTGCTCAACCCTGTTTCAGGTTAGCTAGAATACATCCCACTTGTACCAAATAGTTCCCCAAAGTTCAGGACTTTTCCAAAGTAATTTGGCAGAAATTCTGATTGAAGCACAACTTTTAATAGCATGCTGGAGCAATTATTTCAAATGAGGATTTTGTTGAACATTAGAAGAGGCAGAGAATAATTTTTACTTTAACACAATGTCTTACTCCAATTCTTTTCAGTGACTTCCGTTTCACTTCATCTAGCTCCTACATATTGAAATGGCCAAATAGTAATTTCAGCAGCATCAATTTTTTTTTCTTATTAAATGAGAAGGTAAGAGGATGTACCAAAGCAATTACCACACTAACCAGGCTTTTAAATTCTGATTTTAAAATAAGGAATTTGGTGTGACATGCTCACTATTGCAGGTAACTATAGTGTCAAAGACTCCATTTAGTAACCTTAAATTTTTAACTCTCCCCATTGTATGATACATGATGGAAGGCTGGTTTGTGCAAGTATACCCTGAATGTACCTGTAAATCACTATCTTGAGAATGTAGAGATCCTGTCCTTCGTCTATATTCTCATTAAGCATAATATGTAGAAGAATGTGTTGTTCAGCATTCAAGGGCAAGGGCTATGGGAGTGGCCAACTTGTAACATCTCACTTGTAATGAAGAATGTGAAGATGACAGGCATTCATTCTTTGGAACACGGGCCAAGCAAGGAGGGAGAGGCTAGGGATAGTTGCTACACTATAAAAGCTTGATGCATGTAGATTACACCAGCAGATGCTTTGTCCAGACTGCCACTCCTGGACTCACAGTACATACCTTTCCCCAATAAACCTGTCTTCTTCGGTCATCACCCACCCTAGGCTTAGAGTCTGCTGAGATGTGACTATACACCATCTATCTTAGCTGTCCAGTAAAAATGGGTAAAGAACTGGAATTGAAAAAAAGAATTGGAACCACTAACCCAATACAGCACATCTTTTATGCACCTGAAGATTAAAGATAAAGATTAGAATTTTAAGAAAAATAGGTAATCTAGAAGAACAGATGTCAAATTGTGGAACAGGAGAAGATATTTCTTTGATTATAAAATCTGACAAGACAGGAAATTTAAAACATACAATGTATATAAATTCTAAATGTTTTCTTGACATAACTAAAATATAATGTTATCATTTAACAGAATATTTTATATTGACTGTTCAGTGTAAGATATAGCTCTAAAGAAACAAGGATGGCCAAATATTATTTGATGCACCATATATAGATTTTCATTCAGTTATGCTTTGATGAGCATTTATTAAATATCCACTGCACTGTATGCAGGTTTAGATAAAACAAGCCAAAACAGAAACCAAGTTTTGTGTGTGTGTGTGTGTGCACGTGCATACATGCATGTGCTAAAACTTCTACTTATTAAAAAGAAAAAACCCACAGCTTTCTAAGTGAATCATTACTTTTTATCCTGATTCTCTTAGTATTAAAGCTGTGCTAGTTTTCTATTGCTGCTATAACAAATTACCACTATCTAGTGGGTTAAAGCAAAACAAATGTATTACCTAACAATTCTGTAGGTCAAAAATCCAACCATGAGTCTCACAGAGCTAAAATCAAGATTTCAGTATGGCTGTATTTCTTTTTGGAGGCTCTAGGAGAGAATCTATTTCCTTGCATTTGTAGAACTGAGGTCTCTGCTTTCTTGCTAGCTGTTAGCGAAGGGTAATTTCCAACTTCTAGAGGCTGCCCATATTCTTCTGGCTCACAGCCACTTTCCTTCATTTTCAAAGCTGGTAACAGTGGGTCAAGTCCTTCTCACTTCACATTTCTTAACCTACTCTTCTACATTTCTTCTCCCTGAAGGACTCATGTGATTAAGTAATACCTATGTAGATAATCTAAAAACATCTTTCCATCCCAAGGGCCTTTACTTAATCACATCTGCAAAGACTCTTCTGTCAAGTAAGAAAATATAGTCATGGGTTCAGGTTGATTAGGTGCCAGATTATGCCTAAAACAAAATGTACTATGAAAATCCACATTTTCCCAAATATCCAGAGGAATCCTTACTGGAGAACACGTATTAGTGCCCCCCAAAAGATTTAATTCTTTAAACAGAATTTAATCAACCTCAGTTTTTGTTTTGTTTTTGTTTTTTAGTATTTTTAAATGTTTTGAGTTTCTGATGAGAAGAGATTTTGCAAATATAGAATATCTACATTTCTTCCAATTATGACCTTTCTCTTACATAGCTCCAACTCATCTTTCAATACCTGGCTCAAATATTGTCAGTTTACTTTTTAGAAGATTTATGAAATAGTGTAAGTATGAATAAAGGGGTATTTTAAACTGAGGACAATATTATATGAAATATTTTATTTTTAAACTGTGACTAAAATAGACAATTTTCTAGGGAAAGTGATTGATCCAAATATAAAATTAGGATTGCTGTCAAAAACTATTTCCAAAAAAGGCATGGGGACTGCATGATTTAGGGACTTTTTAAAATTTTTTTTCAATGCTTAAACTTGACAAAAATGGAAAACTACCCAATTTCATTCCATGACCTTAACATATTCATGGATTCAAAATCTGACAAAAACTGTCCCCCTTGTCTTAGTCTTTTCAAGCTGCTATAACAAAGCCACCATGGAGCAGGTGGCTTAAACAACATTTATGTCTTAAGAGTTTTGGAGGCTGGGAAGTCCAGGATCAAGTCACAGGAAGACCCACTGTCTGGTGAGAGCACTTTTCCTGACTGGTTCTTTTCTCTTTGTATCCTCACACTATGGACAGCTAAATCTCTCTCATGTATCTTCTTATAAAGAAAGGCACTAATCCCATTCATGTAGCCTCCACTATCATCACTTAATTACCTCCTAAATGCCCCAGCTCCTAATATCATCAAACAGTTGGATTTGGATTTCAACTCATGATTTTTTGTTTGTTTTAAAGAGGGCACACATGAAGAGGGGGTGATGGGAGGGGGTAGAAAGAGAAGGAGGGAGAGAATCTGCAACAGGTACCATGCTCAGCACAGAGCCTGACGTGGGGCTCCATCCCATGACCCTGAGATCACAGCCCTAGCTGAAAGCAAGAGTCAAATGCTTAACCAACTGAGCCACCCAGGCACCCCTCAACATATGAATTTTGACAGACATAAATACTCAGTCCACAACATATCTCCAAAAGATTAGAGCCAAATCTCACATATGTATACAGATACTAAAATACCAGCACCTCAAATTCATCAACACATTACAAAAATATTACACTGTGCACAAATACAGTAAATACAAAATAAAGAAGTTTAAATATTAGAATAATTATTACCTTAATGAGTTAGAAGGTAAAAGAAATATGATTCTTTCAATAGATTATTAAACTTTTCTTAATTAAATGAACTATTCATTCTTTCAATAAGCTAATATAGCTTCTCAAACCTAATAGTTTTACCCTTAAAAAATCAAGGTGATCAAATATAGCTAATTACATTATTTTCCCCTAGTGATCCCAGGTACATGTAAGATGAAATCTATATGCTTTTCAGGTGTTAATGCATTCCAATAAATGTCAGAAAATATATAAATATTAATATTACTCAACATTACTCTGGTTGCTTTGATAAAATAACATAGGAGAAAAAAATTACAGTTAAGTTCTGTCAATTATTTTACATAGTTGGAGTTTATACTGTCCCTAATGGTTATAACAATTTTTCCATCATCATTTTTTTACTTACATTCAATTTCTAGATGTTAAAATTGTTACACTGGCTTACCACTTACTTATACTTTTCTAGTATTTCATTTTCCACCAATTTATGCTCAATGTTTGAGAGTTCTTTTGTTTTAAATGGATTTCTTATAAAGATATATTACTTAATCATATTCTTTTTACCAATATCTTGTTTAATCCTCATAACCAATCCCTTTACAGATGAGACCATGGATACCTAGAGAAATGAAGTACCAGGTACAAAAATCAAAGAATAACTGATAAAGTCAGAATATGACCCATGTTCTATCTGATTTAGTCAGGAGAGTTTTTATGACCCAAGTGATTTTGTCTCAGGCACTGCTCTGAGAACTTCTACCAATAAGGAGAGATCAACCAGAGTGGCTGTGGCCTATCTTCGGCTTCTTCACCCAGCATCTCAAGGGTGCCTTTCTGGATTATTTACAACCTTCAATCCACTCTGCCTATTTCTGGGTCCTCCTCTCATCATGGAAACCAGCTACAAAGACCTTGAGATCTACTGGGTAATCTGACTTGTACTCACTTCCTCAACCTATTGTCCATCTATTTTTATTTAATCATATTTAATCCAACATATGGGTCATTTTCATTTATTCAATAATCCTAACTCATTTACATTTATTATAGTTACCCTTCTATTAGTGCTTATTTTTGCAAGCTTTTATTTTATATACTTTTTTTAATTTATTTTGTTTATCCTTGTCTACATTCCATTATACAAATAAATTTTCTTCTACTGTCTTACAGACTTTATTATGTATTCACTCACTGTTCAACAAATATTTGCTAATACATGCACTGTTCTAGGTAAAAGATAAAAAAATTCTGAAATATAGTATGTCAGGAGTAACCATTGCTATAGAGAGAAATAAAGTAAGAAAAGATGGTTATGGCATGTTGAGGGAAGGAGATATTATTGTTTTAACAAGGTGATCAGCCTTTCCAAGACTGTGACATTTGAGCAAAAATCTGAAGAAAACAAGGAAGTGAGGCACTCAGATATTTCAGGGAAGAGGAAATATGAGAGATAACAAGGAGTCAGTATAGCTAGAGTGATTGATGTGCAGGAGAAAATTACAATAGATAAATTGGAAGAGAGTGTAAGAGACTTAACCCTGAATTCTCCTGAATTAATTCTTCTTCTACCTCGAGTACACCTTCATAACATCTTCTCAGTCTACTTCCTACTTCAATCATTACAGTGAAAGCAAGTTATTTACAGGTAAAACTAAACAGTAGCTTACCTCCACTGCACTACATATCTCTCACTTTCTGCCTCAAGGTTTCTTTGACATCACAGTGTGCAATGTATTCAGACACTCACTGGCATATCTGCATATGCAGCTTGAAGATGCCTTAACACCCCAGTGGCTAACCATTTTTGATTGAGAGTAAAGTCCTGTAACCAACCCTAAGTGAGAAGCTCCAAAGTGCAATCTACACAGCTTCTCTTATCCCTGGATAATTTTTTCTTTCTTGTTGTTGATGCTTTTAAATTTAACTTTACGGATCGAAGACTGAGATTTATTTACTGATCCTACCTGCTACTTTGACCCATTTCAATCTGAAATTTCGTGTCTCTCTGTACTTCTGGAAAATACTTCTCCATCATTCATTCAGATTTTTCATGTGATTTTTTTTTCTTCTCTTTCCTTCTTAGGCTCCTACTAAATAGATTCTGACTCTTCTACATCCATTAGCCATATTTCAACTTCTGTCTCAACCTTTTTTCTCTTTATGTCTTTCTGATTCCTTTCTGTAGAATTCCTCAAAATGATCTTAAAGCACACTTAATTTTTTTTGTGTGTATTCTGTTTAACACAAATTATGGAGCTCTTTACCTGAAAAAATTATTTTGCTAATTTATTCTTTTATGCAGTGAGATGGCCAATTTTCCTTAATATATTGGGACCTGGTTTGCTGCATTATTTTCATAAGTCTCTTTTAGGTGCAAAAAACTGAAAAACTATGCAAAGTGCTTAAGGAAAAGAATAATTTTGTCTCCCCATACCTTCTATGGGTCACATGGTCTTATTCATCTAGCATATCTGATTTTTCCTAAACACCAGATATTAATTGATCATGTATTATGTGTGAGGCTCTCTACACATCACTAGGATAGGGCAATGTAGAAGATTATGTTCCTGCTTTCATTCTTCTACTTGTTCATTGTTCCAGGACCCTCATAATTTTTTTTTGATACCTCAGTCATTAAACTGATTAGCTGATACTTCTCCATATATATTTTTAAAATTATTTATTTATTTATTCTAAATTTATTTTCAGTGTAACAGTATTCATTGTTCTATATATATATATATTTTTTTTTTTGGTTGGTTTTGGCCAAACTTTTTATTTAGTATTCTGTAGTTGCTTAACACACACTTAAATGGTCTTATTGGGGGGAGGGGAAAGGGGAGGTTCTTGTAGATTCCCAAGGAAATGTCAGAAAGGCAAAATATGGCCAGCATTATCCATTTGGTTTTTTGGGTTTACTGGGTGAATAGCACTTTCCTTACATAAGCATCTGATCTCAGGTTTTTCATGGGTATGTTCTATATATTTTTATTAAAAAATTCCAAGAAGAAATTTGATCTTCTGATTCATACTGGGTCATAGTATATAAAGTAGTAACTCTTGGATCTGGTAAAATATCATATTTAGTAAATCACAAATAGGATTAGTCAGCACGGCTACTGAAAGACTTTGTAGATAATACAAACAGGTTTTATAGGTGAAACAAGTCCCTGTGGAAGAGGCTAAATGCAGGAACGTAGCATAAACATGAGTAGTATCTTTACATTATAATATATTCAACCTTTAACAGTCCCCAAAGATTAAGAACATGCCTAAATATAATAAATCCTTAAAAATTATTAGATACTCATAACAGATAAATTCCTTATCATCTACAATGAATTCCCATATTTCACTTTAATCTAGAAGAAAGATCACCTCATAAACAGTCATCATTTTGACTATTTCAGGACAGGGTGTTCTGGACCTGAGACAAGAGAAAACCAGCGTAGTATGCCCAGATGTGCTTCTAAGAATCACAGAGAATTTTATTCAAGAAAAAACATTATCAGAAATCGCATTTGCATTATATTTTAAATCATGGAGATACGAAGAATCAAGATACCAATAACAGTTTATGTCCATTTGATCAGGGCAGCTAAAAAAAGCAAACACTAAACAAATTTCAAAAGATAGTGCTTCATATGAACAGAGAAGTGATTTACTTACTAACTGACTTAACAACACAAAATGTCCTCCGCTGTATTTCCCCAACCACACTACCAATATCAGACAAAGCCCTTCACCAATTTTAAAACGGACATCAAAGAGTGATATGAACAAAAATGCAGGCAATACAGCACCATATTTAAAGCTGTTGCTTAATTTGTTACATGATTTTTTTAGACCTTTTTAAATTTTTTTTTTTTTATGTTCATGAGTGCTTTTCACAATTTTAAGGAATTTTTTAAAAATTTCTTTTCAGCGTAACAGGATACATTATCTATGCACCATACCCAGTGCTCCATGCAATACGTGTCCTCCATAATACCCACCACCTGGCTCCCCCAACCTCCCATCCCCCACCCCTTCAAAAATCTCAGGTTGTTTTTCAGAGTCCATTGTCTCTCATGGTTCATCTCCCCTCCAATTTCCCTCAACTCTCTTCTCCTCTCCATCTCCCTTTGTCCTCCATGTTATTTGTTATGTTCCACAAATAAGTGAAATCATATGATAATTGACTCTCTCTGCTTGACTTATTTCACGCAGCATAATCTCTTCCAGTCCTGTCCATGTTGCTACAAAAGTTGGGTATTCATCCTTTCTGATGGAGGCATAATACTCCATAGTGTATATGGACCACATCTTCCTTATCCATTCGTCCGTTGAAGGGCATCTTGGTTCTTTCCACAGTTTGGCGACCATGGCCATTGCTTCTATAAACATTGGGGTACAGATGGCCCTTCTTTTCACTACATCTGTATTTTGGGGGTAAATACCTAGTAGTGCAATTGCAAGGTCATAGGGAAGCTCTATTTTTTTTTTTAAGATTTTATTTATTTATTTGACAGAGAGAGATCACAAGTAGGCAGAGAGGCAGGCAGAGAGAGAGGAGGAAGCAGGCTCCCTGCTGAGCAGAGAGCCCCATACGGGGCTCGATCCCAGGACCCCGAGATCATGACCTGAGCTGAAGGCAGAGGCTTAACCCACTGAGCCACCCAGGCGCCCCAGGAAGCTCTATTTTTAATTTCTTAATGAATCTCCACACTGTTCTTCAAAGTGGCTGCACCAACTTGCATTCCTACCAACAGTGTAAGAGGGTTCCCCTTTCTCCACATCCTCTCCAACACACGTTGTTTCCTGTCTTGCTAATTTTGGCCATTCTAACTGGTGTAAGATGATATCTCAATGTGGTTTTAATTTGAATCTCCCTGATGGCTAGTGATGATGTCATTCATTTTTATACTAAACCATTAAATCAAGGAAAAACAAAGATTGACTTAAAAGGTAGAAGACACAATTTCAAAGTATGCATCAATTTAATAAAAGTTTCAAGCACTTTTTATTAGAAAAGTTATCTGAGATTTAGAACTCAACCTAGATGCTACAGAAACAAATACACAAGCCTTTCTTCAAATTCTTTTGAGATATTTCCTCATTTGTCAGCCATGCAAGGTTTCCCCCACCTAAAAGATCTAGTCAATTCACTTTTTTTTTTAATTGTGTTTTGTTAGTTACCATACAATACATTATTAGTTTCTGATGTAGTGTTCCAAGATTCATTATGTACATATAACACCCAGTGCTCCATGCAATATGTGCCCTCCTTAATACCCACCCAACCAGGCTCACCCAACCCCCTGACCCCCTCCCTCTAAAACCTTTGGTTTGTTTCTCAGAGTCCACTCATGAAACTCCTATTTCTCAGAGTCTCTCATGGTTTTTCTCCCCCTCAGATTTCCCCCCCTTCACTTTTCCTTTCCTTCTAATATCCACCATGTTATTCCTTATGTTCCACAAGTAAGTGAAACCATATGATAATTGACTTTCTCTGTTTGACTTATTTCACTCAGGAATGGTAGAAGATATTCACAAGTGACACTGATGACAAAGGGCTGATATCCAAGATCTATAAAGAACTCCTCAAACTCAACACCAGAAAGCAGATAATGAAGTCAAAAAATGGGCAGAAGACATGAACAGACACTTCTCCAAAGAAGACATACAAATGGCTAGCAAACACATGAAAAAATGAAAAAATGTTCACTATCATTAGCCATAAGGGAGATTCAAATCAAAACTACATTGAGATACCACCTTACACCAGTTAGAATGGTCAAAATTAACAAGGCAAGAAACAACAAACGTTGGAGAAGTTGTGGAGAAAGGGGAACCCTCTTATACTGTTGGTGGGAATGCAAGTTGCTGCAGCTACTTTGGAAAACAGTGAGGCGGTTCCTCAAAAAATTTAAAAAAAGAGCGACCCTATGACCCAGCAATTACACTACTGGGCATTTGCCCCCAGCGATACAGATGTAGTGAAAAGAAGGGCCATATGCACCCCAATGTTCATAGCAGCAATGTCCACAATGGCCAGGCTGTGGAACGAGCTGATATGTCCTTCAACAGATGAATGGATAAAGAAGATGTGGCCCATATGTACAATGGAGTATTACTCAGCCATCAGAAAGGATGAACTTTTGTATCAAAATTGATGGGACTGGAGGAGATTATGCTGAATCAATTAATTTTTCTTAAGCAAATATTAAGTTAATCTCTTAAGGAATTAGCACTATTCAGATTTAGGAAATTTTTCTGACCATTTGTTACATTTTTCACAGCAAATGCCAAAATATTAGGTAGAAGGTACTAAGGTAGATACAGAAAAATTCACTCATTGCATCTTTATGACTTACTTAGCTCTGCCTTTAGGATCTGTAGATCCCTCTGACTTTTTCAAGGCATCACAACACAACACCTATACCAAGAACTACTTATCGTCACTATAATTATAAAAATAATTTTTATTCCGACATGTTATTATTGTGAGGCTAGACATCTGGGGCTGCTATCCAACTTAGGGGCAATGGTGATACAATAGTGATACAATGCAGACAGAGTTGAAAAGAAGAAATAGAAGAAAACAATAGGAAGAACAATGTAGGACATAATTAGAGAAGGGAGAGTGTTCACTATAGTATATAAACTCAAGAAAAATGACTAAGGCAAAAATAGAATAATAAGAACAGTACCCAACAGACTTGGAACTAAGCAATGATCCAGGAGCCAAATCTGGAACACTGCAGCAGAGTTAAAGAGTAGCACATGTGATTCCATGCTGAGCCATAAGATGTTGATGTAAAACTGCTTATGTACTATTGCTTGAGGCTAGGATTGGTTTTAGGGACACAGGAGCAAATTTAAATATGCCTGACTTTGAAGAGAAGAGAGATGCAGAACCTGGGAAATTAGTATGCACTTGCATTTCTAAATTGAAAGATATACAACACTGAGACTATATTTATGCTTACTACTCAAAGTACTTGGGTTTCCTGTATAAGCACACCTTAAATTCCCTTAAAGGGAAGCTAAACAAACAAACAAACAAAACAAATGAATTTGACAGTCCACTGAAGGTATTTCACAACAGAGAGATTTTGAGTTTAGCAAGCATATATGTATATCATGCATTCTCAATGGGAACAATATCTCCCTCAAAAAAGCAAAACTTAGTTCTTTGGGGCTAAAATAAAACTTAGTCTTTTCATTGTAAAGCACAGATATAGATACAGTACATAAACAGATATAAAGTACAACTAGTGTTAACTTTATTGAATGGTGCAAGAGACTGAATGTTTATGTCCTCCCAAAGTTCATATGTTGAAATGCCCAATCCCTATTTGGAATGATATTCAAAGGTGGGGCCTCTGGGAGGTAATTAGGTCATTAGGGTAGAGTCTTCATGAATGGGATTAGTGCTTTTGAGACCTCGAGACCCCACTCACCCTTCTACAATGTGAGATTACAGCTATCTATGAACCAGGAAGTGGATCTTCACCAGACAACAAATATGTGGTGCTTTGACCTCAGAATTTTCAGCCTCCAAAATTGCAAGACATAAATCTCTGTTGTTTATAAACCACCCAGTCTCTGGTGTTCTGATACAGAAGCCGTAAAGAACTAATACAGGTGGAGATGATTAAGAAAAAAAAAATGTCTTACCAAAGCTCCTTATGAGGACAGTGAAAAATAGATTGAGATACTGACATATGAATTAATTCCCAAAGTCATAAACATAAGGATAAATCAAGTAAGATCATATAATAAATCATGGTTCAATTGGTAGCTTCAAAAAGAAATTAAGAGCTAATAAAAGCTATTTTAAATGTCTTTTCTTTAAAGTATGTATTTAGAACTAATTACCTAAAAAAAATTCTGCTATTGATAAAGAATGATTGTATTTTACGAGTCATACTATCAGCTTAAACTAGCAATAGTCTCTCTTCATTCAGAAAACAAAGTTTTAGTATATAAATAAACTTATCAAAAGGACTTAATGTTTACTCTCCAAAGGTAATCACCTTACTATATCTTAATAATCCCTTCTATTTGAGGATAATATAAAGCTGTCACTCTCTCTTGGTATAGTAGTAACTTCTACATTTGAAATAATGCAACCTTTTTTTTCTTTAAAAGCCTTCTGTGTCTGGCTATTTCATTAATCTATTGTGTATGTCTCACCTCCCTCACCTTGCTAACCTGAACCTGACATTGCTTTTACCTGAGTATCCTGATTTAAACGTTCAAAGATTAAAAAATTCCTTCAACAAACAAAACAAATAAAACACATACCAGATCATAGAACAACAGCTCAGAAAAACTAATGATTTTTGTTTTGTGGCCCTCCTACATGTACTAGCTGGCCTTCTGTAAAGGAACAGTAAAGAAAAATAAATTTCTGACCTGCATGCTTTAGCAGTAGATGCCTGGTGACAGTTTTCCCTAAGCTTCTCTTTATTCAACAGACTTTCTGAGCTGAATATCTTATGTAAACCAAAATTGATTTCACTGAAATGTGGTTCACAAAAAAGATTAAAGATCAATTGTCCTCCTAATTAGAGAGTGAGAAAATCAATAAAATGATGACATTTAAATTATCTTTATTTACTAGCAGTGTCTACTACAAATGAAGTCCATTGCTCCTGTGGAATAAAATGAACTGTTTTGGTGAATTGTCCCTTTCTTTCATGTGGAAGGAAAAAAAAATCAGGAGGGAAGGAGAGTGGAAGGGAGGAAAGAGTGCATTTTCTAGAAGATGGTTGCAATCTGCGGACTATGAATAGCTGTAAACTTTTCATTAAGAAGTTTCTTAAAGTAATTAAAGGGTGACTTAATTAAATTCCACATTTGGAAACCAAATTTGATTCAAACCATGACATTAAAGAAATTCAACTTTTTTCCCATTTATAATATAGTCTCAAATTATATGTATTCTTAACTTGGAAAATTTGACTTTTATTATAAACATGGAGGAATTGGGAAGATAGAGTAAAGACAAGGTTTCAGTTAATGAAAAGCAATTGTTTTAATACAAATCTGGGTTCTGTGGAGGCTCTCCTCTCTAGTATGGTAAGTTTTTCGACCATAAAATAACAGACCAATGTCATCAAAATTACATAACTAAAAATTCAAGATCAAAACTATTTTACAGAATTTGCATTTATGAGATTTATTTTAGAAATACGTTTTGCTGAAGGGCAGCTTGGCTCTTTCCACAGTTTGGCGATTGTGGCCATTGCTGCTATGAACATTGGGATACATATGGCCCTTCTTTTCACTACATCTGTATCTCTGGGGTAAATACCTAATAATGCAATTGCAGGGTAAGAGGGTAGCTCTCTTTTTAATTTCTTAAGAAATCTCCATACTGTATTCCAAAGTGGCTGCAGCAACTTGCATTCCCACCAACAGTGTAAGAGGGTTCCCCTTTCTCAACATCATCAACACTTGTTGTTTCCTGTCTTGTTAATTTTGGCCATTCTAACTGGTGAAGGATGGTATCTCAATGTGGTTTGTTTTTTTGTTTTGTTTTTTGTTTTTTAAGATTTTATTTATTTATTTGACAGAGAGAGATCCCAAGTAGGCAGAGAGGCAGGCAGAGAGAGAGGAGGAAGCAGGCTCCCCACGGAGGAGAGAGCCAGGACCCTGGGGCTCGACCCCAGGACCCTGGGCTCATGACCTGAGCTGAAAGCAGAGGCTTTAACCCACTGAGCCACCCAAGCGCCCCTCAATGTGGTTTTGATTTGAATCTCCCTGATGGCTAATGATAGTGAACATTTTTTCACGTGTCTGCTAGCTATTTGTATGTCTTCATTGGACAAGTGTCTCTTCATGTCTTCTGCCCATTTTTTGACGTGATAAGTTTTTTTGAGTGTTGAGGTTTGAGTAGTTCTTTATAGATCCTGGATACCAGCTCTTTGTCTGTAGTGTCATTTGGATATATCTTCTATTTCGTGGTTGCTTCTTTGTTTTGTTTACTGTTTCCTTTGCTGTGCTGAGGCAAGATGCCCTTCAAAAGACAAATGGATAAAGAAGATATGGTCCATATATACAATGGAATATTATGCCTCCATCAGAAAGGATGAATAGCCAACTTTTGTATCAACATGAATGGGACTGGCGGAAATTATGCTGAGTGAAATAAGTCAAGCAGAGAAAGTCAATAATCATATGGTTTCACTTCCTTGTGGAGCATAAGGAATAACATGGAGGAAAATAGGAGAAGGAAAGGAAAAGTGAATTGAGGGAAATTGGAGGGGGTGATGAACCATGTATTGCATAGAGCACTGGGTGTCATGCATAAACAATGAATCTTGGAACACTGAAAAAAAATTAAATTAAAAAAAATCTATACATAGGGGCGCCTGGGTGGCTCAATGGGTTAAGCCAATGCCTTCAGCTCGGGTCATGATCCCAGGGTCCTCGGATCGAGTCCCGCATCGGGCTCTCTGCTCGGTAGGGAGCCTGCTTCTTCCTCTCTCTCTTTCAGCCTGCCTCTCTGCCTACTTGTGATCTCTGTCTGTCAAATAAATAAATAAAATCTTTAAAAAAAAATCTGTACATAAAAAAAGAAGTATGTTTTGCCAAGTACTCTGATATCTTCACGTTTATTCACATAGCAATGATTCTTAATGTGTTGGAAGTAAGCACAAACCTAAATTCCATTTGATTTTCAAGATCACTGTCACCT
Source organism: Mustela nivalis (assembly GCF_964662115.1). Taxonomy (NCBI): domain Eukaryota; kingdom Metazoa; phylum Chordata; class Mammalia; order Carnivora; family Mustelidae; genus Mustela; species Mustela nivalis. The sequence goes on from NC_139026.1 coordinate 28,573,995, forward strand.
GTTGGAGATCAGGGATGATTTGGAGAAGAAAATAAAAAATATAAAGAAAAAAATAGCCCATGGTCCTCCAATCCCCACCCCTGAAGTTCTGTGAATTCCATGGAAAGTCAGACCAGTTTGAGCCATAGTGGGGTAATAGATTTATAAAATATGTGTACAACTTACTATATGCCCGTTTTCTAAATTTCTGTCTTCTGATCATAGTTATGATCTTTAATACTACAACTAACATCTTCAAATACTTCCAACACTTTCTTGCATTTCTGTGCTTGATATTTCCCTCTTGGTTAGCTGTCTTGTTTCATTTGCCCTATTGTTAAAAGTATAGAGTGCCTACTTCTGTATCTTTCTGAAAAATTCTTAGTTTTGATAGTGATAGTATCACTGTAGCTAAATTAGAACCAACAGCAAATCAAAGGTCCCCCCTGTTTTCTAACACTTAGGTTATTCTTGGAAGGAGCAACGGACCTAGGCCTCCAGGAATAATACAGAAAAGGATTCATTAAAACAAATAATCAATAAACACATCTAAAAATGTTCATCTTTATCAGTAAGAAAAAAGAGGTAAGTAAAAATTTATCAACAATGCTCTTTTTAACAACAAGAATGGATAAGGTAAAAAGTCATCACAAAAATTTCTGCATAATGGTCTCCTTCTTTATCATTTTTCTTATTTTCCAAGATTTCCAAAAACAACCTGTGCTATTTCAATAACCACAAAAATAGTAAGTTATTACATAATGCAATATGTATGTATGATATAATAGTAAATAAAATAAAATATCCCATAGTCTTAATTACCACCCACAGGCATCCAGTGATCAATTTTCATACTTCCTTCTGATAATTTTTCTATTCATAATCATAATTTAAAAAACATTTTTGGTTTCACATTATAAGCTTAATGTTATATCTTTTTTCCCCTAATTTTATATGAATATCTTGCTGATAGACTTTATTTCCAGAATAGGTATTACCAGTACTTAGATTGAAGCACATGAAATAGCCATTTTTGGAGATCTAAATGACCATACATCAGCAATTTTGTATGGATCAAATGAATAGCTATACCCTGAGTCATAGTGGTAATGAGTGAAAGTAAAACAAAACCAACAGCTTTTTTTATGCCAATATATATTTTATTTTTAAGTGTTTATCTAGAGGAACATCACACAAGATGTTTAAAATATGAAAATGTGTATAAAACAATTAGATGCCTAAGTTGTAGGAATAAATAAAATATTGAGTTGTCTGGTCCATTCATTTCCAGAGAGTTGCTGCTCCAGAGGAAACCGTGAAAGGTCAGTCACACCAGAGATGATGGGCTTTGTTCTGTGACCATCACAGCCTGGCTTTATGCCAAATTTGAAGTTCAGATGCAGGTCAGGTATATGGCAAAGATCCATGCTATACTAAGGATGTAACTTTCAGTCATTGCTATGACTCAGTGATTGGGTGCAACAACAAACAGTCTGCACACGTAAATAAATTGAATTCCACTAATAGGCAGAGCTAACCAGAAACATAGTATTCAGTAGTTTATCTCCTCAGCATTATTTGTGGGGTGCCAAAAAGGCTCAGTACTCAAAATATCTTTCCCACAGTTGCCTGAATTTGCCATTATTGTTGACTCATTTCTTTTTGTTAAAGTTTGTACTCCTAAACTGTGATACTTTTAAATATAAATATCACTGAAGGTAACACACTAAAATACAAGCCAAGTGTTACCACTTTTCTTTAAAAGAGACAAACAAGAATATGACTCATCAGGAAAAAAAAAATAGGCACAGAAATCTTCATAAAGGGAAGATCATTATTGATAAATGTGTTCCCTTTACAATTTTCCCTAGGACTGATGCCTTAGATTTCATCCAGTGATAAACCATTCAATATTAACTTTCAGAAATCTAGCAACATCCAAATAATAATTAGGCTGTATCCAGAAATTTGAAGTGGCGGGGAAGGGGGTGGGAGGTTGGGTTCCAGGTGGTGGGTATTATAGAGGGCACTGATTGCATGGAGCACTGGGTGTGGTGAAAAAATAATGAATACTGTTATGCTGAAAATTTTAAAAAAATCAATAAATGAAGAGAACTCACAGTGTATTTTACAGAAATCTTGAATTATTCCTAACTGTGGTAATATTGGGAACCCTTGTGGCAGATACTTTTAAAGGTACTTGCCCAGCTCATGGCTTTCCCTATTTTAGAACTGCCTCCATACATGCAGTTAGATACTAGAAGCTGTTTTCATTCCAGAGTCTGTATACCACTTCATAGCCAGCTGAACCAATGGTAATAAACAGGCCTAAAAAGAATCAATTAGAATCTTTCAGGAACAGGAAAAAGGGACTAAATAGGGCTTGTTTGGTTTCTTACAGGTAGGGGAATTAACGTAAACCCAGGAAGTATGTCCTGGCTATAATTTACCATGCCTTGGAAGAAATAAAGATAATCAACAAAGAGAGGCATACAGAGAGAAATAAGGTTGAGAAGCTCTGGTTTCCATGAACGATGAAGACAGAGGCCACTTTGGTAGATTTTCCAGCTCTTGATTTTGCTATTTTATCAATGATGCATGACTGTACTATAATGTTCTGGGTTCCATGGGTACTACTGATTTTTTACAATATAGTCTCCTGTAATTATTAAGCTAATTTGAAGATGTGGTTACTAATTGAAGCTGCAACAGCAAAATCGGCAAAACAAAACTAGCAAACACATGGAGTATCTTAAATGCCAGATGGTCTTGAAATCTTTGTAAGATTTTTCTATTTTATCTTCACAATGAATGACCTTATGTGATAGGCCAGGATCACCTTGAAGCTCATGTGTGGCAGAATCAGAGTGTGAAACCAAGCAGCACAATGACTACCTAGTGTTTAACTTCAGACTGAATGCAGAGTACCATAAAGCATGGTGTTGGCCATCTGCATCAGATTCACCAGAAGTCACTAGGAAAAGAAAAGAAGAAGAAGAAGAAGAAGTAAAGAATATCAGCAACTAGGTACAACTATGACCACAGAATCACAATTTCTAGACGGCGGAAATTTTCCGGTTACTCCAAATTATTTTCATGAACACTTTGAGAACCACTACCCGGGTAATCAATGATCTAAGCCCAAGATATGGGTTTAGGATTGCTGCTGGGGTTGTGGTGTCACTATCAATATGTGTGTAGGGGGAGGGGGATTGTCTAAGGAAGGGCAACAATGCAAACTGGAAGAAGGATTCCACTTCATTGCCATCTCCTGTATCCCTCAGCACCATAGTCCTGCAATCACAGAGCCTACATTTGTGGGATTCAAAGTCTGGGAAAGAAGTGATAGATCCATCAATGGAGTGATTTTAGACTAGCCTGGTTGGTTATATTGATTTGGTTACATAGATTGGTTATATAGATTTCTAACCCCAATCAGAATAATGAAAATTCAGTTTTGAGAAATCCTAACCCAGAAAACAAGGGACTTCAGAATAATGATTTCGTAATTCATAGCATTCTATTTTGCATGTGGACATCATGAACATTTTCCTTCTTGAGCAGAAATATATGACTATATTTTTCTTCTTTTTCACCACCACAGGGATTTTCTGACAGGCTATCATTTGTGCTGATCAAACTATTCCATTCCTAAAGAGTGGGAAGTCTTCCCTATTATATTTTATTGGTTCTTCTGGTCATTAAATTTGACAGACTATAAATCCCCTGTTTACCATTAAATAGACTATGAATGACAAGATCGTATAAAGCATTTCTGGTATACAGATTATAGCTGGGCAATCAATAACACCATCATTTTAGGAAATTATTGCTGTAATGGAAGGGGGGATGATCATCAAAAATAATTGTATGTTTTCTTTATATGTGGACTTAGCAAAAACAAAAACCTAAAAATAAAAACTAGGACAGTTCACAGTTGCAAACATTTTGATTAATAATAATGATAAAGCAGAGCAGTAAATAAATGGTTGGGATAGAAACAGAATATGTGGCCTTTCTTTTGGATAGTATTTTCTCAACAGTATGAGGCACAGGAAATAAGAGAAACCTGCATCTAAATGTAATAGCCCTAATCCAATCCCATGGCCAGAACACAAATCACCCATTAACTTTTTAAAAATGTGTATTTTGTAGTGTTTCTCCATTAATGAGTTGATCATATTTTTAGAAATCATGGAAAATATGTAGACGCTGATGTCACTATACTTTAGCTTTGCTAAGGATGTCTATTGTGAACAAAGTTGTTTCCTCCTTTGGCTCTGGGCACCAGACTGCTGCTCCCTCTTTCCCCACCCATTTACTCACTCCCTCCACTGCACCCAAACACTCTAGATCATAAGGAAAATATGTTTCTATAGATTTAAATCTGCTCCTTCCATTGCTGACTAAATTAAGTTCCTCACTTTTTAGTTTCAAAAGTGTTTTGAAACTAAAAGTCCTCTGTGTTTTTCCTACATGGCACCTCTTATGAATGCAATGAAAGAGTTATTTGTATTATTGTCTTCCTGTTCATGTTCTCTGACATAAACTCCATGAGGATGAGAACCTTGTTTTTTTGCTTTGGTTGGTTTTGTTTTCCCCTACCTCAGCATTCATAAAATTTAGCGCCATAAAAAACGCTCAGGCATTTGCGAATTGTTAAATATCCATGTGTGTGTTACGTGTGTGGGGTGTGTGTGTGTGTTTTAAAGATTTTATTTATTTATTTGACACAGAGAGTAAGAGTACAAGCAGGAGCAGCAGGCAGAGGGAGAAGCTGGTTTCCCAAGGAGCAGGAAGCCCAATGTGGGACTCGATCCCAGGATTCTGGGATCATGACCTGAGCCGAAGGCAGCTGCTTAACCAACTGAGCCACCCAGGTGCCCCATGTGTGTGTGTTTAATTTTAATGTTGAATGCCTATCTACCAATTAACCTTTTTTTAAAAAAAAATATTTTATTTACTTATTTGACACAGAGAGATCACAAGTAGGCAGAGAGGCAGGAGGGGGTGGGGGGAAGCAGGCTCCCTGCTGAGCAGAGAGCCCGATGTGGGACCCAATTCCAGGACCCTAAGGGCAGAGGCTTAACCCACTGAGCCACCAGGTGTCCTACAATTAACCTTTTACCCACTGTAACGGGATGCTTCTCATTGAAAGAATATATGGTAACCTATTATTACTTCACTAATTCAGCTTAAGTTAAAAGATCTAAGGGAGCAAGAGAACTTCTATTTTCTCTCCAATACAGAAAAATACACAGATTTAACCCCATCCCAAACAAGTCCATGTTAAGCTTGTTATGACACAGTGATCTAATTCACTCTTCATTTTCCATATTTCAAAATCCCATCCTATCCCAAAATCATTGTGCTTTTTAGTAGTTTCTTTGCTTCTTTTAAATTGCTCTTTTCTTTTGACTCAGCTACATCTCTTTCTTTAATACCAATGCCCCAATTTTTCCAACATAGCCCTAAGCCTCTATTCTACTATAGAATAGCAACACCTCAAGGATGGAGACTTTGCCAGGTATAGCAGAGAACATTCATACACACTATTAGGGCCATTATTGAGTAGTTAAGGCACAGTGTATGGAATGGGGACTGTACTTCCAATTCTAAATAGTATTTCCAATACTGATACTGTATTGTGTTTTCAGTTGTCGGTGTCAGTATTGTATTTGTGTCTAGCAAAGTAGTCCTTTCTACTTCTCTTCCTCAGAAGCTTTGACTTCTGCTAAGCAATGTGTAGCTCCATTAGGCCATTATAACCAGCGCACAGAGAACACCCTGAGATGTTCTTTAGTTGAGTGCAAACTTGTGAATCAAAGGGCTGAACACTTGCTTTAAATTAAAAGGCACATTCAGACATTTAGTGGAATTATTGGAATAGTGGAATTATACCATGGAAGAGGGAGACAGTCAAAAATGATAAATCTGCCCTTGGTAATCATCTAAAATTTCTTAGCATTCTACCCAATATCTCCTAAAAAAATCTATCAAGAATATAATGAAGTTAATAATTCTATGGACATTTTTCTTTAACTTGTAAGATGGAGTTCATTAGTAAAAAAAACCCGTAATAATAATTTTATCACTTCCTGTCAGAAATATCAAAATCATTTTCCTCCAGTAACTTAGAAAAGAAGGATAAGGGAGAAAGATAAATGTGAAAAGCAGGATAAAGCTAGAGAAGTGAGATATAATGAGACAAACTACTGAATAAAAACATACTATACTATTTGACTGACAGAAAAATAATCCAAATTTTATGAGAAAAATAAATCTCCACAAAACTTTGGCATAAGATTAAAGTCATGGAGCATTTTAATTAAAAAGTCTGTAAACACAGATTAAGGGTATATTTCACCTTGAAGATCCAAGAACAAGTAGTAACTGATTTCTCTGCTTCATGGGGTTTTCAAGCCAGAAAGTGAGGATTCCAAGATTTACAAAGTTTTGCAATAAACATAGAAGAGAGAAAATATAAAATCTTACCTTTCTTCTCTGATGAGATTTATGGATTCTCATTGTTCAAAGATAGAAACTTACCCTGTCTTGGGACTGCCACAGAATATATTGCATAGGCACACAAACACACCCATACACAAGATTCATAAGAAACTGTTATTTTCTAGTTGACTCTACTTGTAGAAAGATTTTTAGTTCTTTAAGGTCAAGGAAGAGTCTCTTCTACTGTGCCCCAGAGAATTTGAGATGGATGGTAATTAGCATGCACTAATTAGATATAATTACATAATCAAATTTAAATCAAATGAATTCCCATCTCTATGATTTCACATAATTCCCTCAGAATTTCAGAAGTCTGAGGTCATTAATTTTCCAGCAACCAAACTCCAACTTAAGTTGTACTAGAAACATACCTGTCTATACACAGAACACAAAAATCAAGACAATATCTAGAGTTAAATATTAGGTTCCATTTTGATAGTAAAGATTATTTCAATTTTGGATAACACATGCCAGTGGATTTGAGTTTGAAACAAACCTATAAACATCTGTTAGCTGACATTACCTTATATTTCACAGTATTTGGATATTGAGGCTGTTATTTTGTACCTATCATTTACAGAGAGCTCAATAATGCATTTTTAATATACTTAATCTTCACTAATGTTAATAAAAATCTTGAAAAGTCTATATTTTTATCCTCTGATTTCTGATGAACTCAAACTTGGTGTTTTCAAGTTAGACAGAATCTGCCAGTAACATCTCAAGTAACTAGACTTTTCTTCGTATTTAACAGAACACTGATTTTGTTGGTTTTCAGCAAAGTTTCCACCTATAAAGCACTTCTCAGATTCCTGTGCTGACATAGGTAGTCATGTAATGGTATTTATGGACAAAAATGTGTAAGTGAATTTATTGGCAGGAATTTCTAGAAAAGCGCTGTAAATACGACATGTATCCACTTGCTCTTGGCACATTTCCTCCCTTCCTGCCTGCCAATGTATAGGCCAGAGCTCCAGTAGCTATCTTGAGCAGAGAAAAGCCAAAAAAAAAAAAAAAAAAAAAAAAAAATCAACCCTGACATCCTGAAGACATCAGGCTGCCTAAATCTGAATTTCTTCCTTTGAGGGAATAACACAATAGCTGTGTTGATTAAACCACTGTTCCTAAAATTATTTGTTACATGCAGCTAAACCTTGTCCTTAATTTGACACCCAGTGACAAGACCAATGTCTCAGCTATAAAGTAATGTAATTTCTTCTGATTCCATACTCAATAAGAAGCATAAGAAAAGAAATCCTCAGTGTTAAATAAGCTTGCCAAAATAATATTTAAGGGCTTACCTGCAGGGGTAGAATTATTCCTTAGACTCAACTGTGTCCTGAGATGCAAAACTAGGTTCTATCCTGCACCTTTCATGCTTTGTATTTATGCATTTGTCAAGTATTATTTAAGTTTATCAACAACAGATAATGCATCATCCAGAGACCAAGGACTAAAAATTTGACTGCTACCAGGAATCCTATAGTCTAACTGGATGGCTACTGCAAATAAATAATTAAGGGAAGAATTATTGTTATTCTGATAAATGCCACAAAAGTAATATGTAATTATGACAGTATATTACAGGGGAGTCTATTCCTGCCTGCAGGATCAGAGAAGGCTTTGGAGACATTAAAAAGTAAACTGATGCACATTAAAATTTTTCAAAAGCTTATTTGAGCAAACATTAATTCCAACTGGGCAGTACCAAACTGAAAATGGTTAGAAACACTCTGCCAATAGGAGCTAGGGAAAAGGTTTTTATAGAGAAGATGTAGAAACAAAGCAAGGACATCATTTGATTGGTTACCGCTTAGAAGGCTGATTTATTTGGGAAAACTTATTTTGCCATTTGTAATTGGTTTAGATTTCTTAACCTTGAAGCATTTGAAGGAATTTACTCTGGTTTAGGGTTTGGTCTGCTTACTTAGGTGTCAAGCTATTAGTGCCACCTTAGTCTAATGGCCTCCTTGTTTAATTGCTTTAACAGTGAGAATGTAACAGTTGGGCTGACCTCTGAAAGATAAGTGTGAATTAGCAGGACAACTGAAAGGAGTGAAGATTCAGGCATAAGAAATAGTATGTTAAAGCTTCTGAGTTTAATAAAGGTGGGAGAACTGGTTCACAATTACAGTGGAAAAGTAGGCTTAATAGGCAGGTCCTTTTAAGGCTGTTTTGAAATTTTAGATGTTATCACAGAAGTGTTAGAAACCATGGAAGACTTGGAAATGGGAGAGGCACATAATCAAATGGATTTGGAAATAAGAGAAAAACACTATAACTGAAATATTTTTTAAAAAATATTTTGGAGTAAGATGAGAGAAAGCAGAACTATTAAGATATTATTATTGTTGTAGTTCAGGTAAAAGATGTTGGTGAGTTAAATTCAGTAGTATTAGAAGAATCAGAAAGAAGTAGGTAGACTTAATAAATATTTAGAAGGTAATTGTCTCTGGATGTAATGGCTGATGGGGTAAAAGAGGGGTAAGAATGAAGATAAATGACTTCCTTACTTTTCATCTGAATTACTGAGTAGGAACTGTCATAAAACAAGATAGAGAATGCAGAAGAAGAAAATATTTAAGGGTAGAGCATTACTCCAGTTTGTTGAGTTTGAGGAATGTATACCACATTCAAATGAAGATACTCAATAGGTAGTTGAGTACAAAGGATGAAGTCAAGAGAAGTCTGGAATGGTATTCTAATTGTGGCCCACAAAGAAGGGATAACTTTACATATTTTATTATCACACACCCACCTCTTCTGTTTCTAGATTAGAAACTCTTCGTACTACCACACCAATAAGTAGTTTTATATTGAGAATTTGGTAGATCATTGTATCTTTACCCAACCTACTTGACTTGCTTAATCTCCTCTTTTTTTTTTCACTTGGTAACGTTAGATGTTTATTTATTTATTTTTAAATCACATTCAGTTAGCCACTGTATAGTACATCATTAGTTTTTGATGTAGTGTTCAATGATACAATAGTTAAGTATAACACCCAGTGCTCATCACAACATGTGCCTTCCTTAATACCCATCACCCTGTTACCACCCCCCCACAACCCCTCTCCCTTCTGAAACCCTCAGTTTGTTTCCTGGGGTCCACAGTCTTTTGACAATTCCAAATTAATTAGTTAACAAGCCACCTTTCTCAGAAGGCAATTTCATCACTGAGCATTGCATCTGCCTCCTATAAACTATTAAAATAATAACTAGAAGAAAAACAGCAGTGATTCACCAAGCACATAAATGTCCTAGACACTGTGGCTTTCTTTGTATGTATGATTTCTAATCATCTCAACAACTCTATAAAGAAGTATTTCAACACCATTTTATAAATGAAGGAACTGAGATTTAGATACCACACTGATCACAGTATTCCTATGGTGACTGGGAGGCTTGCTTTTAATCCTAAGTCTCTCAGACTCCCACACTACCATTCAGTGTTCTCATTGAGGGGCTGATAAAAAATGTTTCATGGTAGTGATGGAAACAACTACCTGCTCTTCCTAAATTAGCCTGAAATACTACATGCAAATATCCAAGGAGTGTTTGAGAGAGTGGTTGAGCTTCTTTCCTGAGGAAGGCTATATTTAGGGATGAGATATAGATGATGTTCAGAATGTAGCTTCAAGAGCAGATTTTATGTCTACTCCCTTTGTTTACTTTTAAAAGGGAGATGAATAACAGAGGCTTACATTTCACCACTTTATAAACTAATATGTCAAAAGAGGCCTTAAAAGTCCATTTCTTGGGCGCCTGGGTGGCTCAGTGGGTTAAGCTGCTGCCTTGGGCTCAGGTCATGATCTCAGGGTCCTGGGATCGAGTCCCGCATCGGGCTCTCTGCTCAGCAGGGAGCCTGCTTCCTCCTCTCTCTCTCTCTCTCTCTCTCTCTCTCTCTCTGCCTGTCTCTCTGCCTACTTGTGATCTCTGTCAAATAAATAAAATCTTAAAAAAAAAAAAAAAAGTAAAAAAAAAAAAAAAAAAAGTCCATTTCTTGGGACGCCTGGGTGGCTTACTTGGTTAAGCAGCTGCCTTTGGCTCAGGTCATGATCCCAGCGTCCTGGGATCAAGTCCCACATCCGGCTCCTTGCTCGGCAGGGAGCCTGCTTCTCCCTCTGTCTCTGCCTGCCATTCTGTCTGCCTGTGCTCTCTCTCTCTCCCTCTCTCTCTCTGACAAATAAATAAAATCTTAAAAAAAAAAAAAGTCCATTTCTCTCAGTAAAGATCTCAAAGGAATGTCAATTTAGAGTAGGTATGATGAATGCTAATAGAAACAGCATAATTCTCTGCCGTAGTGGGACAGCCAGGCCCCCTTCAGTACTCACTGCTTCTAAGAATTTGGTTACATTAATGAGATAAGTGGATGAGGTGGGAGAACCATACTTTAGATTTCAACCTGACCTTACTTTGTCTTTATCGCAATCATTTCACTTTTGGCAAAATCTCACTTTTCAGATTTTGCTCATTTTTCATAAGTGAGATTCAAGAGGGATGTAAACTTTCCTTAATAGATTCTTTCTTCAAGAAGAGAATACAAATTGATGATGTAAATTATATATTTTAAAAGGCATTCTAAATAGCATAGAGTAGAAATAAAAATACCCTCATCTGCCTTAAACATACCTATTTTTATTTGCAAGTATGTTTCTTAAAAGTTATTTTATCTAGTAAAAATAGGTTTTCAAAATGATATCTTGGATATTTTTCTTATAAATATTTATTTTAAAATAAAATTTATTTAAAACAAAATATACTACTTTTTCCAGTATAAAAATAAATTCAAAAATTACATAGACACACAAAAAATTTTAAATTTGCTGTATTTATTTCCAGCTCTTTTCTTCTCATGACTATGATAAAAATACACAACTTGTGTTTTGATAGCCTAATTTGATAGCCAAGTTTGAGTGATTTTTTGCTTATGAAAAGTACTATATCAAATTATGAACTAGTTTTAGAGACTTTTACCAGTTCAACTAACCTTATAGCAAATTTATAATATATGGAATGGAAATTAAACAAACAACTTGATCAGTGCCTACTGCACTAAAGCAGTGATTCGAGAAGACCCCCTGAAAGTGCTGCAAACCTTAATTAAGTCAATTGTTCCCCTAAGAGTTTAACCTAATGCCTCCAGAATCATTGCTTTTCCTTCCCTTCTGCCTCAACTGAGTGCTTCTAACTGGTAGACTCTTTATTCAGGGAAGGTGATTCTGAGAAATGCAATTCTGTGAGGGTGTGGTATGATGCTAAATAGCAAACTATCTAGCACATTATCTTATCAAGAAGTTGAAAAGGTTGAAGACCACTAAAGTTTCCTGATTTAAGGATACTCATTAAAACATCATTATTACTTCTGCCTACTGGTACTCCAGGTGCTCTAAAGTTCAAAAAGAAAGGAAACTTTGCTTTAGATATTCCTAAAAGCATTGATTATGGTGAAGGCCAAAAATAATCTAGTCCTAGACCTCTTTTTTTGCCACCCACATTTATTCCCTAGGTGTCACATTGCATATTTGTGCCATAAAATACCATCTATACAGTGGCAACTCCCAAATCTGTATTTCCAGCCTGAACTTCCCCCCTTCTACCATTACAATATTCCCAGAATCCAACTGACCCTAGAATCCACGTCTAACACCATAAGCCAAGCTAAGCATAACCAAGTGCCTGCTTCTTAATTAGACTTCTAGCTTTGTCCTTTGTGTCTTAGTCTCAACAAAGCAGATAGAATATGTAGGTGATTCTTTTAAAATGAGGTATTATGCCACTCCTCTGCCTAAAACCCTTTAGTGGGTTTCCCTCTCTCTCAAAGTAAATACCCAATTCATTGCAGTGTCCTACAAACAAGGCCCTTGGATATCTGGCCATCATTACCTCCCTTAACTTTTTTCTTTCTTCTTTTCTTTTCTGTCCTTTCCTGTTCCTTTAAAAAAAAAATTATCTATTTATTTATTTATTTTGAGAGGGGGCGAGCAGGGAAAGGGCAGAAGAAGAGGGAGAGACTCTCACGCACACTCTGCACTGAATGCGGGGCTCAATCTCACAACCCTGAGGTCATGACCCCTGAGATCATGGGGTGAGCTCAAACCAAGAGCTAGACTCTTTAACTGACTGAGCCACCCAGGCATGACCTCCCTGACTTCTTTTTCTATTACTCTTGGCTGAGACTTACTTCACTCCAGTCCCACCAGCTTGTTATTTCTCTACTAGGCCAAGTATCTTCTTACATCAGAGGTTTTGAACTTGCTTTTCTTTCTACTTTGATTTCTTAACTCAGGATTCTGACCAAATGCCACCTTCATAATGAGGACTTCTTTGACACCTGTATATAAAATAATATCTTAAAAAAAAAAAAAGAAAATAATATCTGACTTAATCAACCATTCTATCCCCTCCTTTTAAATGCTTAAATTATTCCTTGGAAAATGTGTGTATATGCATATAAATATGTATGATAGGGGCGCCTGGGTGGCTCAGTGGGTTGAAGCCTCTGCCTTCGGCTCAGGTCATGATCCCGGGGTCCTGGGATGGAGCCCCGCATCGGGCTCTCTGAGCCTGCTTCCTCCTCTGTCTCTGCCTGCCTCTCTGCCTACTTGTGATCTCTGTCTCTCAAATAAATAAATAAAATCTTAAAAAAAAAATATGTATGATATATTTATTTGTTTTTATCTCTTGTCTCCACTAGATTTTAAGCATCATGAGGTTAAGAGCTTTGTTTTAGTCACTGCTATATCTACAGAGCAAAGAACAGAACCCAGCATTTCATAAACACTGGCTAAGTAAATGGTGAGTGAGTAAATGAATAAAATACAAGTAGTTCAGAGAAATGACAGACAAGTGTAACCATCAAGCAAGCATCTGAGCTTAACAGTAGTAAGTGTATTAGGCTATCCAAGAAAGATGTTTACAGCATAATGAAGATGTTTATCTAAACTGAATATCAACAACTCTTATTCAATTTGGTATGCAGTCAGTAGTTTCTATTTTATTTGGCTCTCTATTAATATAATATCTTATCAGGCTGTGAACTAGCCCTTCCTCATAAAATAGCACAGTAACCCAGGCTCTATTGAAAAGTGAGGACATTAATGCTATTTCTTTGACTTTCAAAATAAGCATTATCAAAACAAAAGAAAAAATGCTTTTTTTGTGATATCTGGAGAACTTACTCTGAGCTAATATTTACTGGCACTTCAGTCACATGTCCTTATCCCCGACAATTTCTGAATTTCTTCCTTTCTTCTTCCTCAACTTGTGCATTGTTTTCCTTCTGCCCGAATGCTCTTCCAGCATTGATTTACTTATATTTTCTCTGCTTCTGAGACTCATGTCATGTGCTAATTCCCTGCACCAACCTTTCCCTGGTTTTCACATAAGTAGATCAAGTTGTTCTTGAAGGAAATAACTATGTATATCATATAATTATCACCAGTATCTTTTATACGGCCTTACCTAGAGTAGGGACTTATTAAATATTAGGTACTAAATTATTTTCTGAATGCATATAAGGAAAACAAACTAGTATTTGAAGATGAATAGGCATTCCCAAATTCCAACATTTAGCATTGAAATGAGACAGTTTTATATTCCAGAGATAAAGTGATGGAAATCACTGATGGGGAAAAAAAAAAAGACTTTTTTTTTTTTTTTTTTTTTTTTGGTAATATCACATTCCTTGAACTCTGAGGGTCAGAAAATATTGTAATATGAAAACATGGTTTAGAAAAATTAAAATAGCAAATTCTTCATTTGGGTACTATGTTTTACTTTTATCCAATAAATATTTTTATAATATATTTTAATGTGTATAGATTCTCTTCTGTGAAAACTGACAGACATAGTAAAGTTTAGTCACTAATTTATGTATCACACAGCTTTTTTTAAATATAAGATTTTGATTCCTACCGCTAGAAAAATTATGAAATAACTCTGATTCCTAACTCTACCTACCCCTTGAAGCCCTGATCAATCTGCAATCTCACTGGAAGGTGAAACTGACTTCTCTGTCAAGTGAGTCATTTGAAATGGGAACATCACTTTATGATAACCTACTTGGGCCAAGTTAATCTAAAGAAAATACAAGGAAGAAAGAAAAAAGTTGCCATGTCCTATGAATATGCAGAAACCATAACTTTAAAATGAATAGGGAATAAAGTCTCTGAATTATGAATTTTTTTTTTTTTTGCTGGACCTCAATCTTACTAATTTTAGAAATCAAAATATACTGCTAAAATGGTGGTATAACCAATATACTGCATATACAATGGCATATAACACCAATATAAACCCAAGGAGCCAAAAAGCTAAATATGAGTTTGATGGCTTTTAAAGATATGTCAAAAAATTCTTTGATACTCCTTCTTTTGAGAATTGGAGCTTAGTTCCCCCCTTTTTAGTGTGGGATAAGTTTGGTTATTCACTTCCAGCAAAAAGAACTGCAAAGGAAGGGGATCACTTCCAAGATCAGGTTATAAAAAGATTTCAGCTTCTATCTTGTGTATATTCAATCTCTGTCTCCCCATCTCTCTCTGTCTTTATCTCTGTCTGTGTGTGCCTATCTCTCCATGTTTCTTTGTCTCTGTCTCTATGTCTGCTTATCTGTCTCTGTCTCTCTCTCTCTCTCTGCCTCTCTCTTTGCCTCTCTCTGTTTACCCATTCTCAAAGAAACCAGTGATAGCAGATGAGTTCTGGGAAGGTGGAAGTGAGCTCTCAGGTCCTAAAGGTCCTAAGGATACTCAAGCAGCCCAGTGGAGGGGTTTATCTGGCAGAGGTCTCTGAGGCCTTCTGCCACCAGCCATGCCAATGGGCCACTTTGAAAGCGACTCCATCAATCCCAGTCAAGACTTCAGATCTCTTCATCCCCAGCTGATGTTTTCCTACAACTTCAACTAAAACCCTCTATCAGTTTCCTCTTGCTATGTACCAAGTTCCACACACTTAAGTGACTTAAAACAATGTTTTCCTTATCTCAGTTTCTGTGGATGTAGCCCAGCTAGATCAAAGCCATGCATCCAAGCCCAGGCACAGCTTAGGAGGGTCTTCCGCTAAGGGTTTCCCCAAACGAATTAAGCTAAACTGGATTTCTTTCTAGAGCTCAGGATACTCTCTCAAGCTACTGGTTGACAGAATTAATTTCTTTGCATCTATAGACTTCCTAGTGACTTTCTCCTTCAAGTCCAGAAAAAAAAGCCTCTCTGATCTCTGGATCCTCTTTTGGTTCACCTAAATAGTTATGCCCATCTAGGATAATCTCCACCTGAGGAACTTAAAGTCAACAAATTAGAAACTTTAATTACATCTTCAAATTCTCTTCACTTTTGCCACATTCTGTAGATTCAAAAGGGATTGTATACAGGTATGAATATAAGGGTGCAGGAATCATGAGGGCCGGCTTAGAATTCTACCCACCACAGATCCTAAATCAGAACCATTCATCTAAGCTGCTCCCAATTTCCTGACTTACATCAGACGAGCCATGTTTTTTTTTGCATTAAGTTGTTAAGTACTCAAGGAAAAGAGTATCATTTTGACTGGTATTTTGTTACAAAGCCAACTGATAACTAATACAGTGAGGTTACAGTTGTGTGAATTATTCTCAGGAAAAAGGGATTCAATATCAACCGTCTTCTCATCTTGGTTTGGAAAGCCCAGTTCTGATGAAAAGGGATGTTGAAAGAGTACTATATATCAAGTAAGGTTTTAATCTTTGGGTTTCACAGGAAGGCCTTTCAGAAAAAAATAGCACAAAGTATTAGAAATTGCAGAATATAATCCTAATACTCAAAAATTAACTTACAAAATTGATATAGAACTGGCACTAATTCTTACATCAGAGCTGACCCTTTAAGAACCTTTAGTATAATATATTTTGATGTCAGAGTAGAATAGAAATTTAGGAAAGAATAATCTTATAGGCAAGCCAAATAAACAAATATTTCTTCTTAACACACCAGTAATTAAAAATTTTCATATGGAAAGTTATGAAATATGTTTTCCACTGAAAATTAATGCCCATTACATGAAATTCTGCTTTGTAATAAAAGATTAAAAACAGATTCTGGGTCACCTGTGTGACTCAATCAGTTGGGTTTCCTACTCTTGGTTTTGTCTCAGTTCATGATTTCATGGGTCATGGGACTGAGTCCCACATCAGGCTCCATGCTACGCAAGAAGTCTGCTTAAGTATTTCTCTCTCTCTACACCACCCCCAACTCACACACACTCTCTCTAAAACGAATGAATAGATCTTATTTAAAAAAAAAAAGTTCCTATACAGATGCATTATATAACATTTACTTATTACTTAGTAGTAACAGTAGTGAGAAGTAGTGGCATGACTATGTGCTTAAATAAAAAGATTACCTCATTATACATAAAGATGAAAGTTAATGAAAACTCTAACTTCTAATTCTTAAAGGATTTCTGTATAACCTCTGTTTTTTAATATATAACTGATCTTATTAAGATCAGTTAATAAAAAATAGTTTTTATTGTGTGTGAGTGAATTATGGATTACTCAAAAATCATGAATTATCCATAGATCTTGCTTTCAAATATTTATTAGTTACTTATACTGCTACTTACATAACTTGTTCAGTATAATAGAATATTTATTTTAATAAAACAATCAATTCAACAGATAACATTAAAAATAGCTATTACCTCTGTGTTAGGAGTAAAAAACCCAAAATGCTAAAGAAGACAACTCTATCTTAGTGAAATTATTTGCATCAGTCAAATAGATGACAGAAATCATCTATTGTTTCAATACAAGGGACAGAGGAAAAAACTAAGAAATATAGCAATAGGAATGTGGATAACAAGTTCATTATGATTTTTCTTTATTGTTTTAGAGAATTCCCAGTATAGAAGTGATATCTTCATTCACGTTCAAGTATGAATGAAGTTTAATGCCAAACATAACGTGATTTTAGACTCTCTGCCTTACTGCTTATTATATGTTACCATTTCTGCAACATTTGGAAAATGAAGAGTTGGTCCTATATCTTATCTTCCTGGCCAGCAGCATTGCTGCAAAGCACAAACTATGAAAACAAGAAAAAAGGAGGAAATAGTAAGCAATCAGAATTCTTTTCCTAAGGAGAGAGAGGCCTCTGGTATCTAACCAGTCATAGGGCAATTTATGAATATGAGTATTCCAGAAAGCAATTTTACAAAATTGCCTTGAAAAATAATAAAACTCTAGAAACAGGGGATTTAGGGCAATGCTGTATGGTGGAATGAGTTTTAGAAAAGCACTTCTTTACCCATTACTTCATTTCACCTTCCCAAGTTCCCTGTGAGTGAATAAGGCAGGAGATAGCTCTGACTTTTGCAGATGAGAAACTTGCTCTCAGAAACATTGTTATTGGTCCAAGGTTGTATAGTTATTAAATGATAGACCTAGGAATAAAACTCAAATCTTAATACTAGTTTTCTAAAGTTTTTTTCTACTAGAAAATGTCACTTTGACTCATCCATAGAAAATAACTTTAAAATTGGATCTCCATGAACTAGTAAGAGTCAAAAGAGTCTTAATTTTAAAATGAGAAAGCTAGGATTTTATAACTCTCAGATTCAGCTTCCCCACAGAGTTAAAGTGACTTGGGCCTGGCCTTATAGCCTTGCAAAAGAATTTGTAGGTTTTAGCACTTTACAGATATGAAATAGTGTTACTGTGGAAGATTCAAGAGCTAATAAGCACTAGAACCACAAGTCTCCTTCACCTCACAGAGATTCTGGAGTATAGTGCAATTCAGGGATTTTAGGCAAATTATTCTCAAATTGTGGTGTTCATAGCCTAGAGCCATGGTCTAAAAGAGTGTATGAAACTGCAGGGCAAACTGGACACATCTTTCCAGAGTGTCTATTTTACTCAGTACTGACCACTGTGGCACAGTTTTCTTACACTAAGACAATGAGAAATATATTATAGACTGAAAAAATCAAATGAATTATTAAAATGAAAGAGAAGACTTCAAATATTTTTCTCACATTGATAGCTTCTTGGATTCTGCCCTCAAGCTCCACGGGTGTGTATTTACTTTTCTCTGAAGTAGGAGTATGGTTTGGGAAAAGCAGTGCTTTAGGATACAAAGCCCCTTTCTCTCTATTCACCTCTCTCCATGATACAATTCTCTAGAGCAAACCCATCCTTTTCTTAAAACTTGAAGTCACAAAATTGTCATTAATTAGTCTAAAACTGAGGATTTTCTTATGTATCTTTATACATATATTCTTAGCCCCCTGACTCGATTAAAAGATATCTCCTTGTCTTGATAGAGGAATGTTGTGTATTTCTCAAAAACGACACCTCTATTTTAAATAATTATAATATTGCCAGTTTCACACTGACTTCTTCTCAATGTTGGCTTGACTGATGCTTCCTGCTCCATTTGCCATGCCTATCTTAGAACTTCTGTTTTTATATTCCACTTAACCAATAGTCCCTTTTCTTTCCCTGCCACCCATAGCAATTCCTATAAGTTAAAACTCTTCTTGTCCCTACACCAGATCTATAACACTTTCTAATCAAATCAAGGATATTTTACCAAAAATTGAAGTAGAAACTGAATGTAAAAGAACTAAATTGAATTTATAGAATTCTTAGACTTAGACTTGTACAGTATGTAGCCTTTCCAGACTGGTTTCTTTCACTAAGCAAAATGCATTCAAGGTTCCTATATATCTTTTTGTGGCATAACAGAGTATCTCTTTTTATCACTGAATAAAACTTCATATGTAGATGTACCATAGTTTGTTTATCCGTTCACCTTTTGAAGGACAACTTGGTTGTTTCTAAGGTGGTACAACTATGAATAAAGCTGCTATAAACATTTGTGTATAAACTGTTGGGTGTAACTAAATTTTCAGTTTATTTGGGTAAATACCTAGGAATGTGACGCCTAGACCATATGGTAAGATGACTTTAACTATGTAAGGAACACAAACTGTTCTTCAAAGTGGCTGTAGCATTTTGCATCCCCACCAGCAATGAATGAGTTTCCATTGCTCTACATTCTTACCAGAATTTGGTATTGTCAGGGCTTCCCCCCGCCCATGTTAGCCATTTTAATTGGTGTAAAATGCTTTTTAAACTTGTTTTGTATTACTCATTCCTCTTCAAGGCTTACAGCCTATTAACATACTAAGCTATATTCCTGCTAATGTAAAAATCAAACTTGAGCTCTGCATGCGTCTAATTTAAAAAAAAAAAAAAGATGAAGTATGCATAAATCTAGAAATAGTCCCAATAAATTCAGTGATAAGTTGAATAAGATAGGAATGGGATACAGCAAAACTCCTCCTAATCCACAATATCAGGCAACCTGAGATGAGAAGAGACAACAAGTACCACCATTTTGAAAAGAGATGTTTATATTACCTCTATTATGAAGAACTAGCCAATTCCAGCCTGGACATAAAACATAAAAGGAATAAATTCACATAATTTGAACTTTTTAGAATCAGTTTCAAAGCCACTAAAGTTATTTTTCCTGAGATGTAAGCAAGGTTTCAGAAACCTATAAAGCACCTGACTTATTTGCAGTAAGAAAAAGGTGATAGGTAACTTACTAATGGTATACATAGATTTCTTCAGAGGGGAAGTCTTAGAGAAGACAATCTCCATTATAATAATTTAGGCATTTTATGAATAAAAACTCACTATATGATTTCACATCACACTTTAGAGAAAAAAACAGGACCTTACAGAGGGTCCATACAAAGTATAACCAATAGCTCCCATCTTCTTCTGAGGGTCTCAGGATGACATCCTGGGAATAGAGTGAACTTTACAGGATTATGGGGTTGGACTGAAAAAAGATTTGTTTTCTAGTGCATAATAGATGCTCAAGAGTTTTGTAGAGGCTTTGAGGTAGTTGCCATGTGTTGTAGATTGGGTTTACAGGCAGCAGAGTGTAGCATGCAGGAAGTTTATTAGAAGTAGCCTTGAGACCAAGAACCATGGAAGAAAAGGGAAAGAAGCAGATTAAGTAAGGCTGCCAGTAGTACCAGCTCATAGAGAGCTCTAAAGCTTAAGTAGCCCAAGACAGTTGCCCCATTTTTTGCTAAAAGGACTAGGACTTTCTACTCTTACCTGGATCAGTTATTAGATGTAGACCACCTTGATCTTGATCTTGGGAAAAATGGATTCCTATAGCTTACAAGGTTCCAATCTGAAGTCCATTGATTGACAAAAGTCTTACAGTTAGCAGGATCTGGCTGGGCCACATCTGTGCTCATCAAAAATCACTCCTTGAATCCCTATGATCTCTTATTTCATATACACTCAGAGAGAAGCTACTCCAGATGCCAGTGAATCTCCTTTTCTGGAAGATATTTAAGAGGGAGAAGTCTACACGGACCAAATTTAGTTCTGGCCACTGCCGCTGGTTTTTAGGCTGCAGCTGATAATCTACCTACCCTTATTTTCCCCTCCATTCTGTGTTCCTTTCATCTTCAAATTCTGGTCTTAGTGGTTTATCAGGTGATCTGGCCTAGATCCTTATCCTTATGTGTAGGGACTCTTGATCACCATGGACTTTCTCAGACCAGGAGGGTTGTACTTGTCTATTTACCAGCACAGTTGAGCAAGGAAATATCAAGAGATGCTCAAGTAAATTCCAGATCCAAATTCCTCCTCCCATTGAGTAACAGGGTCCTATCTCCTCCTGATGATCAGATTGATTACCCAGGCCAAGCTGCTTGCTGAGCCCTGTATATAAGAGGATTTTAGGCAGCTTTATAGTTAAATAGTACTATTAATATGTCCACTGGTTGGATATGTCCCCTTTAGGAAACAGAGCATTTTATCTCTGCAGAGACTAGACTTTATGTAAATGAAACAACCAAGTTCTCTGGGTCATTGTGAGTGAAAATAAGTGAAGCCACTCCTGCTTCTACACCATGTGCTCTCTATCTGGGGCACAGCACCATACACCAATGCAAACTAATTTTTGTATGGCACCCTGGTAACCACCTGGTACCCCTGGTAACCACCAACACATTTTTATTCCTATAGTTTTTCCTTTATAATGCAACTGATAATATGCCAGAATATCATATAAATAGAACCATACAGTAATGTTGCCTTTTGTGTTTGACTTTCTTATAGCAAAATGGATTTGAGATTAATCCAGTGTTGCTGTATTTATCAATAATTCATTACCTTTATTGATGAGTAGTTTTATATTGCAGGTATGTGCCTTTTATTATCTTTTTTATTATCTCTTGAAAGACAACTGGGTTGTTTCCAGTTTGGGGAGATTATGGATAAAGCTCATATAAACATTCACATGCATGGTTTTGTGCAAACCATTTCTCTTGGGAAAAAAACTACCTTTATAATAAATGATGTTGGATCAATTGAATCCACAAGAAAAAAAGCCCTAAATTTTTTTTTATCATACACAAAAACTAATTCCTAGTGCAGTGCAGATTTATAGTGAAATATTTCTTAAGCATGGTATAAAAATCATTAACCATAAAGATTCATTAGTAATAAAGGAAAATAAACTATATTAAAATGAAGGAATTTATTAAAGCTGCAATTAGAATGAAAGAAAGTAAGTATCAGAGTAAAAGAAGAAATATGACTGAGAGAGGGCTTATACCCAGTCTTTGCATGTTCTTTGTATAATCAAGTAGAAAGTGCACACAGCTGGAGGTGGGTGAGATGGACAAGGGAGCTCAACCATCAACTTAGAAAAGATGACACCCAATGGAGAATAAACTTTCGAAAATGTGCTCAATCGTTTTAGTCACTAGAACAATGGAAATTAACCCCACAATTAAATACTATAATACCATTACACATACAATAGAATGATTAAATTAAAAGATGTAATACAAAATGTGCTGAGCATGTGAAATAACTTTGCACAACCACTATCATGACTCATTTGAAATCTATAAAATCAAGTACACACACCTATAACCAGATGCACACAAGAACGTACAGAACTATCTATAATAACTCCAATTTGGAACTTTCCCCAAAGTACATCAACTACGAATAAAATGATGTAACTGTGGCATATCCATCCAGTGAATACTATCCAGCATGAAAATGAAGAAATAGTAGGAACAACTATGACAAATACAGTATTGAAAAAAAAAATTCAGCTAGAAGTCAGGGTAGAAGTATCTGGGGCATGGGTGGGGACAGGAAGAGGCCTCCACATATATTCTTTCTTGACTTTGGTGAGAGTTAGAAGGTTGTTTTCCTCATGGAAATTTATTGAGCTGAATATTTATGTTCATGCACTTTTCTGTATGTCATACATTAATTTTTAAAACTTCAAAAAACAGCAGCGATACTAAAAAGTTTCCAATAATTCTGAGCTGAACTCTAGTCTAAATATTGTGCTTTAATTTTTTTTTACCACATCCTGCCCTCCCCCCACACCAAAGAAACACCCAAAAATCCATGGCTATTAAGCTATCCAACAGGCTGGTACAGGTTCAAGAATGAAAAATTATATTTATGAGAGTTACTTGGTACCTAATATTCTCACTTTATGGCTTATATGATTTTTCTTGCATCATCCTAGATCATCAGCTCCTTGGCAGAAAAGATTAGCTGGTTGTTCCCACACAAGTTCTTGGTTTTGCTTCTTGCAGTCTTCAGAGTGTATTCATGGGTAGATGTTCCAGGACATGTGTGAATGTACCTACTTCCTGCCCCACCCTGAGGTTTGTTGAGAAGAATATCCTAAAATCTTACTGTCTTCTTGCTGTCCCTTCACTCCCTTTGCAATTCCACTCATTGAGGCAGAGGTAGTTCTATGACTGGTAAGTCTGGAAGAAGACTGAATAAGGTAAGCCTATCCCAGCCCTTACCCCTCTTCACCTCTCTGCATTTCGCAACCAACACAAAACTTGGCTCTTGCTTTTTTTCAGCTAGAACATAAGCTCAGCGCTAGAGGTGCTGCCCTTGCAGTGGGGGCTGCTCTGCCCGGTGCAGCACAACCATGAGGAAGTGAGGTAAGTCTATATTCTAGGAGAGGTTAGGGAGCAAGCCCATTGGGCTATTACACTGAACTAATTTTTTTCAACTCAGTCTTTCTCAGTAACAATGGCCATCCTAATGGCCATCATCTGTCCCCCTGGGTTTTGTTTCATTTTGTTTTCCAATTTCTCACTTTGTTCAGAGCCAAAATAAAAGAAGGTAGAGAAGAGAGATGCTACTTTTTAAACATTCTCAAGACCCACATAATATTCATAAACTCTAATATGGAATATATTCATAGAATTTTATATAAATAGGGTCATTCTCTTAAATGTTAACTATATTATAAATTTGATATTAAAAATATATTCACTTCTTACCTTCCCCATGTCACAAACTTCTTCCCCATGAGTTTCTACTTCTCTGTACTTTCCTCAAAGGCTGAGACCTTTCATATTATTTAGTCTGAGATTTCAGGAAAAAAGGCAAAGAAACAGAGAAGGGAAGGAAGAAATATTAATGCTCTCTATATGTCAGGCACTAAGTGATTTATATGTACCTTCTGATTAAATTCTCACAACAAACCCATTTTGTGGATAAGAAAACTGAAGCTAGGAAAACAATAAGCAAGTTGTGTAAGACCACAAAGGTTGATAAAAGTTACACTTCTTTCAACTTCATCATTTTCTGACTGTGTTTTATTCAGCACTTGTCTTAGTATGCCATATGATACCATAATTATTTTATATATGTTTCCTGTCTCATGAATCAATTGTTAGCCTCTTTAAAGCATAGATCATTTCCCATTTCAATTTATATCCATGGTTTGTAACACCGTGCCCTGGACCCAGCAGGTGCTCAGTAAATATTTGTTGGTGATGGCCAAGAGCTCCTAACAAATGAGACCATAAATAAACAATATTAAAATGTGACTGGATGTTAACTATGGAATTTGAAGCTGTTGTGCAAGTTCAGTGGATAAAACAGGGGATCTGTTTCTGTTCTGTATAAGCTATAAAAGGATATGGTATCTAAAAATAAAATATGTAGTAAAATTTTTAAGAACTTTGAAACCCGGGACATGGTTCTACCATTTCTTAGCTATCAGACCTTGAAAAAGTCTCCACCTTTCAGTTCCTTTCTTTTTCTCAAAAGGAGTTACATTTTCCTGAAAAGGTTATGAAGGGTAATAACAGCTTGTGTGGATTGAAAACTGTAATAATCTGATATTATCGATTTACATTTGTCTCTTGGTAACACTCTATGCTGAAGATGATATAATGATATATGATATTGTACAACAGTAATATACATAATATCATATAATATGCTTCACAGCTATAATATGAGATCATATTATACTGCCATTTTATAATATCTATTAATTTTTTGGTCATAGCCTCGGGTGAGTTCTCAATACACATTAAGCCTTAGTTTCTAGACAGAGAAAATGTGGTTATTGTCACTGATATGAAGTTGCTGCATCTTTTCCTGTCTTCTTCATTTCCCACTCCTGCTTGTCACTTCTGTCCCACAGCATGTGTCCTGTCATAACCATGAACTATTAACTCCTTCAGGGAAAGTTTTTGCTAGGGCTTTTCTTCCACCTAATTTTCCAAGCTCCTATGAATCCCGATATCTTCAACCTTATCCTGTTCTTGCTGCAGACCTAGATTAAGAATACCTGCGTTCATGGGGTCACCCAGATGGCTCAGTTGGTTAAGCAACTGCCTTTGGCTCAGGTCATGATCCTGGAATCCCAGTATCAAGTCCCACATAGGGGGAGTGCTCAGCAGGGAGTCTGCTTCTCCCTCTGACTTCTACTTTCTCATGCTCTCTCTCTTTCATTTAAGAAAAAAAAAAAAAAAAAGAATACCTGAGTTCATACTGGCAAATTGACAGATCGACAGAATCCATATTAGGTCATTTTCAAGTCTCTGCATATAGTACTGGCTGTGAATTCAGCACATGTTTAAAAATGCCTAGTGGTTGGAATTTAATTTTATCATAGGAAAAACTCACCTGTGTTGCCTTTCATGCCCTTTCAAGAAGCTCTTTATGTCCAGTATAATTGAGTTTACCTGAAGACAAACTCCTAAAAGAAAATAATCACTAAATTAATATTTTTTGAGAAATACAGATTTTTAAAAATTTTTTTAAATGCATGGTTTTGAGTTTTAAAAATTCAAAAAAGATAGATAAACAGGAACTAAAAATTGAAAAGCCCCTATGATCCGATCTTTATCACTGCTAGATATCATTAATAATTACTGAGTATCTTTCTTGAATATAGTTACACAAACACATATATGCCAGTATTACCTTCATACTCCCTGCACACACATTATTCACATACTAAAATCTGTACATATACTTATTCTTTTTTTAAAAGATTTTACTTATTTATTTGTCAGTGAGAGTGAGAGAGCACACAAGCAGGGGGAGCTGCAGGCAGAGGGAGAAGCAGGCTCCCTGCTGAGCAAGGAGACCAATGCGGGAATTTGATCCCAGGACCCTGGGATCATGACCTGAACCAAAGGCAGACGCTTAGCTGAATAAGTCACCCAGATGTCCTATACTTATTCTCTAAAAACATATGTAGTAGGTACTACTAATACTGTTCTAGAACTTACTTAAATATCTGAAATACAATAATCATAATAGTTGTATACTGGATTCTACAATATATAACCAATGTGTTCACAGTATTTCAATGCATATTCCATAACTTATTGTACATTTCTTCTATTTATGAACACTTCAATTTTTCCCTTTTTGTGGGGAGGAGTTTACAAACAGTGCTTCACTGAATATGGTTGTGACAATTATTACAAATTTGAGTCAATATTAACAAATACACCAGTTTGTTATCTATATTTAAGATTCTGGTTGCCAGAGGGGAGTTGGGTGGGGAAAATGGGTGACATAAAGGGGATTAAACTACATTGAGATACCACCTTACACCAGTTGGAATAGTAAAAATTAATAAGGCAAGAAACAACAGATGCTGGAGAGGCTATGGAGAAAGGGGAACCCTCTTATGCTATTGGTGGGAATGCAAGTTGGTGCAGCCATTTTGAAAAACAGTGTGGAGGTTCCTCAAAAAGTTAAAACTAGAGCTACCCTATCACCCAGCAACTGCACTAACTGAATATTTACCCCAAAGATACAGATGTAGTGAAAATAAGGGTCATATGCACCCCAATGTTCATAGCAGCAAGGTCCACAATAGCTTAACTGTGGAAAGAGCCAAGATGCCCTTCAACAGACGAATG
Source organism: Mustela nivalis (assembly GCF_964662115.1). NCBI lineage: Eukaryota > Metazoa > Chordata > Mammalia > Carnivora > Mustelidae > Mustela > Mustela nivalis. Next base: position 28,600,721 of record NC_139026.1, read on the forward strand.
GATAAAGAAGATGTGGTCCATATATACAATGGAATATTATTCAACCATCAGAAATGATGAATACCCAACTTTTGCATCAACATGGACAGGACTGGAGATTTTGCCGAGTGAAATAAGTCAAGCAGAGGAAGTCAATTATCATACGGTTTCACTTCGTTGTGGAACATAAGAAATATCATGGAGGACATTAGGAGAAGGAAGGGAAAAATGAAGGGGGGAAAATCGGTGGAGTTGATGAACCATAAGACTCTGGACTCTAAGAAACAAATAGAGGATTTTAGAGGGGAGGTGGGTGGGGGGATAGGTTGGCCCGGTGATGGGTATTAAGGAGGGCACATATTGTATGCAGCATTAGTGTTATATATTAACAATGAATCTTGGAACACTACATCAAAAACTAATGATGTACTGTATGGTGACTAACACAATAAAAAATTTAAAAAATTTAAAAATATAAAACAAAACCTTTAATTTTTTTTTAAAAAGTGTGCAATTATCTTTATGAGTACTGATAAATGTATAGAATTTCTGAATCATTTTATTATATATCTGAAACTTATATAAACTGTATGTTAATTACACTTGAATTTAAAAAAGGAAACAAAAAACATTAACACATTTATAGGTGGCATAAAGAAAAGGAGCATAGTTCAGTTAAAGTACAAAAACTATTGTATTTTGGTAGACATTCTTCCCCAAAAGTTAGACTACTTTACATTTCCAAAAATAGTGTATAAGAGTGCCAATCATATAGTTGAAAAAAAAATGGCAGTCTATTGCATTGCTATCTTATTTTGATGTCTTTTTTTTATGAATGAAGTTGACTATTTTTCACTGCTTTTATATTATGTGAATGGCATATAAATCTAACTATACTTTGCATTCCCACTTTTTCCATTCATAAAACATTCCCTCCAAAATGGTGACAGTCTTGTGCAAAAGGGGAAATCTTAACACTCCGGCTTCTGAGTAGTACTTTTCTAACATTTTGTTTCAGGGCCCTTTCTACACTCAAAAAATATTGGGATCCCAAAGTGTTTGTGTTTATGTTATTTATATCTAATGACAGTTATTTATCACACTAATATTAATGCTAAAATTATTAATAATTATTACATGTAATACTAAACCCTTGTAAACCCATTATAAGTTAACATAAATGATCTTAAAGAAAAGAAACTATATTTAAAATAAAAGAAAACAGTTAAATTCCAGTATCTGCTTCTGAATTTCATTTATTGTGATATCAAATATCCTGTACCCTCTGGAAAACTTGGTGAAATTCTTATAAGAAAATGAAGACGAAAGGACAAATGATGACGCAGTAGTATTATTAAAGGCACACCTTGTGTGCCTCTTTAGATACACACTTGTGGATTCCCAAGGGTACCTGGACCACACTTTGAGAACCACTTATTTAGAGCAAGACTTTCTGTCTATAGAAATAAGAATATCCTGTTTGTTTTTTATGTTCCTTGAGTTTAGTCAGGATTCAGAAATCAACTAATCACCAGCAATGTTGTTATCAAAAAGCTGATGCCATGAGAAAGAAAACACTAAGGCTTCAAGAATTGATTAATTCAAGTGGGTTTTTTTGTTTGTTTCTTGTTTTTTAGTTTTGGCTTCATAGTTGTGAACAAACAAATCCTCTGCTACAGGTAATTTATTTTGGAAAGTTTTGAGCCTTAGAAAGATTCAAAATTGAAGTTAACAGTTTATGTGTTTCATGACTTGATTTTTGTATCTTCAATTATGCCTAGTGATTAAATTTCATATTGACTGTGCTTGAACTCAGTTTATTATATTATTAATTTTTTTCCAATGACAAGAATGATGGAAGTTCAATTTCTGCATGAGAATATGAGCTGACAAGTTTTGTCTCAACTTCTTCCGAGGATTTCAGTTGTCTGTTTTCCTATTGAAATTCAAAGATCTGTGCTATTATTTTTCTTTTATTGCCTTAATTTATTGCATACACATATAAAATTTATATACATTCATAGATGTGATTCAGATACGTGTATTTCTCTCTCATTTGCCTCCTCCAACTTTCTATCCCCTTGATCTACTAATGCCATCCCCCTCCTCAACAACCCCAAGTAACCCATATATTCTTTATATTTATTTCCATGCTCTCATAATAATGTACTTCCTATACACACACATAAATGCAAAATACATTTAAAGGTACAAATTTTGGGGCACCTAGGTCACTCAGTTGTTTGAGTGTCCGACTCTTGATTTTGGCTCGGGGTTATGGGATCAAGCCCCACATCGGACTCAGTGCTGAGCATGAAGCCCGCTTGGGATTCTCTCTCTCCCTCTGCCCCTCCCCCACCTCTAAAAAAGTAAAATAAAATGAAATAAATAAAAATAAAGGTACACATTTTTTTTTCAAAAAACTGTGATCATATTATGTACATTTTTCTGGATCTTGCTTTTTCTTGCTAAATAATTACCCATAGTGAATACCAACAAGGGAATTAGTATATATATATTTCTCAAGATTTCATTAAGTTATCTCTATACCCAACGTGGGGCTCAAATTCACAACCCTGAGATCAAAAGTCGCACATGCTACTGACTGAACCAGCCAGGTTCCCTGGAATTAGTATAGTTTTAATTTACTATTCTTAAGAGTTGAAAAGTATTTTATTTGTTTATTTATTGTGAATTCTTTTAATTTTTAAAATTCCAGTATAACATACAGTGTTCTATTAGTTTCAGGTATACAATGCACTTTAAATGTATTCAACCATTCATTCTTCTATTAAGGGCCTTTCCATTATTGCTAGTTAATTTTTTATTTATTAATTATTGTTATTTTATATCCTTGCCATCCTGAACAATGCTGGAATACACATCCTTGATGGTATATATATGATCAATTTGTATCATATCATTTATCATGATAATGTATATACACATCAGCAGTTTCATTTTTATAGGACAAAAAGATATAAAGCCAAAGTAGAACTGCTGGGTCAATAGGGATATAAGTTTTTAAAACATTTTTAATATAAGTTTCAGATTGCTTTTCAGAAGAGATACAGAATTCACAATTCCATCAGCAAGACATGAGGATATCCTTATAAGTGTTAATCACACCTGTTAAATTTTAAAAGTATGAATAGTATAATATAACAACACATTATATTACTCATGGGTTTGAACATCTTTTCATACTTCGTTGAAATTTTCAATATGTTCTTCTGAAAATAATCTACTCCAATTCCTTGCATACTGTTCACATGGGACTCTTCCTGCTTACAGTTTTGGCCGAGGCTGCAGCTCTAAGAACAGTAGGTGCTACCCTCACATTCTAAATCAAAGTGGCAGTTTTCTTGTGCAGGACTTAAAACGGAGGTATCAAAAACTGGTTCAATAAACATTAATCCATTATCTGCATCCACTATCTATAAGAAGGCTAAGAATGTAGTAAAAATTTAAAGAGAAAATAATGATGGGTATTACAAGTGTTCCATTGGAAGGAAACAAGTGTTTTCCCTTTGCTTAAGACCAAATGAGGAAGCTATCATGATGGTATAGGGAGCCAGATATATATATATATATTTATATTTATATTTATATTTATATTTATATTTATATTTATATTTCCTGGAAGCTAAATGAATGGAATTAATGGGGTCTCTGGTCAGAAACACAAATTTGAAGTATTTTAAAAGGAGGAGTCAAGGGACTTGAACTGAGAAAATGGCCATGAGGAGCCATAGTGTGAGTTGGTGTCACCTTGACTGCCCAAGATGGAATATCCCCAGTTACAGGTGGAGAAAACCTACAGAGTGCCCCTCAAGAGAAAAAGCCACTCTTTGAATATAGACACACAAGCCAACACAAGATAAAATCATACAACTTGTCTTGCCCCTTAGTTCTACTCCTACTCTGTACTCCAATCCCAGAGTAGATTTTAAAGCAGCTTAGTGAATAGAGGAAGAGGACATGATATAAAGGGATTTCACAGGAAAGGTAAGGAAACAGAAAAACAAAAGATGGCCACACCCACATACTGGTTTCCTCCTAAGTATTTTGTTTATCTTTTCTGAATTCTTTGGGTGATTACTGAGTTATTTTGTTACATTTTTCTTCTCTAATAATTAAGGCCATAAATGTTTCTGAGTATTGCTTTCACTCTTTCTCATGGGCTTAAGTATTGTTTCTTATGGGGAGTTTGCAATTTTCCTTTGATCGAAGGGTTATCTGGGAGTGTGTTTCTTTTTTGTTTCTTTCTTTTTCTTTTTCTTTTTTTAAGATTTTATTTATTTGACGGAGAGAGACACAGCAAGAGAGGGGACACAAGCAGGAGGTTGGGAGAGGGAGAAGCAGGCCTCGTGCTGAGCAGGGAGCCAGATGTGGGTCTTGATACCAAGACGGTGGGATCGTGACCTGAGCTGAAGGCAGACGCTTAATGGACTGAGTCACCCAAGCACCCCAGGAGTGTGTTTCTTTCTTTTCTTTTCTTTTTAAAGATTTTATCTATTTATTTGACAGAGATCACAAGTAGGCAAAGAGGCAAGTCAGAGAGAGAGGGAGAAACAGGCTCCCCGCCAAGCAGAGAGCCCAATGAGGAGCTCGATCTCAGGACCCTGAGATCATGACCTGAGCCAAAGGCAGAGGCTTAACCCACTGAGCCACCCAGGCAACCCTGGGAGTGTTTCTTAACTAGAATTTATTTTTTAATTTTATTCAGAAATGTATTTCTAATTTTATGAAACTATTAACAGAGCCATTGTTAGGGTTTATAAGTAATACTCCCTTCCTCTTCCTTCTCTTTCCAATGAGAACGAGTTGGGAGTTTTAACCAGGAGCCAAATATATGGAGATGAAAATGTCAGTTTTAACACAGGGTAAGTCTAAGTCCAAGGTAGGAGCTTGCTAACCTTCACCTCTGAATTAACAAGGTTTACGACATAGCCCCTCAAAATGTTAAATTACAACACCTAGGGAAAGCTCACCCCTCAAAATTTACCACCCAGAGAAGTGGAGAATTTGTGATTTTTCTTCGACATGCTAGGGTTCAAGTGTGAGTCCTGGTGAACTCTAAGTGGACACACTGATGTCAGAGTAACTGTTCCCTGCATGCATGGTCAAGCAATGTTGTAGAAGTCAAGCTGCTATTTTCTACACACATACCAAGAGACTTCCCTGCTTCTAGCCACTTCATATTAACTTAGACTCAGGAGCAGGAAGACCTCAGCTTACTGCTCATCAACTCCTACATTAATATCTTTAAGATCAAGGAGAGAAGGTTTTGACATGTAGGACCAATGTAGAATTTGCTCCCAAGGGTCCATGAATCTCAATAGTGTGCTGGCTCTGTAGACACTGCTATCTGAGCTCTTCTATTGGCTTAGGGGAGAGTGCTATACCAGTTATCTACCAGGAAGATGCTAGATCAGAAAGCTACCAGCTAGGAAGGAGTTCACTTGCCTTTGGCTAGATGTTAGACTTAATAGATCCTAAGTTCAAGAGAAGCAGGTGGAGTAGGAGTAGTAGGCAAAAGGGAATCAGGTAAAGTTCACGTAGATCATTTTTCCATTATCCTCTCTCATTGTCATTTTAAATAGTATGCAATATTTATTTTTCTACATTCTCATTGCAGAAAGTGAAATTTGAGGGGAAGTTACCCAAAGATAGCTTTATTGATGTTTTAGAATCTTCCTTCTTAGTTGTTCTTTTGTATCTTTTAAGTCTTACAAATAAGGTTTTTTATATTATATGCACTTTTTCAGTTTTATTAAGGTATAATTAACATATAAACTTGTGAGATATTTAAACTGTACATGCAGTGATCTTATTTTTGTATGTATATATTGTGAAAGGATTCCTCCCATTTAGTTTACACATCCATGATTTTACATCTTTTTGGGGGGAGGGGTGAGAACATTTCATTTCTATTCTCTTAGCAAATTTCAATTATACAATACAGTGTTATCAGTTATAGTTACCATCTTTTACATTAGATTCTCATCTAATTATTCATCTTATAGCTGAAAGTTAATAACCTCTTATCAAATTCTATTTTCCTCACTCCCCTGAAAACCATTTTTCTACTCTGTTACTATGAGTTTGGCCTTTATGTTGTTGGTTGTTGTTGTTATTGTTGTTGTTTTTTAAGATTCTGTATGTAAATGATACCATGCAGTATCTGTCCTGTCAGGCTTATTCCACTTAGTAAAATGCCCTTAAAGTACATCCATGTCAGTACAAATGTTAAGAATTTCTTCTTTTCTACAGCTGAATAATATTCCTATGTATATGATGAATACACACACACATCTGTGTGTGTGTGTGTGTGTGTGTGTGTGTGTGTGTGTAGAAAGAGAGAGAGAGAGAGAGAGATAGATGAACACTTAAGTTATTTCCATATGCTGGCCATTGTGAATAATGCTGTAAAGAACACAGATGTACAGGTAGCTCTTTTAGATCTTGTTTTCATTGCCTTTGGATACATACCCAGAAATGGCACTGCGAGATCACATGGTAGTTCTACCCTCAACTTTTTGAGGAAGCTCCATTCTGTTTTCCATAGGAGTTGCAGCAGTGTATATTAGTTCCAAATGGAATAAAAGAATAAAATCAAATCCTTAAATCATAATGCATACAGAAACCAACCATAAATAATTAAAGAACCTCAGCTTTACAGTAAACTATTATGTTACATATGTGCAACCTGGATGAGTGTGTAGGAGAATTCACAGCTTCCTGTGTTCTTCACAGTAAAGAAAAATAAATGATAGCAATCATGTTCATCAACTAGAGAATGAGCAAATAAACTGCTCTTTTTCACAAAGAAGAAATTATATAGTAGGAAAAGTAAATGAGCTATAGCTACATACATTATTAACAATATGGTAATAATAATAATATAATGTTAAGTGAAAAGACAAGTTCAAACAGTACCTATGGTAAGGTATTGTACTGTTCTACTGTTCTCATTCTTGGCTTGGGCATTGTCATAGGTATCTATTATATAATGCATCAATAAATGTATTAATTGATTAAATGGTTAAGATAAAAGAAGGTTTTCTGTGGAATTAAGGATGACAAAATGTATAATCCAAGTCCAATAATAAAAATCTGTGTTTAATACACTAAACGTAAATTTTTACTGAGATGCCTCTCTATAATTTTTCCTCTGTATCAGAACTTCATTCTTATGTAGGACTAATGTATTTCATTTCAAATGCTTTATCACATGTTGAATATGTGCCAGACAAGTCCTCCATCATTATTCTTATTTAATAAGGCAGTCCTCACTTTTCTCCATCCTGTGCTAACTGAACCACAAGCATATCAGAATTGTGTCCACCATTTGCACAATATCTCAGTTACTATGAAACCATTCAAAATAAGGGCACAGTTTTGACAAACATGAATTTTAGTTAATGTTACACTATTACACAACTGTCTACATTTTTCAACATTTCACCCAAATATTTTGTTAGATAAATTTAGAAATATGTCAAGCTAAAAACCAATTTTATTATAAAACTCATAGATTAATTAGGGGATAATAGCCATATCTATAATTTGCATCAAAACTATTGAAAAAATAATAGTTACCAGCTATAAAATAAAAATACATAACAGAATATTTGAAGCTCTATCAGATATAAAATTCTATTAGATGGAATTGGAAACTAAACCTCATTAACCTATGGTGCCTCCTTCTCTGCTCCTGAGCAGAGCCATCTTCTAACCATTCATAAGTTGGTCAGTCCACATCTTAACTGCCCTGGAATGTTCTAGGGCACAGAAATCAATTTCCCATAATAGATCTTGCTTTGTGTGGAACATAGGACTCTACGGGACAATAGTCAAGTAAAAGTAAGTCTGATAGAGTATACAAGAGAGCAGTAGGACCTGTGTTGCAAAGAGCAATGTTTCCAGGGAGAGTATGAGACTAGGATTCACTATCTCCTTAACATTGCCTCTTGGAGGCCTATTAACTCTAAGAAAGTGAAGGACGTAGAATAAAGAATCTACCAGGGACCCAACCTGCCTGCTATGAAAAAATATTTGAAAAGACTAGTCATATAAAGAAAATAAAACTTTTTCTTGTTTTGTTTTATTTATGGCCAGAGGAAGAAAATATTGAAAACTGAGAATATCTCTGGCAACACTAGCTATCACGTGAGCAACAACCCCTGAGCAACAAAGGTCAGGGAGAATGGAAACTGGAACAGAAAGATGCTGGAACCACAAGGAGACTTGTATCTGTCAGAATTCTGCCTATCTAAGTACTCTTAGAAATTTCAGCCCTCCAAGAAATTACTCAGGAAGTCTGCAAAGAGGAAATAAAAACTTGGACTTCCTGTAAGTCAAGAGAGCATTAATTTAGAGATTTGAGGCTTGGGGTATTTCTACAGATAAAGGAGTCATCAGGAAATAGATGGGTGGCTTACAAAAATCCACAATTTTCCTAGATGAGATATTATCATATAATGTCAAATGGACCAAAGAGTTTTTATCCCCTTGCCTTCTTTAACTCCCATGGTTCTTACCAACTGGCAATTTTCTCTCAGAGATTATCTGGCTGTCTGAAAATATTTTTGATGGTCACAATTCAGGGTGGCTGCTACTGGCATCTAGTGGGTAGAAGCCAGTGCTATTCTATACACTATGCTGTTCTATATGCTATGCTAAACATCCTAGAATACAGAGAACATCCCTTCACACAAAGAATTACCCATCCCCAAATGTAAATCATATGAGGTTAAGAGGCCCTGGTTTAAGACACATCCTCATTATCCAGGCCTCCTGAGTATGAGCCTAGCACTTGTACCAGTATGCCACTTTGAAGGGCTATTATGTAAGTCTCAAGCATGAACTAGACCTTTTTATTATTTCATTTTTTCCTATATATATTTATATACACCTGTTCTCACCAACATGTCTTCCTGCTTTAGAGTATATTTGTATCACTCTCCTGAGTTAATCCACGACAGATAACATATTATCTTTAAAAATATGGCTATCCGTCAATTCTGAAAAAACAAAAACAAAAACCTCATCTGAAAAACAAATTGGTTGCAATTATAGCTTCATCTGGTCCCTTGGCATATATCTGTAATGCTGATTTAGTGCTTCTGATAAATGTTTCCCCAAATGCATCTCTTTAGCAGCATTAGAAATAATAGCTGAGAGAAATGAGTCTTTCCAGTTGCAGTAACTATAGTTAGAGAGTGTATATTAACTCAAATTTATTGCTAGGATATTTGTAATGTCCAAGCATTTGTTTTATATATTTCTCTGATAGGTGTCATGATGAAAAGTAGTAACACAAAGGCATGCCGTAATAAATAGGTTGCTGGCTTTAGGGTTTTGGGTGTGCATGTTTTCTTTGGTTTTTCTGAAGCTGCAATTAATGAAGAGAAGTAATTAAACAGCTGTTAAGAGAGAAGCTGCCTGAGATAGTTGGTATATTTATCCAATGTTAGAACCACTGCCCCGCTGCTGAACTTTATCTATACATAGCTGTTTGGGTTAAGCTTTGTGAAAACATCATGTTTTGATATCTCAATTGCTTTTTTGTTAAGAGAGGAAGCATCATAGTTTAATTTTAAGAGGGGGGAAAAAAACTGGAGGGAGATCAAGAGTGTGACCTTGAAGTGTTTTTGTTCATGCATCAAGTCTCCATTCATGCATAAGCATGCCAAGGGAGTAATCAAGGTAGCTGTTTCTGTCTTCCCTGACTACTGGGTGTTATTGCCCAAATCAAGTACGTTAAACACATTGTGGAGAAGATAGGAAAGGAAATGAGCCTTTAAACAGATTTTTAAAATATTTTTAACTTGGCAGTCTGTCTAATAGGGAATCATTTTTCTTTCGAAGAACAATGGATGGTCAGTATCAGTTATTTGTCAGAATCAAGTTGAAAAAAAACATGATAGGTACTTGATTTTGAAAAAAAAAGTTTTTTAAAATAAAAATCATTCTACAGTAAAAACTTTTATATACCATAGGTAAGACTGATCTATTCAGATACTATATGGTGTCAAAGCATTCCAAGGATTACTGGAATTTAGGGCAGAAATGCAAAAGTTTTTGAGTGGGTAATAAGAAATTCTTGGTTTAAGTGTAGAAAATGAAATAAAAGGGAAGAATAACTCACAAGTTTGGCAAAACAAATTTCTTAATCTTATCCAGATATTTAGAAATTATTTGGCATTATAGGAAGCTAATTATTGTGTTTACAGGAAGAAGATGCTTTAAGTACAAGGGATTTTTTTTCCTTCTTAATAAAATGCAAGATAAGAAAATCCTTCTTTTGTGCTACACTGGAATGCTTGGAGTAAGGAAATGTGGATACCCATTGAAAAAGAATCTCACTTTAACTTTCTGAAAATAAACAAAAATGGTGCGATTGGTTCTACCAAAGTTTCTCATGATAACTTGAAATTTCAGGGTGTATCAGAAAACTTGACTTGGCCTAGGATTCTGGGAACATTCAAATTCTTTCCTATTATTAAGAAATCGCATGAGAGAGTACAAACTAAAAGGAGTTTTAAATTTGTTCCCACTTTGCAATTATAAGGCCATTAATTAATAGCTGATTTTGTAACCATTCATTGCCATTCACTGCCTTTCTCTATCATGGACTACTCAAAAACAGTGTCAACCCACAGTAACTTGTTTGTAACAGCAAGAACAATTTCTACCTAACAAAATCCTGTTTCTATTTTTAAGAATCTATAAAAATATTGATGACTATATGCAGAATAAATGGATTATTAATAGGAATTTCATCTTCATATTACCTTGTAGACTTCACAAAACTTTCAGAAAGTGATTATTTACATCTACAACTTTGCTTTAAGAAAGTTGAATTTAGGGCTATTTGCACATGAGAAACTGAGGTTCAGAGTTGCTGCATGATAAGCTTGAGGCCACCAAGTTAGCAAATGCTATAGCCAATTATAAAACCAATGTCTTTGTACTAAATGCAGAAATCTGTCTCCCAAATAAAATAGCCAGTATTGTTACAAGAGGATAATATCATCTAGATCTTCTACAATTTTATGTCTACAATTCTAATTTAATAAGTCTAATAAAAAGTTACCCATCATGATAAAAAAAGAGGACTAATATATAAGAAATAAAGAAAACCATAGGAAAAGAAAGAGACCAACAGATAATTTAGACAATTTTCAAAATTACTATAATAGGGGCTCCTCGGTGGCTCAGTCGGTTGAGCATAAAACTCTTGATTTCAGCTCAGGTCCTTGTTGGGATCATGAGATTGAGCCCTTACATAGGGCTCTGTGATGGGTAGAGTGTCTGCTTGAAATTCTCTTGCCTTCTCCCTCTGCCCCCCTCTTCTCACTCCCCTACCCCACACGCTCTCTCTCTAAATAAATAAAATCTTACAGAAACAAAATAAAATTACTGTAACATATTGAATAAAATAGAGAAGTAGATTAAGAATTTCAGCAGAGAACTGGAATCCATTTTTTAAAAAATAAGGTCAATTCTAGAACTCTGCTCTGTAATACGTTAACTGCAGCCAATTGTGGCCATTTGAACTTAAATTGAAGTTAAATAAAATTTAAAGTCCATTCCTTTCTAAGACCAAAAAAAAAAGATTTTTTTAATAAAATTTATAAGTCCATTCCTTTCTAAGACAAAAAAGAAAGAAAGAAAGAAAGAAAGAAAGAAAGACAAGAAAAGTCAATTCCTTTGTTACACTACATATTTTAAGAGCTCAGTAGTCACATAGAGTAGAAGGTTATTGCAATAAGCAGTACAGTCTATAGAGTATTTTCTTCAGCCCAGAAAGTTCTTCTGGGGAGAACCCTTCTAGAAATAGAAATTATAATAACTGAAATTATGAAATAAATACACAGGTTTAATATCAAACTAAATAAAACAAAACAGATTACTAACCTGGAAAAGAAGTAGTTAGAAAACATCCAAATTTGTAATAGAGTGGGGAGCTTGACAGATCCTCTGCCCTATAAAACAACTATTTAACTGGAGAGAATATTTTAAAAAAACCATGAAAAGGTAGTCTCTGGATATTGTCCTACTAGCACACAAAAAGTAGAGAAATATCACTGAAGGAAATATATTAAATCTTGGTAAGAACAGTGAGACTCTATGACATTTAAGCCATTATTTCCTCCCTTTCCCCATAACCTATACCAGCTCAGATTATGGAAACTTTACTCTTGGCACATGGAACTAAGAAGTCCACTCTCCCTCCACTTCTAGGTCTAAGGCCATAGCTTCACTGGTATTTCTCAGGCCTCCTAACTCCAAAACTTTATTTGATGTGGGAACAGCTAAGAAAACTAAAACTCTGTTTCCACACCCACCCAGACCCTACTTATTATAAAAGAAGCTCTACTTCAGACAAAAAAAAAAAAAAAGTCTAGGAAAATGGGGGCCCTAACCATACCTCCATACCTACCCTAGATCACCTATAGGATAAAGGTTCCATGACCAAAAGGAAAGCCAAGGAAGACAGGAGCTAATATGTGACAGGAGCTAATAAATGACAAGGCAAAAGCAACATAACATTAGTCCCAATGGGACAAATAACCAGTGTTACCACAGTATGTTATATAAAATGTCCACTTGGAAAAAAAATTAAAAAATTTTAAAAAATAAAATAAAATAAAATGTCCACTTTGGGGATACCTGGGTGGCTCAATTGGCTAAAGCAGCTGCCTTCAGTTCAGGTCATGATCTCAGGGTCCTGGGATTGAACCCTACACCTTGGGTTCCTTGCTCAGTAAGGAGTCTGCTTCCCCTTTTCCCCTTTCACTCCTCCTGTTTGTGCTCTCCCTGTCAAATAAATAAAAATTAAAAAAAAAATAAAAATAAAATGTCCACTTGTAACAAAAATTACAAAATAAAGACAGAGAAAGTGCAACCCATATACAGTTCAAAGAACAAGCTTATAATAAAACTGTCTTTGAGGGACACAACTAGTAGGTTAAACAAAGACTTCACTAACAACTGTAACTATGTTCAAAGAACTAAAGGAAACAATGTCTAAATAATCAAGCATTTATTGTTTATTCTTAACTAGTGCAAAATATAACTGTTATAAGTAAAAATAGTAACCAGGGATGGGGTGATTAATAACATAGATAAATAAAATGAATGACCACAATGTCATACATGATGGCAGGAAAGAACTGGTAATACACTATTATAAGATATTTGCATTAAATGTGAAACAGTGTAGTAGTATTTGAAGTTAATACTATTTGTGAATGTATATTACAAACTCTTGGGAAACCATTAAATATTTTAAAAGAAACATAATTCAATATGAGAGGAGATAAAACCTTATCATATAAAATGCTTAATTAAAATCTGAAACGAAAGAAAAGGGAATGGGGAGGGACGGAAAAGCAAAGAAAAAAATAATGAATATAAGAGTGCTAACTTTGATCAAAAGAAAGCTGAATAGTTATATTAATTTCATAAAGCTAATTTCAGGACAGAAAAATGTCCAAGGATAAAAAGAAGTATTATAGGGAGAGGAATCTGAGATGGCAGAAAAGTAGGAGGCCTTAGTTTTGTCTGGTCCCAGGCATTCAGCTAGACAGCTATCAAATAATTGAGAGCACCTGCAAACTGAACAGGAGAGCTAAGAAAAGAATTGCTGCAATTCTACAAATAGAAAAGCAACCACTTTCTGCAAGAATGACAAGACAGAAAAACTTACCCTCAGAAAAGAGAACAAGAGGCAGTACTGATTGTCAGGGATGTAATCAATATGGTTATAAATAAGATGTCAGAACTAGAGATCAAAATAATGATTATAAAGATACTACCTGGGCTTGAAAAAAGCATAGAAGGTACTAGAGAATCCCTTTATGGAGAAATAAAAGAACTATAATCAAGTCAAAATCAAAAAAGCTATTAATGAGATGCAATAAAAAAAGAAGGCTCTAATGACTAGGATAAATGAAGCAGAATTAGTGACATAAGAAACAAAATGATAGAGGAAAAAAGAGGATGAGAAAAAGAGATAAACAACTACTGGATCATGAAGGGAGAATTTGAGAGATAAGTGGCATGATAAACAAAACCATATTGGAATAACTGGGACTCCAGGAGAAGAGGAAAGAGAGATAGGGGCAGAAAGTATACTGGAGCAAATTATAGCTGAGATTTCCTTAATATGGGGAAGAAAACAGGCATTCAAATCCAGGAGGTACAGGGAATCCCCCTCAAAATCAATAAAAATAGGTCAAAACCTAAACTTATAATAGAGAAGCTTGTAAACCTCAGAGACAAAGAGAAAATCCTGAAAGCAGCTCAGGACAGGAGGTCTGTAACATACAAGAGTAGAAAAATTAGACAGGCAGCAGACCTATGCACAGAGTCCTGGCAGGCCAGAAAAGATTGGCATGATATATTCAAGGTGCTGAGTGAGAAAAATATGCAGGCAAGAATACTTCATCTAGCAAGGCTGTCATTCAAAATAGAAGGAGAAATAAAAAGCTTCCAGGACAAACAGAAACTAAAAGAATCTGTGAACACTAAACCAACCCTGCAGAAATATTAAAGGAGATCTTGAATTGAAGAGAGAGCTCAAAAGTAACATATACCAAAAAGATACAGAGACAATTTACAGAAACAGTGAATTCACAGGTAATACAATGGCACTAAATTCGTATTGTTCAATAGTTACTCTGAATGTAAATGGACTAAAATCTCCAGTCAAAGACACAAGGTGAGGGAGGAGTCAAGATGGCGGAGAAGTAGCAGGCTGAGACAACTTCAGCTAGCCAGAGATCAGCTAGATAGCTTATCTAAAGATTGCAAACACCTGAAAATCCATCAGAAGATCGAATAGAAGAAGAACAGCAATTCTGGAAACAGAAAAACAACCACTTTCTGAAAGGTAGGACCGGCGGAGAAGTGAATCCAAAGCAACAGGAAGATAGACCCCGGGGGGAGGGGCCGGCTCCCAGCAAGCGGCGGAGCAACGGCACACAAAATCAGGACTTTTAAAAGTCTGTTCCGCTGAGGGACATTGCTCCAGAGGCTACACGGGGCAAAGCCCACGCAGGGTCAGCGTGGCCTCAGGGCCCGCAGGGTCACAGAAGGATCGGGGGTGTCTGAGTGTCGCAGAGCTTGGGGTATTGGAACGGGAAAGCCGGCTACAGAGACAGAGCCGACAGTAACCTCGCAGCTCGGGGTTACCTTGAACCGGTCGCAGGTTTGGTGAGCTCGGAGCGCGGCCGGAGGTCAGGCAGATGGGAGTAACTGGGCGCTGTTCTCTGAGGGCGCACTGAGGAGTGGGGCCCTGGGCTCTCGGCTCCTCCGGGCCGGAGACCAGGAGGCCGCCATTTGTATTCCCGTCCTCTGAAACTCTACGGAAAGCCGGAAAGCACTCAGGGAACAAAAGCTCCGGAAAGCAAACCCAAGCGGATTACTCACCCCGCCCCCTGATAAGGGCGGTGCAATTCCGCCTGGGGCAAAGACACTTGAGAATCACTACTACAGGCCCCTACCCCAGAAGATCAACAAGAAATCCAGCCGAGACCAAGTTCACCTACCAAGGAGTGCGGTTTCAAAACCAAGGAGAGCAGCAGAATTCCAGAGGAGGAGAAAGCAAAGCACGGAACTCATGGCTTTCTCCCTTTGATTTTTTTTAGTCTTGCAGTTAATTTAATTTTTTTCTTTTTCATTTTTTGTTTTTTTTCTCGCCTTCTGGTAAAATTTTTTTTTTAACTTTTACCTTTTACTTTTTTAACGTTTTTTAACTAGTTTATCGAATATGTATATTTTTTCTTTTTTATATTTTTCTTATTTGTTTTCTTTTTTTTAAATTCTTTTCTTTTCTTTTTTTTTTTCTTTTTTCTTTCTTCCTTTTGGAACCTCTTTTTATCCCCTTTCTCCCCCCTAACGATTTGGGATCTCTACTAATTTGGTTAAAGCATATTTTCTTGGGCTTGTTGCCACCCTTTTAGTATTTTACTTGCCACCCATTTAGTATTTTACTTGCTCCTTCATATACTCTTATCTGGATAAAATGACAAGGCGAAAAATTCAACACAAAAAAAAGAACAAGAGGCTGTACCGAAGGCTAGGGACCTAATCAATACAGACATTGGTAATATGTCAGATCTAAAGTTCAGAATGACAATTCTCAAGGTTCTAACCAGGCTCGAAAAAGGCATGGAAGATATTAGAGAAACCCTCTTGAGAGATATAAAAGCCCTTTCTGGAGAAATAAAAGAACTAAAATCTAACCAAGTTGAAATCAAAAAAGCTATTAATGAGGTGCAATCAAAAATGGAGGCTCTCACTGCTAGGATAAATGAGGCAGAAGAAAGAATTAGTGATATAGAAGACCAAATGACAGAGAATAAAGAAGCTGAGCAAAAGAGGGACAAACAGCTACTGGACCACGAGGGGAGAATTCGAGAGATAAGTGACACCATAAGACGAAACAACATTAGAATAATTGGGATTCCAGAAGGAGAAGAAAGAGAGAGGGGAGCAGAAGGTATACTGGAGGGAATTATTGGGGAGACTTTCCCCAATATGGCAAAGGGAACGAGCATCAAAATTCAGGAGGTTCAGAGAACGCCCCTCAAAATCAATAAGAATAGGCCCACACCCCATCACCTAATAGTAAAATTTACAAGTCTCAGTGACAAAGAGAAAATCCTGAAAGCAGCCCAGGAAAAGAAGTCTGTAACATACAATGGTAAAAATATTAGGTTGGCAGCTGACTTATCCACAGAGACCTGGCAGGCCAGAAAGAGCTGGCATGATATTTTCAGAGCACTAAACGAGAAAAACATGCAGCCAAGAATACTATATCCAGCTAGGCTATCATTGAAAATAGAAGGAGAGATTAAAAGCTTCCAGGACAAACAAAAACTGAAAGAATTTGCAAACACCAAACCAGCTCTACAGGAAATCTTGAAAGGGGTCCTCTAAGCAAAGAGAGAGCCTACAAGTGGTAGATCAGAAAGGAACAGAGACCATATACAGTAACAGTCACCTTACAGGCAATACAATGGCACTAAATTCATATCTCTCAATAGTTACCCTGAATGTTAATGGGCTAAATGCCCCTGTCAAAAGACACAGGGTATCAGAATGGATAAAAAAACAAAACCCATCTATATGTTGCCTCCAAGAAACTCATTTTAAGCCTGAAGACACCTCCAGATTTAAAGTGAGGGGGTGGAAAAGAATTTACCATGCTAATGGACATCAGAAGAAAGCAGGAGTGGCAATCCTTATATCAGATCAATTAGATTTTAAGCCAAAGACTATAATAAGAGATGAGGAAGGACACTATATCATATTCAAAGGGTCTGTCCAACAAGAAGATCTAACAATTTTAAATATCTATGCCCCCAACGTGGGAGCAGCCAACTATATAAACCAATTAATAACAAAATCAAAAAAACACAACAACAATAATACAATAATAGTAGGGGACTTTAACACTCCCCTCACTGAAATGGACAGATCATCCAAGCAAAAGATCAGCAAGGAAATAAAGGCCTTAAACGACACACTGGACCAGATGGACATCACAGATATATTCAGAACATTTCATCCCAAAGCAACAGAATACACATTCTTCTCTAGTGCACATGGAACATTCTCCAGAATAGATCACATCCTCGGTCCTAAATCAGGACTCAACCGGTATCAAAAGATTGGGATCATTCCCTGCATATTTTCAGACCACAATGCTCTAAAGCTAGAACTCAACCACAAAAGGAAGTTTGGAAAGAACCCAAATACATGGAGACTAAACAGCATCCTTCTAAAGAATGAATGGGTCAACTGGGAAATTAAAGAAGAACTGAAAAAAATCATGGAAACAAATGATAATGAAAATACAACGGTTCAAAATCTGTGGGACACAACAAAGGCAGTCCTGAGAGGAAAATATATAGCGGTACAAGCCTTTCTCAAGAAACAAGAAAGGTCTCAGGTACACAACCTAACCCTAAAGAGAAAGGAGCTGGAAAAAGAACAAGAAAGAAACCCTAAGCCCAGCAGGAGAAGAGAAATCATAAAGATCAGAGCAGAAATCAATGAAATAGAAACCAAAAACCAATAGAACAAATCAACGAAACTAGGAGCTGGTTCTTTGAAAGAATTAATAAAATTGATAAACCCCTGGCCCGACTTATCAAAAAGAAAAGAGAAAAGAACCAAATAAATAAAATCATGAATGAAAGAGGAGAGATCACAACTAACACCAAAGAAATACAAACTATTATAAGAACATACTATGAGCAACTCTACACCAATAAATTTGACAATCTGGAAGAAATGGATGCATTCCTAGAAACATATAAACTACCACAACTGAACCAGGAAGAAATAGAAAGCCTGAACAGAACCATAACTAGTAAGGAGTTTGAAACAGTCATTAAAAATCTCCAAACAAACAAAAGCCCAGGGCCAGATGGCTTCCCGGGGGAATTCTACAAAACATTTTAAGAAGAACTAATTCCTATTTTCCTGAAACTGTTCCAAAAAATAGCAATGGAAGGAAAACTTCCAAACTCATTTTATGAGGCCAGCATCACCTTGATCCCAAAACCAGACAAGGATCCCATCAAAAAAGAGAGCTGTAGACCAATATCCTTGATGAACACAGATGCGAAAATACTCAACAAAATACTAGCCAATAGGATTCAACAGTACATTAAAAGGATTATTCACCACGACCAAGTGGGATTTATTCCAGGGCTGCAAGGTTGGTTCAACATCCGCAAATCAGTCAATGTGATACAACACATCAATAAAAGAAAGAACAAGAACCATATGATACTCTCAATAGATGCTGAAAAAGCATCTGACGTACAGCATCCCTTCCTGATCAAAACTCTTCAAAGTGTAGGGATAGAGGGCACATACCTCAATATCATCAAAGCCATCTATGAAAAACCCACCGCAAATATCATTCTCAATGGAGAAAAACTGAAAGCTTTTCCACTAAGGTCAGGAACACGGCAGGGATGTCCATTATCACCACTGCTATTCAACATAGTACTAGAGGTCCTAGCCTCAGCAATCAGACAACAAAAGGAAATTAAAGGCATCCAAATCGGCAAAGAAGAAGTCAAATTATCACTCTTCCAAGATGAAATGATACTATATGTGGAAAACCCAAAAGACTCCACTCCAAAACTGCTAGAACTTATACAGGAATTCAGTAAAGTGTCAGGATATAAAATCAATGCACAGAAATCAGTTGCATTTCTCTACACCAACAGCAAGACAGAAAAAAGAGAAATTAAGGAGTCAATCCCATTTACAATTGTACCCAAAACCATAAGATACCTAGGAATAAACCTAACCAAAGAGGCACAGAATCTATACTCAGAAAACTATAAAGTACTCATGAAAGAAATTGAGAAAGACACAAAGAAATGGAAAAATGTTCCATGCTCCTGGATTGGAAGAATAAATATTGTGAAAATGTCTATGCTGCCTAAAGCAATCTACACATTTAATGCAATTCCTATCAAAGTACCATCCATCTTTTTCAAAGAAATGGAACAAATAATTCTAAAATTTATATGGAACCAGAAAAGACCTCGAATAGCCAAAGGGATATTGAAAAAGAAAGCCAACGTTGGTGGCATCACAATTCCGGACTTCAAGCTCTATTACAAAGCTGTCATCATCAAGACAGCATGGTACTGGTACAAAAACAGGCACATAGATCAATGGAACAGAATAGAGAGCCCAGAAATAGACCCTCAACTCTACGGTCAACTAATCTTCGACAAAGCAGGAAAGAATGTCCAATGGAAAAAAGACAGCCTCTTCAATAAATGGTGCTGGGAAAATTGGACAGCCACATGCAGAAAAATGAAATTGGACCATTTCCTTACATCACACACAAAAATAGACTCAAAATGGATGAAGGACCTCAATGTGCGAAAGGAATCCATCAAAATCCTTGAGGAGAACACAAGCAGCAACCTCTTCGACCTCAGCCGCAGCAACATCTTCCTAGGAAAAATGCCAAAGGCAAGGGAAGCAAGGGCAAAAATGAACTATTGGGATTTCATCAAGATCAAAAGCTTTTGCACAGCAAAGGAAACAGTTAACAAAATCAAAAGACAACTGACAAAATGGGAGAAGATATTCGCAAACGATATATCAGATAAAGGACTAGTGTCCAGAATCTATAAAGAACTTATCAAACTCAACACCCAAAGAACAAATAATCCAATCAAGAAATGGGCAGAGAACATGAACAGACATTTCTGCAAAGAAGACTCCTTAACAGACACATGAAAAAGTGCTCCATATCATTCGGCATCAGGGAAATACAAATCAAAACCACAACGAGATATCACCTCACACCAGTCAGAATGGCTAAAATCAACAAGTCAGGAAATGACAGATGCTGGCGAGGATGCGGAGAAAGGGGAACCCTTCTACACTGTTGGTGGGAATGCAAGCTGGTGCAGCCACTCTGGAAAACAGCATGGAGGTTCCTCAGAATGTTGAAAATAGAACTGCCCTATGACCCAGCAATTGCACTATTGGGTATTTACCCTAAAGATACAAACGTAGTGATCCAAAGGGGCACGTGCACCCAAATATTTATAGCAGCAATGTCCACAATAGCCAAACTATGGAAAGAACCTAGATGTCCATCCACAGATGAATGGATCAAGAAGATGTGGTATATATACACAATGGAATACTATGCAGCCATCAAAAGAAATGAAATCTTGCCATTTGCGACAACATGGATGGAACTAGAGCGTATCATGCTTAGCGAAATAAGTCAAGCAGAGAAAGACAACTATCATATGATCTCCCTGATATGAGGAAGTGGTGATGCAACATGGGGGCTTAAGTGGGTAGGAGAAGAATAAATGAAACAAGATGGGATGGGAGGGAGACAAACCATAAGTGACTCTTAATCTCACAAAACAAACTGAGGGTTCCTGAGGGGAGGGGATTTGGGAGAAGGGGGTGGGATTATGGACATTGGGGAGGGTATGTGCTTTGGTGAGTGCTGTGAAGTGTGTAAACCTGGTGATTCACAGACCTGTACCCCTGGGGATAAAAATATATTTTTATATTAAAAAAAAAAAAAAGAAGGGAATCTTTCTGCCCTTCAACGGACGAAGGGATAAGGAAGATGTGATGCATATACACTATGGAGTATTATGCCTACATCAGAAAGGATGAATATCCAACTTTTGTAGCAACATGGATGGGACTGGAAAAGATTATGCTGAGTGAAATACGTCAAGCAGAGAGAGTCAATTATCATATGGTTTCACTTACTTGTGGAGCCTAACAAATATCATGGAGGACATGGGGAGTTGGAGAGGAGAAGGGAGTTGGGGGAAATTGGAAGGGGAGGTGAACCATGAGAGACTATGGACTCTGAAAAACAATCTGAGGGGAATGAAGTGGTGGGGGGGTGGGAGGTTGGGGTACCAGGTGGTGGGTATTATAGAGGGCACAGATTGCATGGAGCACTGGGTGTGGTGCAAAAATAATGAATACTGTTATGCTGAAAATAAATAAATTTAATTTAAAAAAAAAAAGAAAGATACGAAATAAAGTCTGTAAAGGGTAAAAAAAAAAAAAGACACAAGGTATTAGATTGGGGGAAAAAACAAACAAACAAACAAAAAATAAAAAACCTAACAAACAAAAAAACAACAAGACCTATTAGTATGCTCTCTGTAAAAGACTCATTTTAGACCCAAACACCTCTAGATTGAAAGTGAGAGGGTGGAAAACCATTTGTCATGCTAATGGACATCAAAAGAAAGCTGGGGTAGCAACCCTCATATCAGAAAAATTAGATTTTAAACCAAAGACTGTAGTAAGAGATGACGAAGGACACTGTATCATAACTGAAGGGTCTATCCAACAAGAAAATCTAAAAATTGTAAATGTGCATGTCTTAACATGGGAACAAACAATTATATAAACCAGTTAATAACAAAGTTAAAGAAACACAGTGAAAATAATATAATAATAGTAGGGGGTTTTAACACCCTACTCACTGTAATGGACAGATCATCTAAGCAGAAGATCAACAAGGAAACATGGCTTTGAATGACACACTGGACTATATGGACTTCACAGATATATTCAGAGCATTCCACCCTAAAGCAACAGAATACACATTCTTCTGGAGTGCATATGGAAAATTCTCCAGAACAGATTACATTCTGGTCACAAATCAGGTCCTGACCCAGTACCAAAAGACCGAGATCATTCCCTGCATATTTTCCAGACCACAGTGCTTTGAAATTGGAACTCAATCACAGAAGGAAATTTGGAAAGAACTCAAAATACATGGAGGTTACAGAGCATCTTACTAAAGAATGAATGGGTCAAACAGGAAATTTAAAAATAATTTTAAAATTTCATGGAAACAAGTGAAAATGAAAACACACTTGTTCAAAACTTTGGGATGCAGTAAAGACAGTCCTAAAAGGGAGAAACATATAGCAATATAAGCCTTTCTCAAGAACCAAGAAAGGTCTCAAATACACAATCTGACTCCTAAAGGAGCTGGAGATTAAAGCAAATAAAGCCTAAACACAGCATGAGAAGGAAATTAAGAAAGATCAGAGCAGAAATCAATAAGATAGAAACCAAAAGAATAGTAGAACAGATCAATTAAACTAGAAGCTTTCAAATGATCAAACTAGATTCTTTCAAAGGATTAATTCAAAGGATTAATAAGATCAATAAACCCTTGGCCAGACTTGCCAAAGAGAAAAGAGAAAGAATCCAAATTAATAAAATCATAAAGGAAAGAGGAGCGATCACAACCAACACCAAAAAAATACAAACAATTATAAGAACATATAGCAACTATATGCCAACAAATTAGACAATCTGGAAGAAATGGATGCATTCCTAGAGGGTTACAGACTACCAAAACTGTAACAAAAGAAATAGAAAACCTGAAAAGACCTATAGCCAACAAAGTAAGCACAAATCTCCCAACAAATGAGTCCAGGGTCAGATGGCTTCCCAAGGGACTGCTACCAAACATTTGAAGAAGAATTAACAACCATTCATCTGAAGCTATTTAAAAAAAGAAAAATGTAAGGAAAATTTCAAAACTGTTTCTATGATGACAGCATTACCCTGATCCCAAATCCAAACAAAGACCCCACCTAAAAGGGGAATTACAGACCAATATCCCTGATGAACATGGATGCAAAAATTCTGACCAAGATACTAGCCAATAGGATCCAACAGTATATTAAAAGGATCATTCATCACGACCAAGTGTAATTTATTCCTGGGGTGCACGTGTGGTTCAATATCTGCAAATCAATCAGTGTGATACAAAACATAAATAAAAGAATGGACAAAAACCATATGATCCTCTCAATAGGTGCAGAAAACGCATTTGACAAAGTACAGCATCCTTTCTTTTTTTTTTTTTTTTTAAGATTTTATTTATTTAATTGACAAAGAGACAGAAACAGTGAGAGAGGGAACACAAACAGAGCGAGTGGGAGAGAGAAGGAGAGGCAGGCTTCTTCCTGAGCAGGGTGCTTGATGTGGGCCTCAATCCAGGATCTTGGGGTCATGACCAAACCCAAAAGCAGACACTTAACGACTGAGTCACCCAGGTACCCCAACAGCATCCTTTCTTGATTAAAAGTCTTCAGTGCAGGGATAGAAGGAACACACTTCAATACCATAAGAGCCCACAGCAAATATAATTCTCAGTGGAGAAAAACTTTTCCCCTAAGGTCAGTAACACAGCAAGGATGTCACTATCACCACTGTTATTCAGCATAGTACTAGAAGTCCTAGACTCAGCCATCAGACATCAAAAAGAAATAAAAGGCATCTGGATCAGCAAAGAAGAAGTGAAACTCTAACTCTTTGCAGATAACATGACAATCTATGTGGAAAACCCAAAAGACTCCACCCCAAAATTGCTAGAACTCACACAGGAATTCAGCAATGTGGTAGGATATAAAACTAATGCACAGAAATCAGTTGCGTTTCTAGTCACTAAAAATAAGACAGAAGAAAGAGAAATTAAGGAACCTATACCATTTAAAGTTGCACCAAAACCCATATACCTAGGATTAAACCTAACCAAGGAGGCAAAGGATCTATACTCAAAAAACTGTAGAACACTCATGAAAGAAATTGAGGAAGACAAAATAGTTGAAAAGATGTTCTATGCTCTTGGATTGGAAGAACAAATATTGTTAAATTGCCTATGTTACCTAGAGTAATCTATACATTCAATGCAATCCCTATCAAAATACCATCTACTTTTTTCACAGAGCTGGAACAAATCATCCTAAAATTTGTATAGAACTAGAAAAGACCCCAAGTAGCCAAAGAAATGTTGAAAAAGAAAACCAAAGCTGGTGGCATCACAAATCTGGACTTCAAGCTGTGTTACAAAGCTGTGATCATCAAGACAGTATGGTACTGGCACAAAAACAGACACATAGATCAATGGAACAGAAGAGAGAACCCAGATATGGACTCTGAACTCTTAACTAATCTTTGACAAATCAGGAAAGAATATCCAATGGAAATAAAGACAGTCTCTTCAATAAGTGGTATTAGGGAAACTGGACAGTCATGTGCAGAAGAATGAAACTGGACCATTTCTTACACCATACATAAAAAGACTCAAAATGGATGAAAGACCTAAATGTGAGACATGAATCCATCAAAATCCTGAAGAAGAACACAGGCAGCAACCTCTTCAACCCCAGCCACAGCAACTGCTTGCTAGACACATCTTCCCAAACGCAAGGGAACAAAGGCAAAAATGAATTTACGGGGACTTCATCAACAAAAAAGACTTCTGCATAGCAAAGGAAACAGTCAACAAAGCCAAAAGACAAACAACAAAATGGAAGAAGATATTTGAAAATGACATATCAGATAAAGGGCTATGAAGAACTTATCAAACTCAACATCCAAAGAACAAATAATCCAGTCAAGAAATGGGCAGAAGACATAATAGACATTTCTCCAAAGAAGACATAAAAATGGCCAACAGACACATGAAAAAGTGCTCCACATCACTTGGCATCAGGGATGCCAATGAGATACGACCTCACACTAGTCAGAATGGCTAACATTAATGAGTAAAGAAATGACAGATATTGATGAGGATGTGGAGAAAAGGACACCCTCTTACACTGTTGATGGGAATGCAAGCTGGTGCAGTTACTCTGGAAAACAGTATGGTTTTTTGGTTCCTCAAAAAGTTGAAAATAGAGCTACCTCACGACTCAGCAACTGCACCACTAGGTATACACCCCAAAGATACAAATATAGTGATCTGAAGGGGCACATTCACCCCAATATTCATAGCAGCAATGTTTACAGGAGCCAAACTATGGGAAGAGCCCAGATGTTCATCAATAGACGAGTGGAAAAGATGTGGTATATATATGCAATGGAATACTACTCAGCCATCAAATATATGAAATCTTACTACCTGCAATGATGTGGATGAAAGTAGGGGGTATTATGCTAAGCAAAATAAGTCAATCAGAGAAAGACAATTTATGATCTCACTCATATGTGGAATTTAAGAAACAAAACAGAGGATCAAAAGGGAAGGGAGAGAAAAAGAAAACAAAATGAAATCAGAAAGGCAGATAAATCATAAGAGACTTTTAATCACAGGAAACAAATGGAGAGTTCCTGGAGGGCAGGTAGTGGGGGATGTGGTAACTGGGTGACAGACATTAAGCAGGGCACGTGATGTAATGAGCACTGTATTATATAAGACTGATGAATCACTGAACTCTACCTCTAAAATTAATAATACACTATATGTTAATTAACTGAATTTAAATTTTAAAAGATAAAAAAATAAGAAACAAGAAAACCAAAAAAAATAAATAATATAATAAATAATATAAAATCCACTTTAAGCCAAAAGAAGAAGTATTCTATAACAGCAAAAGAGCTGTTATCCAAGAAGACATAATAACCATAAATATAAAAATAATGTTGGAAAAAAAGATCAAAGTTGGAGGAACCACATTTCTGAATTTCAAAACTTACTTTAAAGTTACATTAATCAAGCAAGTATGGTAGTGGTATAAGAGCAGACAGACTGTTCAACATAATAAGATTAAGATTCAGAACTAAACTCATACATTTATGGTCTAATGATATTTTACAAGGGTGTCAGGACAATTCAATGGGGAAAAGAAGAGTCTTTTCATCAAATAGTTCAGGGACAACTGGACACACATATGTAAAACAGTAAAATTGGATCTCTACATTAACTCAAAAATTAACTCAAATTTGATCACAGACTGAAATGGAAGGCTAAAACTCTTAGAGAGAAACACAGGAATAAATCTTCATAACTTGGATTATGTAATGGTTCATTTAATGACACCCAAAGCAAAAGTTATAAAAGAAAAAAAAAAAGCTAATTGGACTCCATCAAAATTAAAACAAAAAACTTTTTAATTTCATAAAACATTATCAAAAAATGGTAGAATAGTAAAAATATTTGTAAGTTTTTGACAGAGACTGTGCTCAGAATATAAAGAATGTTTAGAAATCAACAACAAAAATAACTCAATTTTAAAGTAGGCAAAGTGTTGGATAGACATTTGTACTACATATGATACGGCTTCACTTATGGGCTAAAATGTCCAAAAAATTAATCTATAGAGAGAAAAAGGAACCTGATTAATAGTTGTCTAGGGCTTGGGAATGGGAGGGCCTGGAAAAAGATTGTAAAGGATATTCTTGATGGGATGATGGAAATCTTCTAAACTTAAATTGTAGTAGTGGTTGCACAACTCTGTAAATATATACTGGAAGTAACTACATTATAGGCTAAGTAGGTGAATTGTACAGAATGTCAATTACAACATCTTAGTAATGATTTGTTTAAATGATTATATCAAAATTATCCCACAAAGAGCACAAAAAGGTAGGAAAAACATCTATGAGTGTGATGACCTTACTTAATTTGTACTTTCCTGTGTCCTCGTTTTTCACTTTTACCCCAATAGTTACTCAGAGAAAATTTCATGTTAAAAATTTAACTATTAATTTGATGTTAATTGGTGAAATTGTTTCTTCTATTATTTATGATATGGAGATACAATGGGAAATGTGGTTTTGGCTAAGAAAACAATAATATTTTTATGTTCTCTGTATGTTTAAAATGAAAATGCATTCTCTGAACAATACAAGAAATTAAATGTATTAAATCATAGTATGACATTATTTAAGTCCATGTTTAAAAATCTTTTGTTCTTATAACCTGGAAGAGACTGAGAAAGATACAAACTTTATATACAACCTGAATGGATTCTGTTTAAATTAGTATCACATCCCTAACTTTTATGGTATCTAATGTTTTAGCTTTATCTTGCTTATTTTTAGCTTACATATTAAACATGATTCATTTTACCTAAGATTATCCATTTTCACTTAGGTTTACTCACATCTTTACTAATTTCTTTGCTTAATTATTTCTTTCTGATCTCTTTTTATTTTTGGGGTCACTTTCTTTTTTTGAAATACCACTTCAATACCTCTTTTATTGAAGGTCTGTTCATGGCAATTTTTCTCCACTTATTACACTTATTAATCTAATACATTTCACCCCCATGCTCAAAAGAGTCCAGTTAGATACAAAAATTAGGTTGACAAGTTATTTTACTGCAGGGCTTTGAATCCACCACATTCCATTGTTCCTGTTGAGAAGTTTGTTTTCATACTGATTTTTGTTCATTTATAGATGATCTTGTCTTTTTCTCTTTAGTCGTTATTAAAATATTTTCTCTATTTTTGATGTTCTGTAGTTTCAACCTTAATGTATCTACATATGCATTTTTTTACATACATGGCTTAGGATACATTATGTTATTTAAATCTTCATCAATTTGGAGACATCTTAGTCAATCTATTTATTTGGATGTTATACAGTGGGAAAAAGGGAATTCTTAAACTGTTCAAAGACTATTAATTCTGTCGTTGGAGTTGACCCTGATATCTGGAGACTGGAAGCATTAGTAGGGCTCCATTGTTAGCACAGAGGTATGTGAGGGGCAGTAGTAAATGGAGTCCTGGTCAAAATCTGACTTACACTGAGTCTGTTGGGTCTGCTGACATACCATTGTTCACTTCTGCTATTCCTTAATGTAATATTGTGATCAATATATTTGGATGTTGAGTTAACATTTAACTCAAGATTTAACATTAACTGTGGATTTAATGCACAGTGGATTGAGTTAAGCCCTATACTGGATTTAACACACACTGGTAGGGTAAAATCTAACAGGGAGAGGAGCCAAATGGAAGCCTCGAAAACTACATCCCTATCCTGGCCAACGAATTAATAGGGAATTAAAAATTACCACACCTCAAAAGATATACCTCTTACAGAAACTATAGGGACCCTGGAGAATGATTTTAGACCACAGCAAGCTGACTTGATCAGTAGTAACCCTAATCATACCATATGAAGCATGGAGTTTTTATTATAACAGAATAATATGACTTCAGATACATGGTCTTATGGCCTAAATGGTGTCCCTATAAATTCATATGTTAAAGCCCCAACCTCCAGAGCCTATGAGACGATATTTGGAGATAGGGTCTTTAAAGAGGTAATTAAGTTAAATACAATCATAAGAGTGGCCCTAATCCAAATGATGAATGTCCTTAAAAGAAGAGGAGATTAGGAGATTAGGACATGCACAGACATGTGCATTCATAGAGAAAAGACCATGTGAGGACACAGCAAGCTGTAGCCATCTGCATACCAAGGAGAGAGGCCTCAAAAGAAACTAAACTTGTCACATTGATCTTGGACTTCCAGCCTCAAGAACTGTGAAAAAATAAATTTCTGTTCCCTAACTCACCCAGTCCGTCGTTATTTGTTATAGCAGCCCTAGCAAACACATATATATGATATATGGCCATTAAATCAATGGTGACTGTATTCTACTCTATCTCAATTTAAAAAGAATATCATAAACAGACTGCACTAAAATGTAATGGACAACAATAACCATCCATAATTTTGCTCTAGGGATATGTTAATTCTCCTGGTCTTTGTTATGACATAGTTCATAGGTATTTGGACATCCCACAGAATTTCACATTTTTCCATCATAGAAATAACATCGTATTTATTGGGCAGCATCACTAATTGGTGGCTAGCATGCAGAGAATTTGGAAAGACACATGCTCTCCAGATAATGGAAGATAAATTTCTATAGAGATGCAGAGAAACTTATGATTTCAGCAAAGCATTTAGAGGTATAGAGGTCAGATGTGTGTCAGGACAACCCCTCTTGAATAAAAGATAAATTGCTGCATCTTGCATCTTATATTGAAAAGAAGCAAGTCTGATGCTTGATGTCTTTTTGTGTTCTGAAGAAGATATATTACACATCTCAGACTGCTCCTCCAGCTCATAAGATGGGTGACATGAAAGACTATCGATTTTGAGTGGATCTTGAGTACAAAAGGGCTCTGTAGCAGGTCCAGGATATGATGCAATCAATTACATGCTGGGCCATGACATCCAGAAGACCCTACAGTGTTAAAGTTGTCAGTGGTGGAAAAGGATGCAATGCAGAGTTTATCCCAAGCCACAGTGGGAAAATCATTATGCGGACCCTGAAGTTGTAAAGCAAGGCCATTCTATGTGCAGCAGAGAATTAATACACCTTCTTAAAACAGCTGTTAGTAAGCTACTGGGCCCTGGTGGAGAAAAACCCTTGACTACAGGATTCTCAGTGACCATGCATCTGGAACTGCCATCATGAGCCTGTTTCTGTTCAAACTACCAAGCCATTAAGTTCAGAAAGCCAAGCAGCAACCTTTATAAGGTATAAATAGTACAATTAGGATAAAAATAAATACCAGGATGCATGAGCATCTTCCATAACAGATAACCCAAGCCCCCATATGACCTGTCACAGTTGTCCTAGCACCACTCCCTTAGGTTTCACCTATGACAGTAGGGAGCTATGACTCTGAAAGAAAAGAATAGGTAGGCTCAGTATGTGGTTGAAATCCATTGATGGCCTCAAAAGATAGTGGCAAAATAATATCTTCTTAGCAGACAGAGCTGTACATTGGAACACCAAGTATATGAAGAGAAGGGCTCTGAGATGTAAATATATATAGACTCAAGCACAATATGAAATGACTAATGACCTGATTGACTAGTCAGGATCCTATAAGAAAAAAGAATAGATAATTGAATGCAAGTACCTCTAGGAGATAGTATCTGGATGATGGATTAACATATGAGAAGAGGCACAATTAACATTTATCAGAAATCAGACAAAATAACTTGGTAAGATGACATTAGAGTCTTTGTCACTGACCTCTCCCAATCTGACACAATAGGGAACAGTGCAGTGATGGAGGTTGTGCATGAGTACAACAACATATACTCATACTACTAAGGCCAAATAGTAATGGCTGCCTTTGAATGTCTGACTTTTCAACAATAAAGACCAATGCTGAGGCCCTGATAAGGTATTATTTCTCCAGGAGATCATTTGGTAGAAAATTAATTATACTGGACCCTGTATCTTGGAAGGACCAGTGACTTATTCTGAGTATGTGTTTGCCTTTCTTGCCCACAGAACCTCAGCCAGCACTATCTTTGGGGCTTATAGAGTTCCTGTTCCCACAGAAGTGGAATGTGATGCGAATATGGGGACCACTTGACAGCAAAGGCGATAAAGGAGTGAGACCACGACAACGGGATACACTGTCTGCATGCCACCCCCTCCTATCTGGAAGCTGCCATCCTGCTAAAAGTATTAGAACAGACTACTGGGGCTACACCTAAGACAGTGTACCTGAAGGGGCAATACTCTGCAAGGATGGGAAACTACCTCCCAGCATGCAGTGTGCATACAGTGTGCATACATGCAGTGTGCATCTCTGAATCAGAGAACTCTATGTGATGCTATTGCTCTGATAGAACATATATATCAGCTAGGTACCAAAAACTGGAAAAAATATGATGCCACTTACCATCATTCTCAATGGCATACCATATGATTTTGCACGTACTGCCCCTGCAGGATTCGAGGTCCTAATTCTAAAGAGGTGACCTCTCCAGGAGAAAAAAAAAAAAAAAGAAGATCCCATTGGAACTACTAGTTATGGCTGTCCACCTGCACTTAGGAGTCCTTTTGTACAGAAACTGGCAGGTGAAAAGAGGAGTCACCATATATACAGTGGTAATTGACCCTAATTGGAAGGACAAGACGGGGTTTGGAAACACATATGTGGACTCAAGTGATCAACTTGGACGTTTTTTGGTACTCCCTTGCTCACTTGTGACTGCACAAATGCAGCAATCCCACC
Organism: Mustela nivalis; assembly: GCF_964662115.1. Classification (NCBI taxonomy): domain Eukaryota; kingdom Metazoa; phylum Chordata; class Mammalia; order Carnivora; family Mustelidae; genus Mustela; species Mustela nivalis. Next base: position 28,632,068 of record NC_139026.1, read on the forward strand.
TAAGAAGAGTGTAGTTACCAGGAACTCAGACTTGGAAAAGCAGGTTTGGGACACACCACTAGGTAAGCCACCAAGAGTGGCAGAGGTGTTAGCTGAGGACAAAAGGAATCTATAATAAATGGTGTTAGTTCATTTCACTAACCTCTCTCTTCTACATTTCCCCCCAAAAAAGAGAGTCCCACCAGAACCTTGATGAGATCTCCTTCCAAAAATTTGTATGAAGAAGTGTATTAATATGACTGAAGAGGTGAACTACAGCAGCTGTCTAGTTGTACCTGTCAGATCTCCCCCCCACCAAAAAAAAAAAAAAAAAAAAAAAAAAAGAATTTACTATTCTGCTATAAGGAATGCAGTTAGGAGAACAGTATCAGCCTCAATGCATTCAGGATCAGCCTCAGTTTTCAAGTTGAGGCTATGATTTTTCCAAGCCATTCTTATCCAAGACTGAGCACAGAAGGGATACTACTAGGTTTAATCATTTCTGCCCAATACAGGATTCCTCAAGCAGGACTCCTGTTTGTTCCGAAGTCCCCACTGGTTTGGCTGAGACTTACTCCTCTGTGTCATGGTCTGAGGCTCTTCCTGACTCTTTTATGTCCTCCCCACTCTCTTCTCAAAGCATCAGATCTAAAGACCTTCAACCCATTTTTCACCCTTCTTGTTTTTATCTTTCATAGAAGGGAATCATTTCACTTCCAGGGAATCATTTCACCCTTAATTCTGTTTCAATATGTTTCCTATAGGTTCTAATTAACACAGAACTCAAAATGTGGTAGAACTATATTTTTTAAAGTTTATTTGCCATCAAAGTAAGTAGCAGGTAAAGAGCTTTGAACGGTATCTAGTTTGCTGTGTGCTCAAGGCGAAAGTCAATTATCTTTGCTTTTTTTTGTTTTGTTTTTTTTTGCTTTTCTCAATCCTATGCTCCATATTACCAATGTGGACTTCATTTCTTCAGTGGCTTATTTTTCTCCTCCCTTTTGACATACTCCAATTTCATCTCCTATTATTTTATCAGATTTTTTTATCTGGGATCTTATGTTTTGCTTTGAGGTTTTGTTAATAAGGATATATTAATTCATTAACTTACTAGACTTCATGGTGATACTTCTGGTGACCAATTTTATCTTTTAAATATGACTATTTTCCTGATGACTCTTCTCCAATAAAGGGTTTTCTCTTCATTTTATCCTTTTTATAATATTGTTGCATAGAACTTATTTAATTATTATTCAGCTTTCAGTGAAGAGTCAGAGAAAAGTTGAGTCATGTTCCAGACAAGGAGGAACTTTTCCTGGTTCATGTGAAGTCCCTCATCGCAAAAAGCTTACGTGGGCGAGGGACTTGGTTTCTTCTTGGCTGAAAGTAAGCACTACTCACTTCTGTTGCACAGCCTCCATTTACTTCGGGAACATAGTCATGTCTTGTACATCTGCACTGGGCAGCTCTTCTTCTTGAACCCCAACTAAGTAGAGGGGAGGCTCCTAACTATACACACCTTATTCCCATTGTTAAAAAAAAAAAATAAGGATTAGATGGTTTTCTTCTCTTGGAGGTCTCTTCTACTTTGCTCTACAGTGCTCTTCCAGCCTGCCCTGAAGTCTGCACCTTTGATTAACATTTGTGGTATTTGGAAATTCATCCTCTCATATAGTGCTTTGTGTTAATATGCTTTCTAATTTTATCAAAGATGGAGACTGCCTTTTTTGTTTTTCTTTCTTTTTATTGTTTAGGGTAATCCCCAAGAAGAGAAAGAGGTAGAGCTGCCTACTCCAGTATTTTAAAATCACAAGTTTTCTATTCAATTTTATACACAATGCATTGGGGATAAAATTTTGAAACCATTAACAATGTACTTTCACTCTTTATCTTAATTATACTTTTCTGATTCTCTCTATACATTGAACTAATGGTATTTATCACTTCAGGGAGGGAGAAAAAATGTTACCTAGAATATTAAAAAATTTAACTGCTCAGGTTTGTGTCTCAAATCTGGCTTTCATAAAGGTCTTGTGAGATAAAAGACTCCATATTTATGCTCTCTTGTAAAAGAAAATAAACTAATAAATAATAAAAATCTTCTTTAAGATATGCTAAACAAAATTTGTGGCTCTGACTGCAGTTTTTCCTTTTCACTATAGTTTGGGAGTATAAAATACACGGCATAACATATGGTACGTATAGTAGCTTTACAAAGAAAGAAGTGAGAGAGAGAGGGAATGGCAGGATTATAGGTTGTGAGAATCCAGGTGCTCTGCCTTGTGATCAAAATACAGAGGAAAGTTGCAATAGGTGATAGAAACATCAAGACAGATGTTTATGTCTATTAAGTTTTCCTTGCATAGGAACATGCAAGGTCTATCTCACAAAAATTGCAAGCTTCTTGTAGAGCCCCATGATTAACCTAGTATTATAGCAATGAAGAGAAACTCCAACAGCAAATTAAAAATGGCTAAGAACATACAGCATGTGGGTCTACGATAGGACTTCTAGTTCTCTATAATTAGTGGAACAAGAAGGAATGCCAGAAGTTTCCAGAAGTCCAGTACATAAGAGCAGAGACAGTGGTGTACCAGATGCCTGGACTTGGGGAAAAGAAGTCTCATAGTGTGATGACCTTGAGATCAGAGACTACTGCAAGTCAGAATTCTGAAATATCTGCCATTATAACATGTTCTAAATTCTCAGAGGCTATAAAAAGTAAACATATAACCAATGCAGGCCACTGGATTAAGAGAAATCTACCCACCTGCAGCTGAGACCAGCAGAGAAACACAGATAGCAGGTGGATCAAATTCCTTCTCTCTGAGACCAGAGCATATTTAAGCCTTCCTCTATACCCAAGCACTACTGAGGAAGAACCAGGGAAAGAGAGCCTGATTTCTAAAGGAAATGAGAAAGGCCTGATCAGGACTGAAGGCTCTACAATGACGTAAAGAAGCTTTTAAACTTTTAAGCCCTAAGAAACTGAATTATGTTTAATTGGCAAGGTTGTAATTTCTTGCCATAATGGAGTGCCAGGAACATGATATCAGTTATAGAAAAATAAATGTTTCAATTTGTTTCTGCATGTTGTGCTAACGAAACAAAACCAAAGTTTTATTTTATATGTAAAATTTGACCCTGTTTTTTCATGTTATAAAAATCATTTTCCATTTTATTAAAACTATTTGTAAACATCCATTTTAACAGATGCTTTACATATCTCTTGCCAAGGTAATTTCTTCTGTCTCTCTCTAGTCTGAATTTTTACATTAAAACTTAAAATAATCTACAGTTTTGTTGTTTTGAGAAGATCTAACATTTTTCCAAAATCCTAACAAATTATGCCATTTCCTTCTACTGAATAATTCATCCTTGTCTCACTGATTAATGTTTCCAGTTTATTATATATTAAATTATATAACAATTTATTTTTAGTTAGACTGTGCACATTTTCTCTACTGATTTAATAATTATAGTTTCAGAGTATGTTTTAGTATCTGGGAGAGCTAATCTTGTTCAACATTGTTCTTTATCATTGTTCTTAGCTCTTTTCCACTTTTTATTATGATGAATTTTGAAATCACCTTGTCAAGATTTAAAAAGAAAATGTCACTGATATTTTAACCAGGATTGCATTAAATATGTGCATTAATTGCTTTTCCTCATCCAGAGTGTGGCATATCTCTACATTAATGTATTTTATTTTGCATATACCTGAGTTTTTGTTGGTGGTTTGGTTTGGTTTGGTTTTCACATTACAGGTCGCACATGCTTCTTTTTAAGATAATAATTATAAGATATTATCTGTCATTCATTTTACAATGAATTTCTACTAGTATGTAGGAACTATATTAATTTGTTGTATATTTGTATATGAATGGTCATTTGCAGAACTTTTACTAGTCCTAACAATTTTACAAGTAGATTGTTACCGGCTTTTTAGTTGGTTCTCATATTTTATTTAAGACCACTTCCTGGTTTATGCTCAACTTGCCCTCTTTCCTTTCTGTCCCCGGGCACACAGATCAATGCTTTTGATTCTGCCTGCTTTAATGACATGGTACATTTTTAGCTTGCAGTCATAGTGCTTTCTTCCACATGGGCCTAAGAATGACAGTGTGCACTGAAACAAAACAAACAATGCCATAAATATGCATTACTTACAGTGTATTGATTAACAGTATCTGTGCTCACAAAAATCAATTAAACAAGATTATATATTGTAACAGTTTCCAAACAGTGCCCTGAAACCATGAACTATAATTTGTGGTGCACAGCACAAGTAACAAAATGCACAAAGAGCTGTGGTCCTGGTGAAAGACTCTTGCTTCCAGCAGGTCAGCCATTCATCTATAGGTCAGACTGAAAATGCTGTCTCCCTTTGAGAGAGTCAACTCGGGCCCAGGTAACTGTTCAGCCTTTAACATCTAGAAGGATCTAGCAAATAACTTCTTTATTGTAACTACCTGAGTCAGAAGAAGTGTTCTGGGAAAATTCCACGCTTTTAAAGGAAAAAGTATTCTCTTGACTTCACAATGACCAAACAGATATTTTTAACTAGATAAAAATTTCATTGGCTGGAATGCTTGAATGTAGGGGAAAGACCACTCAGAAACAAAACAAGAGATTTGGCATCAGTTTTCCTATTTGGGTTCCTTGGAATCAGACACAGAGGTTCTATTCTATTTAGGTTAGCCCTGTCTCCATTCTAGAAGAGCCAGGAGCTTGGGCCTTTAGTGACTGCAACCTCTAGAACTTCCATTGTTAGCAGAGACCCCCACAGTCTTGTTGTCAGTTGTACTTCCTTTGTTCCTGCCTTTTATCTCAGAGCCACTGACCTGATGTTGCTTTAGCTGAGATAAAATAATGGTATCTGTAGATATTCACAGGGGTCTGAGTGGGAGGTTTGACATCACAGTAACTCAGAAAAAGATGAAACGGTGGAACTAGCAAACAGCAGCATATACAAGCTACAACTTTATTTGGAATTGCTATAGTTAAACAACAAAGGGAACAGGTTGACTCATTTAGTTTCTGTTGTACTGGAGTGATGGGGTTATTTTAGTATGTGTCCTAGCTATTCCTTTTAGAGCATCAAATAGAAATTGATTGGTCCAAACCTTAGTGAATACATTTGGCTCATAATAGAGTTTGCATTTAAATCATATTTATAGTTGCCTAAAATAAACCCTCCAACTGTGCAGAAGTCATATAAGTAGCAGTCACAATGATAAGAGTGCTTTTTCCCATTCATTCAAAAGCACATAAGTTGCTAAAGATTCACTTTTCAACTGTTATCTGTCCTACTGAGACCATTGCAAGGGTTTAGTTTCTCCTCAATTACACTGAAATGATGTACTTTTGTCTGCTGCTGTTTTAAATCCCTATTATCTCTAAGTGTGTTTCTCTGTAATAACAAAAGTGTCAAGTAAAGCACCAAGAGGCTCAAAAGATTGTTGGTCTTTCTTTCTTTCTTCCTTCTTTCATTCTTTCCTTTCTCTTTTCCTTCTTTTTATGAGGATTCACAGGTATAGTCTTGCTTTATTCTTCTATAGGATGGTTCTCAGCTGGGGAGATTTATCTCTCCAGGGGATATATGGCAGCGTTTAGAAGTAGTTCAGATTGTCCCAACTGTGCAAGCATTGCTACTGGGTCGTGGGTAGAGGCTAGAGATGCTGCTAAACATCCCGCATTGCACAGGACAGCTCCCACAACAAAGATTTATCTAATCAATAGGGTCAATATTGAAAAACCCTGTCTAGGAGAAACAAACAAGATTGATCAGGCTTGGGGCCGCCTGGATGGCTCAGTGGGTCAGCCCTCTGCCTTCAGCTCAGGTCATGATCCCAGGGTCCTGGGATTGAGCCCCGTGTCGGGCTCTCTGCTCAGCGGGGAGCCTGCTCCCCCCTCCTCTTCCTGCCTCTCTTCCTACTTGCTATCTCTCTCTCTCTGTCAAATAAATAAATAAATCTTAAAAAAAAAAAAAAGATTGATCAGGCTTATCTTCTATGCGATTTTTTTTAAAGATTTTATTTATTTATTTGACAGACAGAGATCACAAGTAGGCAGAGAGGCATTCAGAGAGAGGAGGAAGCAGGCTCCCCGCTGAGCAGAGAGCCCGATGCGGGGCTCGATCCCAGGACCCTGGGATCATGACCTGAGCCGAAAGCAGAGGCTTTAACCCACTGAGCCACCCAGGCGCCCCTTTCTATGCGATTTTTAAAGAAAGTGAATTGACATGTATTCACTCTGTTTTTGAATTTACATATGGGGGTTATTTCTTAAAAAATCATTTATGAGATTAAAGCCATTTATCTCAATGTCTGATGTCACTTTTCTATTTCAAATTCCTCTCTTATATATTGCTGATCTATGTAATTGAAATGATTTTCCTGTGGTAGAAAACTACATTTGAAGTCCTTTGCTGTCCTGGTAAGGGTGATGTTTAAAACAATTTTAAGTTTTTAAATCTTTCTAAGAAGGATAAATGTTCAGTTTATACTGTAATCCTTTCAAGGTAAAGTGAAGAGACTATAGTGAAACCTAATTATCTCATTTCATATATTTGTATTTTCACAGTTATACTTTACTTTTATTCTCTTAATATTTTAACTTTTCTTTCTTGTTTTTTTATTTTTTTAAAGATTTTATTTATTTATTTGACAAAGATCACAAGCAAGCAGAAAGAGGAGGAAGCAGGCTCTATGCTGAGCAGACAACCCGATGCAGGGTTTGATCCCAGGACTCTGGGATCATAACCTGAGCTGAAGGCAGAGGCTTTAACCCACTGAGCCACCCAGGCACCCCTCTTTCTTGTGTTTTATAAGGATTCAGAAGAAAGTATCAGTCTTTCAGCTTTTTCATATAATGCAATTCTCCCATTGCTATGGACTGAGTGTCCGTATCCCTCTAAAATCCGTATGTTAAAACACTAATCCCCAATGGGTGGTATACAGAGATGGAGTCTTTGGGAGGCAATTAGGCCATGAGGGTGGAGTCTTCATGATAGGATTTGTTCCCTTATAGGAAGAAAAAGAAGGAACAGGAGTTTGCTTGTATGTTCTCTCTCCCCCTCTCCACTTTCCACTTCTCTGCCATGTGAGGACATAACCAGTAAGGAGCTCTCACCAGAAACGGAACCTGCCTACATCTTGATCTTGAATTCCCAGCCTCCAGAACTGTGAAAAATAAATTTCTGTTGTTTAAGCCACCCAGTCTATGGTAGTTTTCTTTCCTTTATTATGATTTTTATCATGATTTTTTATTATGTTATGTTAGTCACCATAGAGTACACAAGTTTTTGATGTAGTGTTCCATGATTCATTGTTTGTATATAATACCCAGTGCTCCATACAATACATGCCCTTCTTAATACCCATCATCAGGTTCACCCATCTCCCCCGTGCCCTGCCAAAACCTTCTGTTTGATTCCTGGAGTCCACAGTCTCTCATGGTTCATCTCCCCTTTGATTTCCCCCCCTTCATTTTCCTCTTCCTTCTCCTAATGTCCTCCATGATATTCCTTATATTCCATGAATAAGTGAAACCATATGATAATTATCTTTCTCCGTTTGACTTATTTCACTTAGCATAATCTCCTCCAGTTCCATCCATGCTACTGCAAATATTGGGTATTCATCCTTTCTGGTGGCTGAGTAATATTCCATTGTCCATATGGATCACATCTTCTTTATCCATTCTTCCAGTGAAGGGCATCTCAGTTCCTTCCACAATTCGGCTATTGTGGACATTGCTGCTATGAACACTGAGGTACATATGACCCTTCTTTTCACTACATCTGTATCTTTGGGGTAAATACCCAGTGGTGTAATTGCTGGGTCATGGGGTAGCTCTATTTTTAACTTTTTGAGGAAACTCCACACTGTTTTTCAAAGTGACTGCACCAACTTGCATTCCCACCAATAGCATAAGAAGGTTCCTGTTTCTCCACAGCCTCCCCAACATTTGTTGTTTCTTGCCTTGTTAATTTTGACCATTCTAACTGGTATAAGGTGGTATCTCAATGTGGTTTGAATTTCCCTGATGGCTAACGATGTCGAACTTTCTTCATGTGTCTGTTAGCCATTTATATGTCTTCTTTAGAGAAGTGTCTGTTCATGTCTTCTGCCCATTTCTTGACTTGATTATTTGTTTTTTGGGTGTTGAGTTTAGTTTTCTTCTGGAAGAACAAACTTAATAAAACATCTATAAACTATCGACAAGTAGTATGCATACTAACAGTTCAGAAAAACACTTGGTCCCAGACACAACATGATCAAGTCCAAATGATAATATCTTCATTTGGGAATGACTGGGGCCAATCATTACACAAATAAGGAAGACATTAAAAGAAATACGTCTGTGATATATTCATATCTGGTATGAAGCCTTGAATAAATAACTCCTATATCTATACCGAGACCCTTTTCTCTGGTCTCTAGGATTAGATTTACACATTAAACGAAAATTATTAAAAGTCTTTACTAAAACAACTCAGAAGGGAAAACACGTGTTTCTTTCAGAGACACCCCCCCCCACTAGACATCAAATGTTCAATCTGTTTTATCCCAAATGTACAAAAGAAAGAAATAATGTCAATATTTAAAGCAGTGCTTCTCAACTGGAGATGATTTTTTATAACTGGAGACATTTTTTGTTGTCACAGTTGGTGGCAAAGAGGGCTTGCTACTGGCATTGAGTGGGTAGAGGCCAGGGATGCTGCTGAATTTTCAAAAATGCATGGAACAATGCTCCCCACTGAGAATTATGCAGCTCCAAGTATCAATAATAGCAGGGTTGAAAAACTATGATTTAAAGTATAAACCAAAGATGAGTGCTTTTGAAGAGTCCACTCCTTCTAATGCTGTCACCTTCAGAACAAGAAACCAGACTAGAAAATATTCCAAATTAAGAATGACTGTTTTTTAACTGTAAGGGAAAGAGATTTGGGATTTAGTGTTCATGAAAATAACAGCATATGTTTAGCAATATAGAAAGAAAGTTAAAGCAATACATAAAGCAAGTTAAAGGCTGCACTGCGGTTTTTATTCTCATTTTTCTTCATGTTATTAGGCACTGTTCTACAGTATAAAGGCTCAGAAGGCAAAGTAGTCTTTCAGGTACTTTAGAGCACAGAATACTCCAGAAGCAAATCCTAAACAAATCTGATTCATAGTTACTCCAAAAAGATTCTTCTGAGACTGATTCATTCTTGGATTATACACACAGTATGCTCTAAAGCCCTTCAACCAATGTGTCACTTTATAAATATGGCAACAAAATACATGATCAGCTGTCCTATTGGGTGCTCAAAGCACAAAACTTGAGTAAGACATTGGTAGAAAGTGTTGGAGGGTCAGTAATGTATCCTCCAGACTGAGAAGGGCACTTTAATACCAAAGAACAAAGTAAGCCACTCCACATCATTTATATAGTCTTACTCAGGAAAACTTACTGGCAGGAGCAATTGGGCAGGTAGGCAGATGGAGGGACAACCCAGGGCATTATGCAGCTATTGTTGGCTGCTGTTCTCTGTCCCATATTCTGTGTCCCCAACCAGACCTTAATCCCCATGGGACTGGAGTGAGGGGCATGATGGTAAGGTCACAAGGCAGTTTTCTAAATTGGCGTCCCTGTGCACCAGAGGGAAGAACAAGATGGAGGGCCAAAGACAGAGTCAGTGTTGCAACACTCCTATAGACATAGTTAAAATAAATACAAATAATTAATATCTAATTTATTATGTAAGGAATTCAGAGGATTTGTAACCTCCTAAGAAGTAGTAAAAAGTAAAAATATGAACAGCTTCAAATAAGGTTTGCCACACTAAGGCAATATACAAAAAAAAAAATCAGAGAAAAAAGAAGATTACATTTATGAATAAAGAATTATTAAGGGAAAAGATTCAGGTCACATTCTTGGACTTTAACATCAACAACAAGGATCATGATAAGCACTTTGACATTGTTGCTTGTCCCATTGTGGTCCCAGGTCAGAAACCTTGCTATACTGAAGGGATCATGGGTCTGAATGATGTAGTAAGTTTTGTTTTGTTTTGTTTTGTTTTTGTTTAAAAGATTTTATTTATTTATTTGACAGACAGAGATCACAAATAGGCAGAGAGGCAAGCAGAGAGAGAGGGAAGCAGGCTGCCCGTCGAGCAGAGAACCCGATGCGGGGCTTGATTCCAGGACCCTGAGATCATGGTCTGAGCCAAAGACGGAGGCTGAGCCAACCAGGCACCTGACATAGTAAGTTTTATTTCAATTTTAATATATCTGAATTCTGAAGGTTTTTTTTTAAAAAATGCTTTAAATCATATAAACAAGTCACTTTCATTGTGCTTATCTCACACATTAAGTACCTGCTGATATAAATAATATTAGAACAGATAGTACAGCTTATTCCAAGTAAAAGACTTAAAATATATTTTATGATTGAAATTAGAACACAAAGATTTTAAATAATTTTACCACAGGCACATAGACAGTGAAAGAGACAGAATCGAAGCATTGCTATGCTGATCAAATGGAAAAACAAAGAATCATTAATAAATTCATCATCTAGTACTTCTTGCATCTTAGTATATATGTCAACTAAGATCTTTATATGTCCATATAATGTTAAATCAAATCATACAATTCATATTGGCTTGGAATCTTCTTTTCTCAGTGAAAAATGCATCATAGACATTTTTTTAAATCAGCAATCAATATTTCTCAATCTGTGAAACCCTAATCCAAAGCATTTTAAGAGTGGTGCCACCAAAACAAAAGAACTGTCTCTGAACAAGTAAGTTTGGGAGATGCTTTGTAAACACAGTAAAATGAAAACTATACTTACTGAAGGGCATTTCAGGACATTTAGTATGCTTATGCATATTATAATTACCCAGTGAAACATACAGATTGTTTCATTACCCAAAATTAATTGGGTAATTACCAATTACCATCTACCATAAATAGGTAAAGCAATATAATACAGTGATCTGTTTTTTGATTGCATACTCCATAAGGGAACACAATTTGAACACAAACCAACCATGTATGTATAATCACTTATTTATAGATTATATGCACATTCTATTGTTCCAATGGATTGTGTGTATTATATAATACAAAAAATAGAAAAAAGTGTGAATGAGTTAATGTATTTTGAAGACCCTGCTGATATTAATAGCTATTATTAATATTTTGCTAATATTAACAATTATTTTAAGACATGTAGGATAAACTTCATCTTTATGGTAGTCGTTGTAAGTATAGATTTTATTAAATAAAGATTTTACCTATTTATTTGAGAAAGAGTAAGCAAGAGAGAGAGAAGGAGTGGTGGGGGGCTGAAGGAGAGGGAGAATGAGAACCCCCTGAGCAGGAAGCCTGATGCGGGGCTTGATCCCTGGACTCTGGGATCATAACCTAAGCCAAAGGCAAACACTTAACCAACTGAGCCACTCAGGTGCCCAGTAAATATATATTTTAAATAGATACTGATGATTTTAACTTTTAACATATTTTTCATAGTGGCCTGTTAGACTGTTACTGTTTTTAACTACTAATATGCCAGGTTAAGAGCTTATACAAGGATTAAAAGTGTCATCATTATAATTGAAAACTACAACACATAGCAGTTACACAGAAACATCTCCACAGTGTGGCTCTGACTCTTCCCTCGGGATCCATCATTTGACTTAACATGTGACCAAGTGAGGTTTCAGTGTCAATGAGGACATGAATATTAATTAAAATGTAATTAAAATCATAGCATTTTCTTTCCTTATCACAGGAGATCATCCCGAGAATTAAGGCCTTATGAAGGATACTTCTTGCGAAGTGTGATAGGCAGAAGAGATATTACCTTGTGTTGAAAAGAGCAGGAGCAAAGGAAAGAGAAATATTCCAGGTAGACTGGTATTTCAAATGACCTGGCCAAGAAAAGGAGGAAGAAATCTTACCTAAAAGGCATAAATGTCAAGATACTTTATTTACTTTTACTTAGTTGTTCTTAAAATGGATGCATCTTAAGTATGTTTAAATATCAAATATATGCTGGTGGGAAGAGAGCCAATGGAAAGAGAGGAGAAAGAATAAAAGAGAAGAAGATGATGGATGAAGAAAAATTATAGGACCGGAGCCTGAGCTATTGCAACATACAAATGAAAGCTCTAGTTCCCAATTAGGAGAGCAGGAGTAATACATGAAAACACCCCATCTAGAAAGAAACAGTCTGTGCTTGCTTGACAGCATATATACTAAAATTGGAATGTTACAGAGAAGATTAGCAAGGTCCCTGGGCAAGGATGACATGCAAATTTGTGAAGTGTTCTGAAAGAAAGAAAGAAAGACAGAAAGAAAGAAAGAAAGAAAGAAAGAGGAAAAGAAAGGAAAGGAAAGGAAAGGAGAAGGGAAGAGAGAAGAGAAGAGAAGAGAAGAGAAGAGAAGAGAAGAGAAGAGAAGAGAAGAGAAGAGAAGAGAAAGGAGAAAAGAAAAGAGAAGGAGAGAAGATGTGGCCTGACTCATACTGTGACAGGGACTAGAAATGAAAGCAAAAATAGATGAGTGGAGAATAAATAAAAAACCAGTATGATAATGCAGAACCAGCACCACAGAAGAAAGGCTGACCCTAAGGTGAACAGCACCCTTATTCCTTTAATGATTCCAGAACCATTCTCAACGAAGAGATGCAGTGAGGAGGAATTGGTAGTTAAATCAGAACCATCTCATATATTGATAATGTATTACCAATTTATTTTCAAATTTACAAATATCTACTTCCTGTTTACCATGTTCCAAAAAACAGGCTGGATGTTGAAGGTCCAAAATGAACAGAGGCATGTGCTTCTTGCCCTCACAGTTTTCATTTGCCTTTTTATTTTAGCTGCTGTATGTATGAAATATTTAAGAAACTACATACAGTTTGTCTCATAGTGTAAGATGTCATTCTTAATTAAATCTTGTATGTCTTGAGTAGAAAAGAAAAAACAAAACAAAAAATTCTTAGCTTTGAGTAGGAAGAAAAGTGAACAGCATGGACTTTACTGATTTTTTTTTTTTTTTTTTTTTTTTTTTTTTGGTAGTCAGTATTAGATGCCCTAAGTGGGTAAAATTGCTCAGAATAGTTCCTAAAACTCTACCATCTCATTGATACTGGAATATGCCAATAGCTATAAGGACACAAATACAGCTTCTTGCCTTTTTTTTTTTTTTAAGATCTTTTTTATTTTACAGAGAGATTATAAGCAGTGAGAGAGGCAGACTGAGAGAGAGGGGGAAGCTGAGCAGAGAGCCTGATGCAGGCCTAGATCCCAGGGCCCTGAGACCAGGACTTGAGTTGAAGGCAGAGGCTTAACCCCCTGAGCCACCCAGGCACCCCAGCTTCTTGCTTTTTTAACATCTTTCGTTTCTCCAGTATTCCAATCATTATAAAAGAAAAAGCTGGGTAACAGAAAGAGAAATACATATAATCATACTTTGTAAATAAAAGAGAGAATACATGAAAATAGCTAAGTTATTGACATTATTATTAAAACATGGTTTTAAATTTTTCCCTTCCTTTCAAGATTGAGTTTTAATGCTTAACGTTTGTGGTTTGCGTACCAAAAAATTTCATAGATACTGCAGCCCCAACTTAACATTCTATGTTGAAATGAAGATTTCCGATACATTAAGGTTTCAAATAAATACCAAGGAGATAACAATATCTTTCCTGAGTCAATAGGTTAATGTCAACTAAGGAGCACCAAGGAAAACAAAATGAAGAAGCTGGAAAAGATAAGAAGAAGCAGACAGAGGCTAGAGGACTATCAAAAGAAGACTTCCCCTTTCCAATTTAACAGTCTTCCCAACTGTAGCAAGAACAGGATGTCTTGGATCCTGGATCACATTAAATCTACTGCACTTTGCATAATTATTCCCTATTTCAGGAAATGCTTTAATGTTAATGAAACATGAATTAAGCTGTGAAACGTGAACATTTTTTAAATCATCAGCAGCCTTTGCTAGAATTTATCACTGACTGTATATGACCAGAGAAAGAGAACATGTAAAGAATCAGTAACTTGTAATTAATAATAATAAGTGAATAATAAAATAGTAAATCTTGATTTTTTTTTTCAATACTTGTGGAATACTTGGGACAGGAAAGAAGATAGAACAAGTCATTACATGTTCAAGGAAATTACTTCGATCAATTTTTTTCTTCTTATGATAATATTGGCAGCCATAATCATGTAAGCTCTGAAAATGAGAGCATTCAGTTCAGCAAAATTATACTGATTAAGATGGATATGTAAGAAATGTTGAACTACATTTTATATAAAGTGTCCCGGTCTGTGTGTAGGAATTATGTACCGGTTTATGTAAACTAGACAATGCATAAGGTGTGTCTAAGATGTTCACAGCGCTATGTTGCAGTGCTACCTTGCACAAAACCTCAGCCCAGAGTGCTGTGTCCTCTTAATGACTTACACTCTTCAGAATGCAGCTGCCAAGACAAATGAAAGCACAGGATTTGGCTAAAAATCCACATTCTCTTTCCAGCTGTGCGTCCCTGACCCATCTGGAAAATAAGGAAACGGTCCTTCTTTATAAAGCACTTTGCAGCCTGATCCTTCCCTCTTTTCTATATCACCATCAGAATATCAATACACGTGCACACTGATGGATTACAGTGCCTTTAAGAAGTAAACTACAACCAGTGAGCCCAGAAATAATTAAGATTGTGGAAAAGTTTGATGCAAATGAGACTGGTTTCTTAAAATTACTATAAAAATAATTTCTATCGCTACCTGTATGAGCTTCAGACTTTTTTGTCTGACCTCCTGTTGCTGACTTCTTTTCCTGGGAATGTGGGGAGCCTGGGCTTAGCAGTTCCAGGAGTTGAGAGTGAGTGTGAGAATGGGGGAGGGGAAATAAGCTTTTAGCTAAAGAACAAAGGGGGACTGATGCTTGGGTCCCAGCTGAGAGTGTGAGAAACAAGTAACTTCGAAAAATTAGGTCTAACTGAAGGGTGAAGTCCAGAGACAAGACATCAAGAAAAGCCTCAGGAATGAACAAGTAAGGTGGTCAAGGCAGGTTTGGAAAGCAAAACACAAGACAGATTCTGGACATAATGGAATCCATGGCACTGGAATTCTTTGTACTGTGCCACAGTTGATCCCATGAGTGGTGTGGGAATCATGAAGCTGACCTGTTCTTACAGCTCTAAATATCTGATAGCCTCCTTCGATATGAAAGTTTTAGAAATACAATGTAGGAATTAAAAAATAGTTTTACAGAAAACTGTACTCTGAAAAGAAATCTAATTTCCAGACAAAAACAAAGAATTTGCACCTCTAGCTGCTAAAATCATCTCTGAATTTGTCCATGTTTAAAAAACCAAAGTGTTGTCTTATCTTTAAAAAAAAAAAAATCATTCCTTATTTAAAAATAAATCATTACTTCCACAGTTTATGAACATCAAAATGGATTTATCATCAGTTACATTCTAGGGAATCTTGAGCCTCTTCTGCCAGAGGAGGTAATGCTTGTTATTGCTAGACCCTGCTCATAACATAATGTATTAATCAGAATGGGCTATACCTCAGTAACAAATTAGCCCTGAAATATCAGTTTCTAACACAGCAAGTTTATTTCTTCCTCACACTACATGCCCAATGAAAGTCAACAAAACAGCAGTTCTGTTCCTTATAATCATAAGGAGAGGCTGACAGAGTCGTTTTCCCAGAATATAGCTGGTCATCATCATAGGGAACAAAACGGATTAGAGAAATTCAGAGGTTTTTCATTGTCTCAGCTTAATGTTCACACATCACACCCATGTACATTTCATTGGCCAGAGCCAGTCTACTGCTCTCACCTAACTAAAGAAGCTTGGAAAGTATAATGGGAAGGAGAATTGGGTATTTGTGAATACTAGTAATGGTTACCATGTATAATATTTTTTAAAATAATCATAAGACCCTGGAAAACCACCTTTTGGAGAAAAGAGGACACAAGAAGAAGAAAAAAAAAACATACGACACAAAATGAGGGGCATGTACATAATCAAGAAGGAACAACCAAAGGATCTTAACAGTAATTTGAAATTAGGGTGTTTCAAGTAATCCATAAATGTACAGCTACTGCACAATGATGTTTCCCTCAGAAACAAAAAGAAAAAAAAAGTAATTGAGTTTATCAAAGGTAGGATTAAAAAAAAAAAAAAACAAAAAAACAAGGTAGTATGAGATTATGCCCTCTGGAAACCTGGAAACGAGTGAGACCAGAGATAACATACAAAGGATAACCTCTGGATGAAGCAAACTAATGGGGTCTCGGTAGAGAATTAAGCTTACTCACATGTTCAGAGCTGAAAGAATGAGCCTTAACGATTCCTAGTAAATTGATTTCAAATAAATACTGATAGAGAATGCAGGAACTCCAAAGAGCAAAAAGGGTAATTTTTAGGTCAGTAGAGAAGGGGTCCTTAATGGTCCTTCTCTTTCAAGTTGCTAGAAAGAAAAAGGACGAGGAGAACAAACCAAGAATAATTGTGATGAAAGGGTAACAGGCTTGAGAGCCAGAGAAAAAGAGAAAATAAACAGAGAAGACTCAGAAGCCCAATCTGAAAAGAATTAGCAATCCCACTGCGCCAATGGGAGTCTGCTGAACTTGGATCCAGGGCTTGGTCTAGACTCTAGATTCAGACAGAGTGAATGACTCAGGAAAGGGACTCTTTGACCTAGCTTCATTTGCATTTTAATGTAGACCAGCAAAGCTATGATCGGTATTACTTTTTTTTTTTTTTTAAGATTTTATTTATTTATTTGACAGACAGAGATCACAAGTAGGCAGAGAGAGGCGGGCAGGGAGAGAGAGGAGGAAGCAGGCTCTCCGCGGAGCAGAGAGCCCGATGTGGGGCATAATCCCAGGACCCTGCCCCAGGACCCTGGGAACATGACCTGAGCCGAAAGCAGAGGCTTTAACCCACTGAGCCACCCAGACGCCCCAATTGGTATTACTTTTAAGAGCTTTTCTAGCTTTTGATAATCCCTATTATTTGGAATTTTAAAAATCCCTTCTATTTCTTTGTATGTTTGCAGTTAAAGCCTTAACATTTTCAGTGTATCAGAAAGAACAGCTGTGAGGGTCCAGGTTGAGTCACAAGCAACAGCAACCAGGAATGAGAAAAAACAATCAGATGCTTCAATCCCATGGAAGCAAAGAGAAGATGAAGGGATCAGTCTAGGATGTAGGTAGAAACTAATAGGAGAACCTGGCCTGCCTTAAAAAAAAATTATTCAATGTAGGTGACAAAGGTTGGTACTGTTGGGATTTCCATTTCTTTACATATAAAATCACCCAGAGCTTCTCCAAGCTATCGCAAGATTATAAGGTAGAGAGCAGTTGAGGAACTTGGTCTATTCCCATCATGAACAGACATTCTAAGCATATTTTTATTCTAGTATCCAAGCCACTGATTAAAATGTTAACGGGCCCACAAAGTAGCCTCTATGGAATGCCATTTGTTGTGTCTCCCCAGGCTGACACTGAACCATTGATAATATTTGTCAAAATGAGACACTCCAACCAGCTGTCTCTTCTCACAGCACATTCATGCACAGTTGTTGGTGAGGAATTAAGACTATAACAGCGGGGACATGAAGGATTAGGTTCGACAGTTCAGTAAGAGGAATGCATAGTTTAGCTTTGTCCAAGTCAGGATGCCTTCCTATTTTAGAAAGAGGATGATTTCAGTTAATGAAATTTACTTTGAAAAGAGCTAAGGATAAAGAAATGTGGACAGCATTTTGAATGATAAGACAGGAGTCCACTCGTGATTGTTGATCATTGCTTTTCAATCAAAAAGCACATAAAACAAATAATATATTCAATGATTAACACTGAAACAGACAGTAGGAAAAAAATGATGCTGATAAGTTCAAAAAATCAGGTTAGCTTTTTGCCAGTGTTTAAGAGTATCTTGCAAGATACAATGGCTTCACTCTATCAACTGTATTCCCAGAAAAAGGAATTTTAAGAAGGAAGATACTTTCATTTACAATCACAGTGAAATCATGCTTAAAATGACTGTTGAGATATTCTACAATAGAATGTTTTGTTTTTCCAGCTTCCTAGAAATATGGTCCTATGATAGGAACAGCTGTTCTGTTTAGCTTTCTCCTTGACCTTTCCAGAAGTCCCGTAATTCAGATCAGGTAGTAAACAGCTGTTAAAATAAATCTGTCCTTGAGCTTGGAGGGAGGAAGATGAGGCCTCAGACACTGTAGTCTCTAACTTCATTCCTGGCATCATGGTTTAGGTCAGAGATTATAAACTCAATAATCCAGAGACTATGACAAACACTGATAGTGCTGAGAAAAACTAATTAAACACCCTTCTTCCCAGAGAGGGTGGTAGAAATGGGAGAAGTATTGTAATTAAATGGTGCAGTGAGCCCATGATTACCTGGTGCCTGTAGATTTTGTGTTTTAGGATTGATATGTACATTTTCAGTCCCAATTGAGACTTCTATGTAGCTCCCATCATTTTATTTTGTTTTGGGGTGATCCGTACAACCCTAATAAAATGAAGAAAGGAAATTCAAAGTGAAGAGAGACATAAGCTCCTGGTTTTTGAGACAAAGGCTCAACAACCAGCCCTTTAACCCAAGGAGTCTGCTGAGATTCCCAGCAGCTGTGCTGAAGGATGGAAGCTCCAAGCCGTGTCCATACCAGGGCACTTCCATCCTGGACAGCATTCCAACACAAAACTGACAAAAAGGGTAGATCAGGATAGCCACTCATTCCCCAGTTCGGTAAAGCATCACTTTTAGAGGCTGATGTGTCTTTAGGCTACAGGTGAATCCACCCCATAAAGTATACTTAGTGGAGTGCCTGGGTGGCAAATTCAGTTAATTGTCAAGGTCCAACTCATGATTTTCGCTCAGGTCATGATTTCAGGGTCCTGAGGTTGAGCCCTGGTCATGCTCCATACTCAGCACAGAATCCGTTTGAGAGTCTCTCTCCCTCTCCCTCTGCTCCTCCCCATGCTTGTGTACTCTCTCTAAAAAATACATCTAAAAACAACATCAACAACAACAAAAGTGTACTTGTTAATGCCGTGTGGAGTATAAAGAGATGGGATTTACCTCATAATTTTTATCTCATTATTATAAATTGGTATTTTATGTGCATTTTAAGAGGTAAATACACTTAAATACTAGATTGCATATAAAATATTAAACAAATGTAAATTCAGGAGATATATGTCTGCTCAGGATGCTATAACACAATATAGCAAACTGGATGGCTTATTATCAATAAGCATTTATTTCTCACAGTGCTGGAGCTGGAAAATCCAAGATCAAGGATCTGATTTCTAGTAAGGGCTGGCTTGTAAAATCTCCTCTTTGATGGCCATCTTTTTGTTGGATCCTTACATGATAAAAGAAGCAAGGTAAACTTCTTTGGCTTCTTTTACAAAGCACTAATCCCATTCATGTGGGCTCTGTCCTAATGACCTAATCACCTCCCAGAGGCCCCGCCTTTTAATACCATCAACTTAGGGGTTAGGACTTCAACATATAGATAGAGGAGGGCAGCTGACAAACATTCAGACAAAACACACATTTATTTATTTATTTTTATAGACAGGGGAGCATACAATCAAAAAATGTTGAAGACATTATTTTTATTCCCTTCCCACCAAATGGGAGCAAGGAAGCAGAGAAAGGGGAACCCTCCTACACTGTTGGTGGGACTGCAAGCTGGTGCAGCTACTCTGGAAAATGGAGGTTCCTCAAAAAGTTGAAAATAGAGCTACTCCATGACCCAGCAGTTGCACAGTTGGGTATTTACCCCAAAGATAAAAATGTAGTGATCCAAGGAGGTAACAACTTCTCAATATTTACAGCAGCAATGTCTGCAACAGTCAAACTATGGAAAGAGTACAGATGTCTATCAACAGACGAATGGATAAAGAAGATGTGGTATGTATGTATGTATACACACACACACACAGGAATATAATGCAGCCAACAAAAATGAAATCTTGCTATTTGCAATAATATGGATGGAATTAGAGGGTACTATGCTGAGCAAACTAAGTCATTCAGAGAAGACAATTTTATGATCTCACTGAAGTGTGGAATTAAGAAACAAGGCAGAGGATCATAGGGGAAGGGAAGGAAAAACAAAACAAGATGAAACCAGAGAGGGAGACAAACCATAAGAGACTTTTAATCATAGGAAACAAACTGAGGGTTGTTGGAGGGTAGGGGGATGGAGGGATAGAGTATCTTGGTGATGGACATTGGGGAGGGAATGTGTTACAATGACCACTGGGTATTATATAAGATTGATGAATCACAGATCTGTACTCCTGAAACAAATAATACATTATATGTTAATTAAAAAAGAAGAAAACAAGGTAGATTGCGAAGGCATTGCTGTTACCGTAACTTTATAAAAGTCATTCAGATTAAAACCTTTAAGGGCTTAAGATATTGATCCGACTAATGTCACCATTGAACAGAAGGAATTAAAAAGAAGGGAGGAGAGAAATGAGAAATGATAGTCTCTTTCCTCAGGTGACATCTTTTTTCCATAATAAATCTCTAAACAAAAGACTCAGACTGCTCACCTTCTTCATACTCACCTCCATGGCATACCATACTTGCTTTGGTGTGAGTCACATAACTCTCCAGTTAATAATCTGTTAAAGCCAAGGAATAGAATCCAGAGCAAAAGGTACCATTTGAGGAAGGATGTGTCTTAGTGATTGGAGGATACCAACAGAGTAGAGAGAGTCAAGGAAATGCAGCTGCAGAGTTTGTCATCAAGTACGTTGTCAGCAAGGTGTCAGATAGTGGGAAGAGGACAAGGACACTTTTCTTACAGTGGAAACCAAGACATCAATTTCAATAGGTAGTAAACAGGTGGCCCTGGCCTCGTCTAGCCTACAGATATGATTTGCTCAGCCATAAGTCATTTGTAAAATTTTGAAGTAAATATTTAAAGCTTGGGAGATTTCACACACACACACACACACACACAAAAAAAAGTCCACATTTCTAAGAGATCTAACAGCATTGGTTCAGTATTCCCAAATAGCCACCATGGGCTGGAGATGAATTGTGTTCCTTGGAAGAGAGGGTAGATTCTCTCACTTTCATATTACCTCCGCATAGACTGTTTCACACATCTTCACTGTTTTTACTGTTCTGGGTTCAGAGATCTTGGAAGGACCTAGAATTCTGAGAGAAGCCAAGGAGACAAACAAACAAGACAGCCTGAATCACATCCCCATAGACCCTCTTCCTGCCCCACTGCCTACCATGGGCAAGGTCCTTGTTCCTTGATGGGAATAATTAAAAGCAAACCGAACAGATGAGATACGTGTTCACAATGAACTTATATCCTAGTTGAGAAAATTGGAAAACATATTAGTAATGCAGTTCTCAGTGATGCTATAGAAAATATTTTTAATGCTATCATGGAACAGTCACTGTTCTTTCTCTCATGTGGTTTGTATTCCTTTACACACATGAATTCCCATAGAAACCCCATGAAAAGGAAATAATTGCATCCCATTTTTCAAATAGGAAATTGAGTCATGGAAATAAGCAACTTGTATAAAGTCCCACAGCTAGTAAGTGGAGAAGTAATAATCAGCTCCAGCAGTCTGACTTCAGAAGCAAGGCATTTAACCCCTGCGCCACACCATTAAGTACTAAGCAGAGTGTTAAAATGGGCTGATGTGACAGAGGCATTGGGCAGCGACTTTAGATTTGGAAGTCAAGAATAGACTTTCTGGAAGTGACATTTAAGCTGAGATCTGAAGAATACATCTATGCAAAAACTAGAGAAGTAGGCAAAGGGAGCAACTCATGTAAAGGACTAAATTTGGAAAGAGCTTGTTTATTAAAAATCCCAAATGAGTTGACTAGTGAGATGGTAGCTTGATGGAGAGTGAAAAGGAGAGTAGGGAGAACTGGAGAGGGGAGACCGAAGACAAAGCACAAGCCACACTCCAGGGTATAGAGTTTCCATTTCATGACAGCTGGCAGCCAGTGGAGCGTTAGAGCCTGAGAGGGGCACATAATTTGATGTGCATTTCAAAAACCATGGTGATGTTTACATTTACCAGGGCTCTTTATAAACTGACCTTAAGGTATATTTCTACCTTCATACATCCTGTGATCTGACCAAAATTCTAGGAACTATCGTTGTGCTAGAAAAACAATTCTGTGGAAATAAAGCCCTGATTTGTATTATTTGCCTACCTCTGTGTAAATACTTCCACAGTAGTTGATCTTATCCTATCAACAATTTAACAATCAGCTTTCAAAATTCCTGAATATTTAAGAATCACTGCTTCACAGCCAGTTCCATACCTATACCCCAAATATTTTCACCTTTTGAACTCACCAGATCCTTACATGGTATGACTTTCCTACATTCTGTTCCCCTTGCCTGTAAAATTTAACCACTGTAGGGCTATGGCTAAGAGAAAAACCTGTGGCTTCAGATGGACTTGGATTGAAATCTTAGCTTTGTAAATCAAACACATGATCTTAGGAAAAATTCTTAGATTCTCTAAATCTCTGTTATTGATAACATGGATATGATAACGGTCCCTAATTCAAAGCATTATTACAAGAATCAAATGAAATGATATAACAAAAAGCACTTAGCAGAGTACCAGGAATGTTAAGTACTTCTTTAGAAAATTTATTTTACTCATCTACTTACCTACTGAGCTAGAAGCTGGGGTAAGCTACAAAGTTTGTGAAGTTTGTCCTTCAATAGCCCGTCTTTTGAGTTAGGTCTCCTGCCTAGTTTTCTCCACCTCTAAGATGCTTTCCAGGATCTTTTTCTCTCATAGCCTAAAGGAACTACTTAATGATATGTATCTTATATATGATATAAGAATAAATAGTGGCTTAAAGTAACAATATCTATTTTGTAATAGAGTTTCCTGATAACAGGAAAAACTGCAAGACGCTGATGGCAGAAGTTCCTTGCCATAGTATTTTATTGATGCTACAGAAAAATTTTGTAAATTTTGTAAATTAAAAATTTTGTAAATTTTGTAAATTTTGTAAATGTACAGGCAGCAAATTGAGGTCGATAACTAAGTCTGAGCCTCTACCTGTCAGTTTTTATTCAGAGGAATTCTATGGACACTCATCTTCATGTTTAGTTGTACCGACACTAAGAATAGCTTTATTCATTGACTATTAAAGATGTAGGTTCTAGTGACAGTCCCATTTTACCTTTGTGACCTTGTTTAAGTCCCCAACTCTCTGAGATTTACCACATTAGAATGAATTCAGAGCCTATACCTCTCTAAAATTCAATGATTCTACACATCTAAATATTTATAAATTCCAAAAGCATGTCCAAAGCTAACAGAAAAAATACATTTGACACCATTCTTGTGAGATTAACATAAATAAAATTAGATCTATAGCAAATCAAAGCAGAGTACTGAGTCATTTGTATGAATAATTCAGAAAAAAATAAAGCAAAACAAGAACTTATGGTTCTAAAGCTTTCAGAATACACAATTTATAGTCTTATTCAGAAATCACTGGAACTGCAGCTCATTCTGATTTATATTTAAGAAATCATCAAAGCTGCATTTTCCTTTAAATTCATGTTTTTCAGATATCCCATATAAAAATCCTGCTTAACAGAATATTCTAGGTCAATATCAAGTCAAATATATGTAAAAAGCAACCTGGAGAGAATTACTTGTGTCCTAGTCAAATTTAAAAAGGTATTTTTAAATCACTGGAAATAAAGAATTCATTCATCAGATTAGATGACTCTATTTTATCATTCCTTTCAATGTATTATGCCCTAATTAATATATTTATGAGCCAACATCTTAGAATATCTCTCCTAAAGTATATATCCAATGTACCCCCAATTACTTTAGCTCAGAGATAGTGAATTATTTTGGTATGTTGCCAATACACTTAAGGCAATTATTTATTAGTTCCTGAAAGCTAATATGCAGATTATAATGTACCCTGAGCAGTATAACCAATGAGACCACTATTTGTATTGCTAAAGTAGTTGTGTATCACTCTTCAGTGATGTGGGGTTTATTATTAAACATTTTATAGCAATTAGTGAATAATCACCATAAATATCAAAGAAAATTTTGTCTCTAATACATATTTCACATAGCAATAAATAAACCATCAATGCTTGGTATCACCAATTCCTAACTTAGAGATAAATTATAAAATATCTTTTCTGGCATGTTTTACAGCCCTGATGATAGCAAATTTGCATTATAAAATATGTGCAATTTAAATTATCAGTTACATTTTTCTTGATTGGAATTTGCACATCTATAGTCAGTTTGGGAATAAGTTACCAAAATTAAAAGGGTGAAGGAGGCCAATTTGAAAAGGCTACATACTGTATTATTCCCACTACATGACATTCTAGAAAAGGCAAAACTATAGAGACAATAAAAAGATCAATGGTTGACAGAGGTTAGGAGTGAGGGAGGGGTGAATAAGCAGAATACAGAGAATTTTTAGGGCAATGGACAATATTCTGTGTGATACTATAATGATGGATATATGTCATCATTCATTTGTCCAAACCCATAGAATATACATCACTGAGAGTGAACCCTACGTAAACTATGAACTTTGGGTGATTATGATGTGCTCAATTCCTGCTGAAGAATGTTCACAGTGGGGGAAGCTATGCATGCAAGGGAACAGGGGTTACAAGGCAAAGTTCTGTATTTTCCTCTTAATTTTGATGTGTACTTAAAACTTTAAAAATATATTCTTTTAATTGAAAGGGAATGTTTAAAAACTTAAGTATTTAACATCTTGTATGTTGAAAAATATGTGCCTGTAAAACAGAAACAAATGATTTAATAAATCACTGAACCATATTCTTTTCTTTGCATTATTTCTTTGGTCCTATAAATTCTAGAAAGCAAAGGTTATCTTTCAGATTCTCTGAAACTTCCTATTATTTCTTAGGCTAGCATCTTTACAATCTCAACTGACTCTGGTATGATGACTTTAGAGACAGTTAATTCATAAATTAAGCACTAGGTTTATCTTAAATGTGCAGTAATTAATCACTGACTCCTTTGTATAAATCCAAATACATAAGTGCATCTGTAACATAGTCCCATCTGAATTTGGAAAAAAGAAGATTTTACTTAAAAAAAAAAAAAAAGTTTCTTTTTCATAGTGACACCTTGTTGCTCCACTGATCAGCTAAGGGAGTTAACTGACTCATGTTGCTAGACAAAACTCTGCTAAATATGGCTGATTACTTTTGTATCCAGAGGAGTTCACCAGAGCCCATTATTTATATATATCCAGGCACTTTTCCACAAGAGGCTCAGAAAAACCCATTCATCCTACAGAAACACTCAACCTGGCCCTGGAGTGGCACTGAACCCCAGCAGGATTTAACACTGAGACCATAATATCTACCATAAGCCTTTGAAGAGGCCCCAGCTGTGCCTGTTGCCATGAGTGAACCAGAAAGCCCGCATTACTGAGGGCTTCCAGTGGTTTGACATTCTCTGCTCAGGCCTTACTGGAGAGGTGGCCACAGTGTGACTCAGATGTGAGCCATGGCTGGGCCTTCCTCAGTCCTAGGGGAAGAATCAAGGGGAGAGAACTGAATGTTTGCTAATACAACTGCCATCTGCCACCATTAAGTCTGATGGTGACAGAGTGTACGTTAATGCCAGATAGACAGAGAACACTCACCATCTGTTCATTGCCCTGAAATAAAATTAACTAGGTCATCTGAGTTTGGAAGTCTATCTGGAATTGTTGACATCTATTCCCAACCTTAAGGATGGAAATTTTCTTCCATCTTAAATCGTTCAAACTACGCAGAGAAATAGTTTCACTCTAATCCTTCTAATGGAGAAAGTACAGTTAATAGATAATACATTAATAACAAATTATATGTTAACAATGAATACAGGATTTTGTAGACCTTACATTATTATATTTATATGCAAGAATACCACAATTGTTATCCAACCAAAACCTTCTAAAGGGAAAAATATCTAATACGTTTAATTTCAAGAAAAATGTGCAAAATCTATGCAGACTTCAGTCTTTGTTGATCAGCTAATGATGCTGATTTGAGATGCAATTTTCTTGACTTCCAGGCAGTCAAACTATAAAGGGCAAATAGTTATATTTTACATCTGCTACTTACTTAAAAGATACTTGCATCATAGCACCTGAATCTAGGATATGACTTGAAGAGGTGGTGAAATACACATATACACATATGATATATGTATATCTTTGTGTGTGTTCCCCCCAAGAGAGGGGCAGAAAAAAACTTTAATTCAATCTCTAATCAAGAAAACTTGTCCCTGAACTCCCTACCCATATTCTCTCAGCATCCAGTCACCTCTTCTTATCAGTCTGTTTAATCTCTCTCAGTCTACCATTGATCTGGGCTAGTATTGGTTTAGTAGTGAATCTCAGCTGGACCCATGAGAGAGGACAGAAGGAAAGAAAATAGAATAAATGTTTCAATTCTTTACACCAATCCTGCCTTGAAATACGGTTCTCTAAAAACAACAACAACAAAAAAACAAAACAAAAAAAAAACCTCTTTAAAAAATTCTACTTCCAAGAACCAATTTACATTAATGTAAAGGAAAAGTTAGTGCTTTTAATAGCTCATAGACATCAATAACAGGAAATAACCCATTTTATTTAGACAATCTATAATGTGCTGACTTGAAATAAATCCAGTGGAGCTATCCTTAGGTTCCAAAGGGTCCAGTTTTACAATGACATTTTGTGAATTGGATTTCTTTTATTTGGTGTGTGAATTGCATTATTCACCAAATTTGGTTATTACCGAAGTCTATGAGTAGAAACTTCTCTAGCCTCTTATTTATGCCTTAAGTTTTAAAGAATTTAAACAGAATGCATTTCCAAACAGTTACTAAAGATATAATGGGTGATCACCATATAGTCAACATTGAATTTAGAGCTCTGGAAATGGCAAAGAAAGCATACAATGTAATCTCTTATGTACACAGATACTAGATAAGCCAGATATAAATTATGCATAAAAATATAAAAATAACTTATATGAAATATGCCAAAGAAAAGGTACCTTGACTCTCCAATCTAAAGGAGACCCCACTATTCTCTAACATAATGCCTTATACTTTTTCTTTTAGCTTCAGTCACTGTCTATATGTATTTATTTATAGACTCCTTTAATATCTGTGTCTCCACACACTCCCAAGCCTATGAGCTCCAGGAGGACAGGAGCTACATATGATTTTATTCATTGCTTTAACCAGGACCTAAACACTATGAAATATAGTAGGTAGTCACTAAATATTTGTTGAATTGATTTTTAAAATATACTGTATTCACTGTCTAGAAGAAAAATTGAAAAACCAACAGATCATAATTACATTATTTCTTTCACTGATTACATTTATCCAACAAGTGTTCACTGAGCACCAACTATGTCAACACTGTCCTTGGAGATGTGGCTAGAGAAGTAAAATGCACATGATGACTGACCACATGGAGCTCACAGTGCAAAAGATCACTATTAAGAAAATTGAACTGCAAAATTATATAATTGCAAAATGTAAGATCATTACAAAGTTAAAGTAATAACAGAGATTTGATTTATTTTTAGCAGTTAGGGAATGAAGAAGGAATGCAGGCATGTAAAGAATCAGGGGAATTACAATGTTAGAAATAAGAGAGATCACTGAGACCACTGAATCAACAATATTTATTTCATTAAAGTTTCATGGAAGAGTAGAACTAGTGGTGGATATTATTTCCTCCTATCCTTCAAGGCATAATTATGTGTACAGAGACATCTGATAGTGTTTACACTTAATATGTAAACTATAGTAAGATGACATAGTTCTCGCGGCACCTGGGTGGTGCAGTCAGTTAAGTCTCCCAACTCTTGGCTTCAGCTCAGGTCATGATCTTGGGGCTGTGACACCAGGCCCACATCGGGCTCCCTCTCAGCACAGAGTCTGCTTGGGACTCTCTTTCCCTCTCCTTTTGCCCCTCTCCCTGTGCCTGCTCTCTCTCTCTCTCTCTCTCAAATAATTTTTTGTTTTTAAAGAATGATGTATTTCTCAAGATATTTTGTTTTCAAATAACTTGGGCATTGGGGTGCCTGGGTGACTCAGTCATTAATTGTCTGTCTTTGGCTCAGGTCATGATCCTGGGATTCTGGGATGGATCCCTGCATTGGGCTCCCTGCTCAGTGGAAAGCCTGCTTCTCCCTCCCCTGCTCCCCCTGCTTGTATTCCCTCTCTCACTGTGTCTCTGTCAAATAAACAAATAAAATATTAAAAAAATAATAATAACTTGGGCATTAAGTCTTTAAAATTTGTTGTTTTGTCTTTCTTTATCTGTTGCTTTTCAAATTAAACATATTCACATTGTGCCATCTTTATTTTTGCAACTATTCAGTATATCACAAAGTACTGTACTTAGTTTAAGAAGCATCAAGAATCAAAATTTCCTTTTTCAAGAAATTTACTTTACATCCCTTAATAAAATGCCAAGTGATAACAAACTAGACTGGGGGAAATAAGTACAGTTATTGAAACATTTTTTTTTCCAAATGAACTATTTTTATGTTTTTCAGAAGAGAATACCACTCTTTAAAAGAATTATCATGTAGATATGGCTGATGGCAGAGACACTATTTCATAACTGATTTTTTTTATTGCAAATTCATTACATATCTCAGGGAGAGGGTTAATTTGGAAATAAAAGCTTCTAATTTATAAGTTGTTATTGTAATTTTTAAAAGGCAGCATGCCATAAATTACCAATATAGCGCAAAAAAAAAAAAAAAAAAGTGGTATGTTTATTTTGAAGCCAAGCCTACACCCTATCAAAGCCAAAATAATTGGGCAATGATCATGAACTCAGTTTCAAAGCTGACACACTGAGTGCTTGGGTTGTGTCAGTTATGATTTCCTGAATACGACTTTATACCGGATCCAGAATTCACTCTGTCTGACTCCTAGCCAAGAAAGGAAGTAGCGTGGGTGACCAAGTTTAACACTTGCTCTGGGGATTTCTCTCTAGCCAAAGCTAAAAGGAGACTATAATTGGGTAGCCAGGCCTGTCCTTAGCACATTCTGTATTTAGATGGCTTACCTAAGCCCATTAGATAGCAAAATTACTCTGGCCTATGCCCCTACAGACATCTGAAAGAAAAAACACTGGGGGTTGGGTGTTGGCACTGGAGCCAAGAGAAAGGGCAATGAAGAGGGGAAGAAAAGGAGGAAGGAAGGGGGCTCTATTTGCATCCGTGGGGTTGGGAGTCAAACAGACTAGAGCTACAACTCCAGTTGCACTGCCTAATAGTTGGTTTCCTTTAATTAAATTATATCCCTAATCTGAAGCTCAGATTCTTTAGTTGCAGAATGTGTATAGAGTAGTAACTACTTCACAGAATGTTTTTTCAGTGGCTGGCAGATAAGAAACACTCAAATGTTACTTATTGTTGCTGGTGCTATTATGACTTTTGTTATGCCATCTATGAAAGAGGAAATACAGATAAAATGGTGTATTTTCTATGAGGCTTTACAGATGCCCTGTTTCTTTCTGTCGTCTCTAACCCACCTCACTTCACCTCTCTTAACCCTCTTTAATTTAGATTTTTCAGGTTAAGAAGTAAAGGAGCTATTAGGTACAGGAAAGGTTGAGCAACTTGCCCTAGGACTAATCTTCCCAACAGGCACTCCCAAAGAAGTATTTCCAATCAGATAGTTGCCAGGCATGCCCAGAACTTTTTCTTTCTTTTCTGTTTTTGTTTTTGTTTTTGTTTTTAAGCAATTTAAGTAGGTCACTTGGGGGAGGCAAATTAAGAGAACCCTTCTAAGTTAAATCTTGCTCTCTAACTAATTTTAATACATGTTTATAAAGTGCTCTTGAAAGCTCCAACCAGGTAAACAAAGCAAATATAAGTATACCAAAATGTCTCATAACAAAAACATAAAAGAAAATTTTTTTAAAAAAAGAAGTAAAAAAGAGAGAAAGTTCTTACCAGCACAGCTTGAAAACTGTAGCCCTACATAGGAAATAAAAATAACCTGGATATATGATTTCCTTCAAAATAAAATATTGGATATTGGACACGAAATCATATGCTTCTAAGAAATGGGGGAGTTTTATTATTTCCTGTGAAAGTGACAAAACTCATAAAGATATTTGGTTTTAGTATCAGTATACTAAGCTTCCAGGAAAATTTTCTAAAAAGATATTTTAAAACTAAAAACCATATTTACTTTTTGAAAAAAAAAATGCCTTTTCCCTGGCAAATGAGAGTAAAAATAACGTTCCTCCAAAATACCCAAGAAAGAAGGAAAATAACTTTTAACAGAAATGAAATTCACAATGAGGAAGGATGGCGCAAGAGTTTAAATCTTCAAGTCATTTTGAATTTGTCATTCAAAAGAGGAGTTTAAATCTTAAAGTCATTTTAAATTTGTCAAAGGAGGAAAAAACAATGTTAACTTCTTAACATCAACTTTCCTGCTTTTCTTATAACTTTTTGAAATGAGCTGTTTCATAGAAGAATGTCTACTATTCTTGATTAAGGGTTTGTATTGAGAGATTCCTTTTGGGATTTAGATGAGTAGCCATGCCAATATTCCTCACAAGGTCTTAGGTATTGACAAAAGGAAACTAGATGTCTTCTATAACCCTGCTTTACTTGGAATTTTTTTCCTGTAGCCTTCCCCTTTCCATAATACTGTGTCCAAATGTGGAAGTTACTAAAGTTATTCTTATACTTCACGCTTATATTAATTTTTCAATCAGTCTTATTGAGCAACTGCTATGTTCTAATTGCTGCACACAGTAAGCAGACGATGCTTGTAGCTATAGAAATAGTGCCCTTATCATATATATTTTGACTATAGAGCTAGCAGGACCTGATAACAGATTTTATAAGGTGACTAAGGAAAAAGAGAGTCACTAAGGATAACTTCTAGGCATTTTGCATGAGGGTTAGATGAGGGTCTCATTAAATCAAGGGAAGGATGACAGAAAAGAATGGGTTTGGAAATCAAAAGTTTTGTTTTGGACCTGCTAAACTTGTCCTGTAATGTTTGTTGAGTGGGCAGTCAGAGAGATGACTAAGGGGCTAACAGAACAGTTAGGGTTAGAAAAATTAATGTGGGAGTTGTAAGCCTGTAGAGAATGTTAAAAGCCACAGGGTGGTAAGTAGAGAATGTAGAGAGGGAAGAGATGAGGATCCAGAACTGAGCCCTGGGACAAAGGAGGCAGCAAGAGGACAATAAGAAAGAGGTCATGAAATAAGAAGATAATCAAGAAAGTAGTGGCTCAGAAGTCAGTTGAACAAAGTATATCAAGAAGGTTAACTGTGTTCAACTGTGTAAAGTGGACTAATAAGAGGGACTATTGGGTTCTACTTGATTTAGCAGAATGGAAATTGCTAGGGGGCCTGAAGAAAGCATTTTCAGTAAAATGGTGCACACCTTTTAATTTAAATGCTTCATTATAGTCATCATACAGATTAGATTACAGGTGCACAGAATGATGAACGTGTCTTGTTCGTCTCTGTATTCCTTATGCTGAGAAGAGTGTCTGACATATAACAGCTCCTCAGTAAATACTTGTTGAATGTTGACTATTGGCTTTGACCAGTGCTTTATTTTGTGTTGTCTGCCACAGGTGAAACTCTAAATAGCAGAAATAGCACCTATGCATTTCTCTTTGAACTATGTCTTACACATTCCAAAACATTTACATTTGCAGTTAGATGCTTAATAAAATTTTTGTAATGGGAGATGAAGAAATAGTGTGGTTGTTAATTGTGAACTAGAGAAAGATTTAGTGTCTCCATGAAGAACAGGCAGGTGCACAGACTGATGGAAACTGCTGAGGTTTTAACAAATGGTAACCAATCCTCTGACACTCCTCTCAAAAGATGGAGTCTAATTCTCTTCCCTTTGAATATGGGTTCACCTTATTTATTTGCTTCTAACAAATACATTACTGAGGAAGTGTTACTGCTTGACTTCCAAGATAAGGTCATGATGGAAGATAACAGAGTTGGTGTCTGGATCTCTCTCTCTTGGGACTCACACTATGGAGCACTGACTCACCATGACTATCCTACAACTGTGAGGATGGAGAGACTTCATGGAGAGCACCGAAAGAGAAAGATGCCCAAGTAACTCCAACTCACTTAGCCCAAGTGCTGGACATTCAAGAGAGGATGCCCTCAAAATGAGTCTAGCCCGATACCATCTGCATGGGAAACTCTGAGGGCGATCCACCAGCTGAGCCATGACAGTAATAATTCTTGTTTAATGCCATTAAGATTAGGCTGCTTTGCCTCATGGCAATGAAAAGTGAAACAGACCACAGTGCATTTCTTCTGCCAGGACAGAAATGGATTCAAAGAGCAAAACAGCAAAAGATTCTTTCTGATTGGCCTAAAAATGTTCATGGAAGAAGTGTTTAGAATTGCTGCTTGAACGACCCCAATTACTTTATTTTTTTTTTTAAGATTTTTATTTACTTTAGATTGAGAAAACAAATTCCTAATTGGACCAGAAGACCCAAATTTATTTTGAGATAAACCAAACCTCAAAAGCCATTTCCAGGTTTCAGAACTGGCATGAGTGAATGAATGAATGAATGAATGAATAGAAAAGGGAAGGGAAGGGAAGAAGGAAGGAAAGAAAAATATTTCTTTAGTCTGAGGTGTTATTTGTGCCAATAAATAGCATTAGAGGCTCCTCTGGTCTGAGATGCTGTTCATGTATCTCCAACTAGAAGAATAGTTCTTTGATCTCATGTTACTATAGTGATAGCAGACAAGTAACACAAAAAGTATTTGTCAATCCAGGAAAAGGACGGTATAGAAGTACATTTTCTCATGCCCTCCTCTCCCCTCCTGGTGGTATGCTATAAAGTCAAGTTTAAGAAGCCTTCATATAGTATGCAAAATGCTAGGCCCCAGAGCTGTGGGCTTACTGCTTCTCATTCCCCTTAAATCTGGGCAACAGTCAGTGGGGGAAATGTCAACATTTGAGCATCTTCATCATTATCATAATAAAGTTTCTCTTAAGCTATGTCACCTGGAACCAAGACTGGATTCCAGATTTATGATTTCTTGTTTTGCCGCAGATGCATAACCTCATTGTGTAACCTTTACAAAACACCTTTTAAAAATATACTTCTGAGCTTTTCTTTCCCTCCTCATTGTGCCATTGGGCTAACGAGACAAAGACTTCATTGAAGTCACCCCATCCACAAACTATCACATTTTAATCTAATGGTTGCCATGTTCATACTAGATAAGGCTCCAGCACTTTTATCTACTGAAAAGTAAATAAAGTAATCTACCTGCTTTTTATAAGCCATTTATCCCATGTGTCCTTCTGAGCCAAAAAGACCTCTCCTTCCTCACATTCTCTCGTAGGCCTTTCCATCCACATGGGATTCAAACAATTATCTCCTCAGATGACATGCACCTTCACACTTAAATTTTTTTGTCCCATACTTTCTAAATGCTTTAAATACACTAAGCAATGCCTTCATGTAGCATTGTTTTGTCAATTTTCTGTTATTTGATCTTTTTAAATTATAATCTTCCTGATGACAAAGTCAAGTTCTGCTGAATTTGTTCTTAATACAGAGTGATACAGCACCATATTAAAATGGAATTAAGTAATAATTACTTAGGAATAATACTGCTTACCTGTCCTTTCTAATTTAGAAAATTAGGCCACCCTATCGAAGCCTTCCACATACTGTTGTGCAAACCTCCTTCTCTTCAATATTTAAATCTACCATTAATTTTGAGTGTTATAACTCTAGGTCTACTTCCAAAGACAGAGTCTTCTTTATATACAA
The DNA here is from genome assembly GCF_964662115.1 of Mustela nivalis. Classification (NCBI taxonomy): domain Eukaryota; kingdom Metazoa; phylum Chordata; class Mammalia; order Carnivora; family Mustelidae; genus Mustela; species Mustela nivalis. Next base: position 28,665,962 of record NC_139026.1, read on the forward strand.
TAGAGTACAGCTCTGTTAAACTGTTCCTCCTTTGCCTTTTTTTGCAAAATGAATGTAGCAATATAAGAAGAAATAAAGTTCTTTAGAGAACCAAGGAAAGAAACTAATCAGCCATACCTAATGATTTAAAAGAAAGGACAAGAAATTCAGAGATAATAGAAATGCAAGTTGCCCTGAAGGTGTATATATATCCTACAGCATACTAGCTATTGGAAAATGTTACCTCTTAGGTTAAAGAATAGTAATATGGAGAATCCATTTTATGCTTTGTATTGTTATTAAGCCCACTACTGTTTCTCATTCCCAGGATTCAGCAACTGAGCCCACTGGCTTTTACCAGAGGGACATGGTAGCTTTGGACAGAGCTCCGGGCACACTTGTTTGTATCCTAACGGCTGGCTATTAGATTGCATGGTGAACTATGGTGAGCATACAGAATTGTTTTCCACCAATTCTGTTTTCAGCAAAGAATCCCTTTTAATTCCCCTGTCCTGTATGTTGCCAAAATTCTTAAAATACTGTTCATGGAGATTTTTTTTTTTGTTACCCGCCTTGGAGCCCAGATGTAGGAACCAAGCCAGTGCAGCTGGTGTAACTTGGCTGAGTCTCACAGATAATTCAGTGTTTGAACAGTCTTCCTTTTTTTGAATGTTGTTATTATTTTGGAAAATTTTGGAGTGAATGTTTGTGGATGTAAAGGTTGAGGGACTAGCAAAACTATAGACTAAAGGTCTCATCACTCTTTCATGCAGGGACTTCATCAAAGTGGGGGGGCGATATCAGCTATTTCCTCAAACCCTGTGCCAACTTTGCACCTGAACTGAAGAGACAGAATTGTCAGGGGAGGGCAGGAAGGGGAATGAGATTACATTTGCTTTATCTTTTCTTCAAGAGACTTCATGTTATGAGTATGAACATACTATACCCAACACCAAAATTTAAACACCAAGCAAAATTTTAAAAGGAAGAGAATTCTAGGAGTGAAAAATATTCATTCAGAAATTCCAACACAAAACCCAGTGATGCTTAGGGCATTGAAAGTGATTTTACACTAGACTTTACTTCTGCTGAATTCTGGCACCACATTTACTACTTACAAAGCAACTGCATTTTACAGCTGACACTGTATTATACTGATATTGCATGAACATCATATTAATCTCTCTGACCTACATTCCAATTTACATCTTTCCATGGAAAATGATGGTGATAATAATAATAGCAAGTATTGGTTGAGGGCTTACTGAATTGTGCTATGTGTGTTACAGAGATTAACTCATTTAATGCTCTCGATAAATACATGAGGAAGGTGCAATTACTCTGCCATCTAATTCCAAAGCTTAGATCAGAACCACCACATTCTGCCACCTTTCTGAGGGAGGGATGGAATCGCTGCTAATACGGAGGGAAATGCACACAACTGTGGTTGTGGATACACAACAGCACTTTGCTTTTGGACATTATCCATCAAGTATGTCACAATGAAAAGAGCTTAAGAACTGACTATTCAGCTGTGCTGTGAATTCCTTTCCTCCTCAAGGAACACTATTTGCTTTGCTCTTTCTCTGCAGCCTGACTAGCTAATCTGATAAATAAATAAAAGAAAGTGATATTAATGACTCATAATTGCTTGATCGTATCCCTTCCCTGATTCATGTATGTTTTATCAGAAGTCATCATTGCCTTAATCTCAGGAGCTGAGTAATGTGAGAAACATTGTGAGAATATACTGCAGGTTTAAATCTCATCGGGAGGTACTTCACTACCCTTCAAACATACACTTCTCCAAGTAACAGCCTACCACTCACACAAACCATTAGCTCATTTTTGAGGCAAATCACCCAAACTTCCTTGCAACTGTTGGTATTAGAATGCTCCAATTGTTTTTCATTTTCTTTATATACATAGTAACTCAATCACAGTATTAAATATAAAATGAGGTAGAGTACACCCCTTCATTTGTTTCTGAAGTGTTGTAACATTGCTTCCTAATTCTTCTGAATAATACTACGCGATTTGTACAAATGAAACTTTTTAAAACTTAAAAATCTGTAAGCTCCACATAGAAAAAAAAAGGGGGGGCAGCATTTTAATAGCAGTGTACCTTCGTAAAAGCCAGGAAGTGTAGCACTGCACCAAATTTTCTAGGCCATATGGAAGTGAAAAGAAAGGCATCTGAGATAATATTGTCATTGTGAAATAACTTTCATGATTGGAAAATATAATAATGAACTCTATCCTGAGGGTCTTAAAGGTATTTAAAAATAGCATCAACAGGTCTCTTCCCTTAAATGAATCAGGTGTGATCCTATCAGGAGGCAAGCTGTCTTTGAAGCTTAGGACTGTAGCTTGTGCAAACACAATGTAAAAACAAAGGAGAGAGAAGGGGAAAATCAGAAATTTTAGATAGGAAGAAGTGTAGAACTATGCTGTGAATATGTAGCCTCCTTCAATAAGGACTATTTTGCACATGCTGTTATTGCAAAAGTCATTAATGCTATGGTATGTCTTGGAATTTAAGTTGGAGCTGGAAATAATGACATAACACAATGAATTCATCATGATATGACACTAAAACATTAGTGAGTACATCATGAAATAATCATGATTTGCAACTGCATCTTTCTCTCATTTTACAAAGGAATTGGCCAAACATAGCTCTCTGTGATAGCAGTATTTTTTCAGGAGGAACATGGAAAAACAATTGCAGTAAGCAATGGAGAAAGGGTTACAGCATTCATTTAAATGCATGTGGAGTGTCTTTGGATCATTATTAGAATCTCACATTGTTCTGGCTTTCAGTCAGTAACTTTGTGCTCATCTAATATAAAACATAAGTGGAAAATTTTCACCCATGTTCATAAAAAGCAAATATCTTGAAATACTTGAAGAACTCAAGCTCTGTATATGAGTACAGGCATGTTTCAAAAATAACCACTGAAGCAATCCCATTACTGGGAGGACTGCTGCACTCTATAATTATGTTTGACAGGTTTTTCAGATCTTTCCTCCTCCAAATTATCTGAATTTGAGTGAAAGCCAGAGGGCTATCTTGAAAATTGATGAAAAAAATATGAATGTGCTTTTCTAAGGTATCAAACCTCATGTGTCATAAGCAAAGGACTCTGGTAGGTATAAAAATTCTTGTTCAAAGGAAGATTTCTTGAAGGACATGTCTTTAAACATACATGCTATAAGAATAACACCTAATGAATCAATAGCCATTAGAAAATAAGAAAAAGCCTTCCTGCTTACACTGATGTTCTTAAGTTGAGGTTATTTAATTTAACCAATGCCTAGTATGTCTAGCAAATATTCATTCAACAGACATTTGGGAAATTGTCATGTGGCAGGCACCATGAAAGGCACTGGGAATGCAGAGCAAAAGATAGAGCCCCTTGTTCTTCAGATGGCCCCCCAAATGGACATACTCATATATACAAATGAATAGGATATAGTGTCACATCGTTCATCAATATTTATAAGACTGGTGAAATAATAAATCATAATTGCTTATAATTTCCAAATAAGTGTTACATATATTCTATATATGCTCCTTCTTGAATCCCATGAGTTTGTAATGAGTTAAATTTTAATAACCTTTAGTTTAAGAACATCAATCCCTATTCATCAGCTGACATTTGATAATTTTTTTCTGCTTCACATATGTTCTTGGCTCCTAGAAACTACTACTCTGTTATAAAAACAAAAATCTGAAATACTTTAGAATACCATTCCCATGATCATGTGTTCCTTACCCATAGGTAGAGACAGTAAGAAATAGAAGTATTAACATGATATATAGGAAGCAGAGAGTAGTGAAAAGGTAATATACAAGAATGTCACAAACTAATAAACATGTAATTCATCTTCTAGGCTGTATGTTAGGAAGTAAATAGAGATATTCACAACATCAAGCCGTATCATATTTATGAATGAAATCTACATATTACAAATGAAACTACTATATATCAAGAATGGTATTTCAGATCAGATTGCAATTTCTCTGTCTAGATATTTCACTGTAGTTTAAAAATAAGTTCTTTTAACTGCACTTACCCCTTCTTCATATGTCTATAATTTATTATTCTAGCCTTTAACACTGTAAAGACTTCTAAATCCTGTATTACATGTATTTTGGGCATGTTGAAGTAGATATATTTCCTACAGGTTAATTTTCTTCAGTTTTTTTTCTATCTATATTTTTTTTAACATTTAGTTTTGAATTTTATTTAAAAATCATTATATTTACATTAGAAAAACAAAATGGGAGATCAAATAATTCCCATATTTCCTATTTAGAGCCAAGTAAAGAAAATGCATTCTTGTCAGTTCATAATGATAAAGCTTCCACAGTGCTCTTTCTGATGTTTCCTTCCTGTGACTTGGTGTCTCTGTCTGTGTGTCTCTTTCTTACTCTATTCCTGGGAAGGGGGAATCACTTTTGAGACCATGAATTGGAGAGTATGAACATACCCAGTTCCACATTCTTTCTCTGGGGCGTGAGCTGCAGGCAGAGAGCACATGACTGTGCTGAGAGCATGGGACTGCCGTGGGGGCTGCCTGAGGCTGGATGGAGAAATCTGCCTCATTCCTGAGTTTGCTTAGAAGTTCATTTGTCTTTCACATACGCCTTCCAGCCTGGCCTCTATAACACAGATGCTATTTTGACCTCTATCTTTATTCCTTTTTTATTTACTTGATTTTCTCAGCCAAGACATCAAATGTGAGGTTGCTGGGTCTACTGCTAAATAATACCCTTCTCTCTTTCTTGGCTGGGTTCAAAGCAGGTTGAGAACCCTAAGCCAGACACTGAGCCAAATGTGTTATATGGACCACTATGCATTCCTCACACCAGCACTATAAGGGAAATGGAATTACTCCCATTTGGGAAAGGAGGAAACTCAAGTTTAGACAAATTAACACCCTTGCCTGAGGAAGCAGTGACAGAGTTGGAATTTAAACCCAGACCCAATTCTGGAGCCAAAAATCTTAACCACTATGCTCTATGACTATACTGAAATTCCCACTAGAATAACATTAGCTGAAGCAGAACCAAGGAATGAATTCATGCATATGTACCACTGATCCCAAGCCAGGCTTCACAAAATAATAGATGACATTATTAGAGAGACACGTCCCCATCACAAGGATGCAGGGATTTCAAGAATGACTGACAACTACTTTGATTATAGTGGTTAACAATTTGTCTGCCTTTGGGTCAAAACTCAGAAGTCTGGCTCCTTTTTCTAGGTTTAAAATCAGCCAGTTCAAAATGTCACCTATTTTGTAAGCCCTAAAGCACAGTTGAGATAGAAAGCAGAAATAAAATGACCTGCAATGCATTTCAGGTGAGAGACAGCTCTTGAATCTCTACATGGTTTCAACTGGGAGTTCTTTTGTCTATTTATTTTATTTTTTTGTATTATTTTATTTTATTTTTTTAAATTTTAATCACCTCTTTAAAGACGCAATTTCTTTTTTTTTTTTAATTTTTTATTTTTTATAAACATATATTTTTATCCCCAGGGGTACAGGTCTATTTATTTTTTATTAATTTTCTTCTAATCAAATAAGGAGATCCAACCTCAAACCAAGGTGACTAACAACCCTCACTAGTCTGTTCTCTGCCAGTGGTAAAACACTAGCTTAGCTGCTTGAAAGCCCTGTGAAAAATGAAACTAAAATAAAGTAAAGCAAAACATGTTTGGCAAAAAATAATGATTTTGAACTACTTAAGTTCTCAAAATAGATTGATGTCATTTTATTTTTCTTTTTTCCTTTCCACCTGCTAATTTTACCTCCCATCTTCTAAAGTGGTCTTCCTCAAATTAGCTATTAGGGAAAAAAAACAAGGATTTCATCCCTCTCTCACCACCTCTTTTCTTGATCATTTCTCAAAAATCCTATAGTCATCAAATAAGGATAGAGATACATGAGAATAAAATCTCTCTGATCCTCAGAAGTTGTTGTGAGTTTTTTTGGAGGGGCAGTTTGTTATAGCTAACCACACTAACTCTGTAAGTCTTAGAAGTAAGGAGAAGCTGAATTGGCACAGAGGAGAAAGGATACATAAGCATATGTGATTTGCCATAGGAAATGATATATGGTTAAGGATGATTAAAATAGTCACAGGGAAACTGGGAGAGCATTAGATAATATTATTAAAATAACTACATAGTAAAATGTAGCTCTTGTTGAGAGCTAAAAATATTTCTGGGATTTTTTTTTTTTTTTTCATTCAGGTGCTTAGATTCCAAACTCTTTATAAACATAATGGGATATCTGTTTGTATAAAATGAGCCAAGTACATTAACAATTGCTCTTTTTAATATCTCATATAAATTAAATAATGTTTCTGGTTTGGGAGATTTTTAAAATTGTATTTCACTGTGAAGAGTAACTAGAATAACAGTTTTTCTTTTGAGCTGGTATTAATCATTACTCTAAATAACTTCTTATAAAATACCAAGAGAATTGAGGAAATGTGGGAAAGGGGAATAAAACAACTCTATAATGCCTGAGAAGGTTTAGTTTTTATTAATACAGGTTATAAAATCAAGTCTTACACAGAACTGTGAAGTCATACATTGGGTCAATCAGTTTTCACATTTTTATTTCATATTTCAAATTAATTCTGCATTACTTTATTTTCTAAGTGATGACTTAACATGGCTTCCCTGGGAGACTGATGCTAAGACCAATATAGCCATGTGCACGTAGGAATGCACCACCCAGGTTTAAGGAACATCACTTGTGAGACAGTACAGTGTGCAGGATTAAGCAGAAGGAGAAGTTGATGTGCCACATACTTGCCACAAAGACCCTGGCCAATCTCCCTGAGAGCCCTGGAGAAGGATGACCAAGAGACGTTTCCTAAGAAGACAAGGGAACTGAGTCTGTAGTCACCTCTCCTATTTCCACACTTAATGGTAATTGGATGCAGATGTCTACTGAGTGTGGCTACCACCTTTTGTGAGGCAGTTCCTTCAGTTCATAGAAGTTCCCAGAAAGGGTCTTAAGCATAAGCTTTTGGTATCCAGCATTCCAGATTGCTGAGACAATGAATGCCTTACCACTGAAAGGGGATCCAGTCAGAGCTCTATACTGTTTATGTCAGCCTCTCTATGAAAGAGAATGACTAGATAATTGGCTTCATTTTATAAATGCCACACTTGCAACCAAATCTTCACTCTAATGTGGAAGGTAGCATAACACTATAGTTTTCAAGTGGGTGTCCCATTACCTACTTAAAAAGTAAATAATATGTTGATATTTCTTATGGTCTTGGTCTAAAATAATGCTCAATTTCTTCAGTAGGGGAATTACTTATAGCATAAGGACCAGAGCATGGCTTTCTGCTGCTACTTTATACTGAAAGCATTGTCCATTCACCACATCAATGCATTTCAAAGATTCCTGTTACTTTTACTGAGCACTTACTATGTATCAGAATCAGTGCTGGAAATAGGAGTTAGAGAGATAAAAGATAGTTCTGTTTCTGGCACTCATTGGCTAGTGAAACAGAAGACAACAACTGAACAGATGGTCATAAGCCAGTGTGACAAGTGCTTTGGCAGAAGTGTCATAAGGTGTGATCTACCTAAAGCAGACTAGGCCTATATTTTAACCATAAAACCTTGGGTGAGGTAGGGTGAGGCCAGATGCAGATCCAGAAAGAGAACAGAAAGGAGTTTTACAGTTTTTTTTATACTCATAGTTCCCTGTGGAGAACATAGCACTCCACATAGGACCACTCATGGGAAGAGCCTGGGTTAGTCATAAGGCAGAAGGTGGGAGGGAAGGAAAGAGAGATGCAGCTGGGAGCCAGTTTAGGATTGGCAAATCTGAGTAACTTCAGAGAGCTCTGGGACATTGGTGTTCTCCTTGATTGCCTGGTACCTGGACCTGAGACAATTAGCGTGGGTGTTCCGTGGCTCAGAATATAAGAGCCCAATACAATAAAGGAAGTGGTTGGGGTATGGATTTAAATCAGCTGCTCAAGAAGGGAAACTAACTTCAAGCCATGATCTCAAAGTGTGTCAAAGCAGTATTTTTTAAAAACTGTATTACAACATGATTGAGGTGAGGGAGATCTCAGGGATAGTAATTTCTCAAAAATATCATTGAAGTAGAGCTTTGAAGGAATGTTAATATGCATTCTCTTTGTGTGGGATAGGTTTGCAAAGCCTATCATCTACTAACAGATATAATGATGACTGTAGAAATTAGAGTTAGTATTTATTATCCTTTTGATTATAAAGAAGGATACAAATGTAAGACATCAGTATTATTTTGAGGACAAAATAATTGTTCTTTTCCTTTGAAACACTTCTGCAACTTCCCTACAAAATTAATTGATATCATCATCTATAATATGGCACAAAAATGATTAATGTGCAACTACAATGTATTATTAAGTATTCAGTTTCTGCACTGCTTATTTAAATAAGCAAAGAATACTGCAACAACACCAATATGAAATCCAAATTAAAATGAAAGGTTTTTTGTTGTTCTAAGAATGATGATGACTACTGATAAAAACTGTCAAAAATTGGCACGCCTGCCTGACTCGTGATTTCAGCTCAGGTCATGATCTCAGAATTGTGAGACTGAGTCCCATATTAGGCGATGCATTGAATGTGGAACCTGCTTAAGATTTTCTCTCTCTGTTTGCCCCTCTCTGTTAAAAACAAACAAACAAACAAAAACTGTCAAAAATTAAAAATTAACAGTCACCATCTCTTTCTGCCCCAAATATAGCAAAACCCTATTTCTAATCTTACATTTTCTCTTTCCACTGATGGCATTATTTTCTTACAAAATGTTTGTCTCTCTTTTTCTGGCTGTCTTTTTCTTACTAGTTCTTCCCATTCATTTTACTCCTATTGTCATGTAACTGTTGATTCAATTTCCATAATGCTTATCAAATTATAACCCTTAATTAAGATGAATCTTAATCTTAAGAAAGATTATTTCTTAATCTTTCTAGATTATGCTACCCTTTTAAGTCTCCTAACCAGTTCCTTGCCTTACTTGGTCTTCTCTAAAATCCATCCCAAAGAGGCCTTCATAAATACATATTCACTACCATACTGCCCCATCCTTAACTCCCTAAAGCATTAGACTAATCATACCACTCCCCAACTCAAAAAACGTAGGTGGCTTTCAGTCTTTCATTGGTAGTATCTCCAAAAGAAGGCGGCATAGGACAACTCACTGGCGGTCAAAAAGAAACTATGATGATATCTGTTCATCTAAAAGCATTTATAAATAATAAATATTACTTATATTAAATACTATTATTCATAAAATCCCAATAGCATCCTGAGAGACCATGTGTTAGAGTCCCATGACAACCTCTCACCTTCATTTACTTGAGCACATGGCAAAGTACATGAGTTTTTATACCAAATAGTCATTTTTTTCCCAATGACCAACAAGAATCTTTAAAATAATTTGTAAAGACATAAAAGGGTCTGAGAAAATTATATATACAATACAAAGGTTTGTTGGCTATTTCATGGCAGAGCATTTAAAAGAGATATGAGGTACCTGGGCATCTGAGTCAGTTCAACTTCTGACTCTCGATTTCAGCTTAGGTCATGATCTCAGAATCTAGAGATGGAACTCCAAGTCAGGCTCCATGCTCAGTGTAGAGTCTGCTTGAGATTGTCTCCCCCTCTGTCCATCCTCACATCAAAACAAAATAATTTAAAATATAAAAGAGGCACAAAATTTTAAGAATATATATACAGTTTTCTTTCATAAAGACTAGTAGTTTCCAACTGTACTATTCCTTTCTGTAATGATGAGCGGTTTTCAGAAATATATTGCCCAGCAGATGTTGAAAGAATAAATACTTAATTTATCCCCCCAAGGTAAAGATTATGTAATAATGAGTGAGAAAATAACTGCTGTTCAAAAGAACTCATGCTATGTAGAAGACATTTAGAAAATGGATATTTGGAAACACATCTTCCCCATGTGATTTTGTTGCTGAAAAAAAAAAAAACTTGATTTATAAACTCTTTTTTTTTTTTATTATAATTTTTTATTTTTTATAAACATATATTTTTATCCCCAGGGGTACAGGTCTGTGAATCACCAGGTCCACACACTTCACAGCACTCACCAAAGCACACACCCTCCCCAATGGTATAAACTCTTAAAAGTAGAAAAAGGATATTAAAGGATTAAAGGATATTAAAAGATTTCCCAAATTCAAAAATTTATTAGAGTCAAAACTACTACTTGTTAACAGATTAAGAATACAACACAAACTTCGATAGACTGAGAAGTACTTAAAAAGATGGAAATTTACTACTTAATTCAACAAAAGTCTCTACGAAATTGATGGATAGGATTTAAAAACAAATATGATTTAATAAGTCAAGAAAATGGTACTTTTTCCCATTCATACCTACACTATTTTGTGGGGTGTTATTTTCAACTTTAGTTGTGGTTAAAACCAAATAAAATCAAATTTAACAGAGAACAAGATTTCTGGGTTGCTGTGTCACATAGAGTTAAACCAAGATTTTATAAGCAATGAAGAAAATTCATTCATGTTGTTCTTATACAAAGTAATAGTTAATATATAATGATGTGATAAAATGTTCATAATATTTTAGGGAGAGGAAAAAACAGGTCATATGTGACAAGTAAATAAAACTAAATAATACATAAAGTTACTTAAAATATTTAAAATATCTCTATGTAGTGATAAATGGTTAAACATGCATACATATATGTATATATAGTTGTATAGTGAATATGTTTTTGTTTCCTAATGAGGTACAAAATGTAACAAGTTAGAGTCTCATTGGAGTTGCTCAACCTTGACTAACATTTGAAGGCCCAATAAATACTGCGAGGGGCAGGGGGACTAACCTCTGTCTAGTAGGATGTTTGGCAGCAACCCTGGCTTCCACCCACCAGGTACCAGCAGCATCCACCCATAAGTTACAATGTAAAATGTTTTCATATATTACAAAATATGTTCTGGGGAGACAAGGCATCCCCCATTAAAAACCATCTTTCTGTAAATTTCAAACTCTTCAACCCAACATCAAAATCTTGCACAATCTGAACCCAGCCTAAATTTCTAATCTTATTGTCTATTAATCTAATTTCTAACATTATCTTTTCAAATTTTGCTCACTAATTATCCTCCATTGCCACACTTTATCACACTGTTACATTAAATTTGCCCTTCATTATTTATCCCTATATTTTTACTAAAGGCTAGAAAGATATTCTCATTTCTTTATGACAATATCTTACCCAATCCTCAAGATCCATTATAAATTATGTCTCCTTATTAAGGCTTCCTTTAAATTTCCATTTTAGAAGCAACCTGCCCTCCAAGTATAAAATAAATCTTTTAGTTTTTACTGAAAGCTCTCTTAGGTTTCTCTATTCTCAGTATTTTTCTTCCTTCTCAAACCCACACTAAATCTCTCGTAAAAACTGTACAAATTTAAGTAATTGCTAATGCTATTGTTAACATGATCATTTGCTAATGAGGGACAATGGAGTACAACTCCAGCTTTAAGGAGAAAGTGGTAAATTTGTATATATTTAAATAACATGTTCAACATATAGTACTAACCAAAAAGTCTGAAAAGTGTTACTTATGGAATACTACATATATTATAATATCTTTAAGGAAAAGATAAACATTACCCTTATGTGTGCATAAAAAATTATAAAAAGATAGACAAGTAATTGTAGCAGTGGTTATTTTTGGGATGTGAGAAAGGCATCATAAATTATGGAATGATTTTATAATTTTAAAAGAGTTACTTCAAAGTTATAACATTTAGTACACTTTTCATGGTTTACCTGCATTTTCTTGTTAGAAATCTTCCTTGCAGGCTGCAAATTCCTAAATGGATAGAGTCTAGTCTTAGCTTGTACATAGAAATGGTAGCCATTTTTAGACTGATCTTTTAACACTGCTTTTCTCTCTGAGCCTGTCATCCTGAGTCCTGTGAATTTGACAGAAGCTGTTTCTAAATCATTACTAGTTAGTAATCAATAATAGTACAGTCCTTTGTGAAGATTTCTCTGTAGATAACCAGAAAGGTAAACTGAAATTCCTATCAGGAGAGGCAAGAATATTTCTTGGAAGGAAGGGTTAAAATTTAATATTTGAATTAAGGTCATAATGTCTTCATCTTAACATCTTGGTTTTACTCAGAAGAAAAGAAAAATTTAGTCAACAAGACAGCTTGGCTTTTCTAAGATCTTCCTTGCTACCTAGACCAGATACCTTACCAGACCTGCTGGGTTATTAATTTAACCAAAGGGGCATTTAGATTCCTCTGCTTTAACCTTCCTAAAATATAAAGCAATAACCCATAAACGTCTGCTGTGAGGATGAAGCTAGCCCCAACTCTTATTTTTCCATGTAATGGATTAATAAGTCAGTCAATGGTTCATAGTCTTGGTCACTATCTGTCAAACTGTCCACTTCCTATACCAGGAGCAAAGGAAGACATTGAGCTGCCTCTGAGGATCCGTAATGGGAATGTTGAATCCCATGACCCAGAAGAGTCTTAAATGAAAATTTCAAGGCATATAGGAAAAAATTTAGGAGAACTTTCTTTGTAAGGCACACAGTATGAAAAGCCACTCAAAGTTCCCATTTTGGGAGCAAGAACATTTTTGCTGATTTTTACTGCAAATTGCCACAGATAACATGGTAATTATGTATGTTGAAAATAGTCTAATTCTGAGTCATTCAGTAAAAATTAAAGAAAAATGATGGCAAAAAAAAATCTATTTGAAAATCTCATATAGAAACCTTTTCAAAATAGCATCCAACTTTTCCTAGGAGAGCACCTCCTTTGGTCCAGGGTCATTTGATTGTGAAAAGCTGATTTCTCCAAGCATGTTTTATCTCTTAGAGTAATCATAAATTTTTAACTCATTAAAAGACCACAAGCCTAATACAAATAAAGTAGGATGTGAGATAAATTATTAAAGGGGCAGAACCATTCAGAAGATGTTGTTCTACTTTTGTAAAAAATAAATAGAACTGTGAGTAAGAACATATGAACACAGAAATAAGTGGAAGAATAATCAGATATAGAAGACAGAGGCAAGGCAATAGCTATTGGGAGCCATCAGGAATCTTACAAGTACAGAATTAAGAACATCTTCTTAGGGGTAGAAGACCCTGATTCAAAAATCTTTCTTTTGTCCTCAATACCAAGGCAAAAAGGAAACTTAAGACCTGAGTCCTGAAGGCCACATTCTTACCGAGATTTATGAGCACTGTAGTACATTTAGTACTTGTGGTATATTCAGTGCCTACTGCATTTCAGCAATATGGGCTGACAGGAGGAATGCCCTACTGCTGTTAGAGAAGCCTGGTACCCCAGGGATTTCCTGGTAAAGTGTGCAGAGGTCTTCCATCTTCTTTTGACTCTCTCTTATGGAAGAAACGTAACACTTCTTCCATAGCGGAAGCGGAAAAAAGGAAAAGTGTCTTTTCTTATCAGCTTCTATCTCTCTCCCATCAGGAAAGAAGACTAAAACAGAAGAAAAAGAGAGAAAAAGAAAAAGAAAGAAAGAAAAAAAGGCCCTTTGAGTGTTCAGCTATGGATTCAGGAGAATGCTGTACTCATCATGACATCTTGGCTCTCTCTGATTATTCTTAAAATAATTAGGAAAACACCTGCCTGTTTATTTCTATATCCACACTGCTACAAGCATGGGGTTAGGGGGTTGGAATCGGTGTCTGTCTGTTCACTATTCTGGTTTCACAGTTTTAGAATATAGGTAATAAACATCTATTTGTGAAATGGGTAGATGAGAACCCACACACAGCAACCATTATAGCAACTCCTGGAATGTTGGCACTAACCTAGAAAGTAAAGTTGTTATCCTCAAAGATAAAACACTGAGTCATATTCGAAACAAATACAATCCTCATATAGCTTTTGATGAAAGAAATACATTTAAGACCTTTAAGACCATGCCCCAAAGTCTAATCTTTTTGGAGTGGTAAGTTGTTATAAAGTTATTCAGAGTTACTGAGGTTTGTTCACTGTAACTTTAATATGTAGTACCAAATAACACCCAAATCCTCATATTTACTTTGGAACAACAAAAACATTAACTGAGGAAACAGAATATGCAGGTTACCTATGTGTATCCAGCATGATTCAAACTGGAGAAACAGTTCCAGTGGCCAATATATATTAAGAGATTTATTGCAAGGAAATGACTTATGTGACTGTGTAGGCCTGCAAACCAAGTCTGAAATCTGAAGAACAGGATGGCCCCCTCAGCAAGTGGTAAAGCTGACATCCACAAGCACAATTTCTTTGGGGCAGCCTCAGTTCTTCACTGAGGCTGTTAAGGCCTGTCAATGCGTTAAATCAGGACCACTCACATTATTTAGGATGCTCCTCCTTTCTTACCTCAACTCAACTGATTATGGACTTTAATCACATCTACAAAACATTTCCACAGAATTATAGAGATTAGTGTTTGACCAGAAACTGTGGGTGATAGCCTAGCCAAGCTGAAACATAAAACTGTCCATCAGTTTGATGAGGGGAGGGAAAAGATCATAAAATATGGCTCCTTTTTTCAAGCCAACTAAAGAAATAATAAGGTATCTCCAAGAACACAAAGCAGGAGGCAATTCTACCTCTAGAAAATTTTTACTGAAGTGCTATGCAGAAACTTAGGAAAGATGATTTCTGACTCAAAGGAAAAAAGATCTTAAGATTGAGATGGCATTTAGACAACAAGATCTAAACCACAGTATAACTTCACCAATAACAATGTAACTTTGAGAAACTCATTTAATCTCAATGAAACTCAAAGTGATTCTTATTTTTTAAAAAGATTTTATTTATTTGACAGACAGAGATCACAAGTAGGCAGAGAGGCAGGCAAAGAGAGAAGGAAGCAGATTCCCTGCTGAGCAGAGAGCCCGATGCGGCTCCATCCCAGGACCCGGGGACCATGACCTGAGCTGAAAGCAGAGGCTTTAATCCACTGAGCCACCCAGGAGCCCCTCAAAGTAATTCTTAAATGGGGGACACAAGCTTGCCCTGATGAACTCACTTTTTTTGAAAATGAAATGTGAAAATGTAACTGAAAACATTAAGTAAATTATAAAATACTTAATTTTTTTCTAGATTTTTATATCACAGTAGGCTGAATAATGACCCCCAAAGATGCCCATGTCCTAAGTCCTAGAACTTGTGAATATGTTGTTACTTTAAATAGCAAAAGGGGGGCGCCTGGGTGGCTCAGTGGGCTAAAGCCTCTGCCTTCGGCTCAGGTCATGATCTCAGGGTCCTGGGATCTAGACCCGCATCAGGCTCTCTGCTCAGCAGGAATCCTGGTTCCTCCTCTCTCTCTGCCTGCTTGTCTGCCTACTTGTGATCTCTGTCTGTCAAATAAATAAATTAAATCTTTTTTAAAAATAATAATAAGTAAATAAAAATAAATAAATAGCAAAAGGGATTTTACAGGTGTGATTAAAATTAAGACTCTTGAAATGTGGAGATTATCATGGATTATATATTTGTGGGCAAGGGAGGCAGTAGAGTCAGAGCCAGAAAGGAAGCCATGTGATGACAGATGCAGAGTTCAGGATGATGTGATTGCTTCCTGGAAGGGTACTGTGAGCAAATAAATAGACTCTTATTTAAAGCCTCTGGAGGGAACCTGGCCCTGCTAACACCTTGATTTCAGCCTCATGTAACCCATTTTGGACTGCTGGCCTTCAGAACTGTACAATAATAAATTTGTGTTGTTTTGAGCCACAAATTTTATGGTAATTTGTTATAGGAGCAATAGGAAACTAATGCATACATAGGGCCTTGAAGGGTATTTATTGTGTCAAAGAAAACTATTTGTCCCCAATGTGCATCCTCCTTTCCCCATCTCTAGCTGAAGACATTTAGAATTAAGACTAATCTTCCTTTGTGCCAGGATGACAGATAAGTATATTTTTGCCTGGGCAAGGTAAGGGGAAGAGAGGTGTGTAGCTTCTGCAAAGTATCCTTGAAGGATATAAGCTTCTCCTTTTTCTTTCCTTTCTCTTTCATACTTGCTGTAATTAGGATGTTATGAATGAAACTAGACCAGACAATTATGTGAGATGGAAACTCATGTTGAGGACAGCGGAGCAAAAATAGGCAGAAGAGCAAAAATAGACAGAAGAAGCCAGGGTCCTTGATTGTAGAGTCTCTATATTAATTCTTAGCCAAGTATCCAGACTTGTATATGATAGACAAATAAATTTTTGGCTTGTTCACACATGATTATTTTGAATTTTCACCCACTCACAGCAAAACTTAATTTTACCTAGTATATTTCTGTTTCTCAATTAAAAGGACAATTTTTTGCATACATAATAAAAATGAGTACTAGGTAAAACTCCTACCCATTAAGGCTGAATAGAATTTTATTAAATGAAGTTATTAAAAAATATGATGTTGACAGAAGGAATGCCATGGGGCACTTGTGTGGTTCAGTCAGTTAAACAACTGACTTTAGCTCAAGTCATGATCTCAGAGTCCTGGGATTGAGTCCCATGCTTGGCTTCTCACTCAGCAGAGAATCTGCTTGTCCCTTGCCCCCTGCCCCTCCCCTTGCTTGTACTCTCTCTTTCTCTGTCTCTCTCTCAAGTAAATTAAATCTTAAAAAAAAAAAAAAAAAGAATACCATAAGTAGAAATATAGAAATATAGAATCCAAATCTCTATACTTTTTTCAAATGTAAATAAGCTCATGTATTCTAAATAAAAGACTAATGTTCTGATCCTAGCTATTAACCATGCCCATAATCATATTCCTATTATTAATTCTCTAAACAACTACCATCCATCAATACTGGACTTAATACTCCAAACATATTCAGCCTTCTCAGTGTTCTAAGAAGTAGTCTGTCTGGTCAGAATCTTATTTGGAAGTCAAAAGGTATTTATGCAGACATGCTGATAAAGAATATGTGACTATTTATCCCTGGCATCATGCTACAGAGACATACTATACATTAAGAATTCCTTTACAAGTAAGCAAAGCCAACAAAAGATAGCAGGATCTTCAACTCAGATATCAGAGTACAGAAATAATGAAACTCTGCTAGAAGAGATCAAATTTATGTAAAGCTATATGCCTGTACTTGTTGGTCTTAATATATAACATTGCAGGCTGATTTGCTCATTTAATGTGGTTTTTCACTAGCTGGGTAAAAGAGAAATATGCATGCAGTCAATAGAGCCTATTTAACAAAGTTTATTTACTCAACTTAAAGACTTATAGGAAAATACATAGCTCATACTGGTGATGGACTCCTCTAAACAGTCTTCTCACTTAATCAATAGTCAGTGATTGACATGGGATGGACAATGGGATCAGACCGATGAGAACCAGTCAACTATTAGTTGGTTTCCAAATAGCAAGATTAGTTCATTTTCCCTAAAAGAGACACTTCATTGATAAATCACATCCCATTACAACAATAAAAAATACCAGGGCACGGTCTCAAGATTCTAAACACAGATTTTTTATTTAAACACATATTTTATGCATAGAAAGTAATCAAGAATTATTCAGTTCTTCAGAAAAATATTATAAAGATGAGACTATGAAAAACAAAACTGTGGAGTCCCTGGGTGGTTCAGTTGGTTAAGCAGCTGCCTTCAGCTCAGGTCTTGATCCCAGGGTCCTGGGATCGAGCCCCCCATCGGATTCCCTGCTCATGAGAAGTCTGCTTCTCCCTCTCCCACTCCCCTTGCTTGTGTTCCCTCTCTTGCTGTGTCCTTTTTTTTTTTAAGATTTTATTTATTTGTTTGACCGTCAGGGATCACAAGCAGGCAGAGAGGCAGGTAGAGAGAGGCGGGGAGGCAGTGTCCCTGTTGAGCAGAGAGCCCAACACAGGGCTGGATCCCAGGACCCAGGACCCTGAGATCATGATCTGAGCCGAAGGCAGAGGCTTTATCCCACTGAGCCACCCAGGCGCCCCATGAATAAATAAAATCTTAAAAAAAAAAAAAAAAAAAGAAAAAGAAAAACAAAACTGAATGTCTAAGAAAATAAAAAACAAAAAATAATGAAACAGAATAAAAAGAACAATAGTAAAGATTTTAAAAACTAAAATCTAATGCTTTGTAAATATTCATATAACTGATAAAACATGGGAAGTTAATTTCTTTAAAAAGTAAATTTGTGCCTAAAAAAAATCAGAATTTTTAATTAACAAATATATTTATAATAATAAAATAACATCACAAACAACTACAATTAGAATGAGTAATGGAAAGAAAAATCACAAAATGCCAAATATGTACAAGACAAAATAGAAAGCTCAAATACATCAATAACCATTAAAAATTAAACTGGTAATCAATACTGTCTCTTCAAAAAAACTATCACAGATATTTTTTTAAGATTATTTATTTATTTATTGACAGAGAGAGAGAGATCACAAGTAGATAGGCAGGCAGAGAGAGAGGGGGAAGCAGGCTCCTTGCTGAGCAGAGAGCCTGACTCAGGACTTGATCCCAGGACCCTGAGATCATGACCTGAGACGAAGACAGAGGCTTTAACCCACTAAGCCACCCAGGTGCCCCTATCATAGATATTTTTATGAAACCATTATTCCAAACCTTAAAGAGGTTTCATGTCTGAAACATGTTTCTTCCAGCAAATAAAAAGAATGAAAATTAACTGAGTAACTTTATAAGTCCAATAGTCATTGATACCAGAAAAAGGACAGCAATAAAAAAAAAGGAAAATTATAAGCTCATTTAATTCATAACAGAAATGCAAAAAACTAAACTGAACCCAACAATATGCTTTTAAAAAATACATCATGATCAAATATTTTTTATCCTAGGGATAAAAGAACTTAAAATTACTATTGTAATAAACTATGTAAGAAAAATCACACAATTACCTTAATGTATACAAAAAATTAAATTAATATCTATTTATAATAAAAAAAAAGAAAACTCTTGTAAGAAGAGGAACAGAAGGAAATTTGCCTACCTTGCTAAAGGTGGTATTCTGTAAGCATTCAGCCACTCATAATAATAATAATAATTTTATTATTTAATTATTTTATTATAATATTATTATATTATTATTATTATATAATATATTATTATTATTATTATTATTATTATTACTACTGGTAAAGAAGTATTAAAAAGCATTCTTTTTAGAATGGAGAAAAGACCGTAACACTACTATTGTTCAAAATAGCAATGAGGTCTTAGTCAGTGCTATAACATGAGATAAAGTAGGAGTGATCAGGAAGGAAAAAAGGAGATTAAACTGTTATTATTGGCAAATATTACACTTACTACCTATGTAGGAAACTCAAAATTATCAACCATGATTACAACTAAACAAACTGTAACATGTTGCAAGATGCAACATTAACTTTAGACTTCTTGTCTACAAGGAATAATCTGCTACTATATCTTATATTATGATAATAAAAGGTCGCACTAAAAGTCAATCTAAAGATTTTAAGATTTTAACACACGAAAAATGTATAAGACTTTGACTTATAAAACTTGGTTATAATTTTAAACCTCTATTAAAAGATGTAACCACTAGAGAAATTGAAATGTTAAACACTGGCCTCTCTAATTCCAAAAGGCCTTTATAGGTGTGTCCTATGACACCTGTAAATAATGAAAAAGTTGTATCTGCTCCAGGTCAATATCCCTAGGAAGCAGACTCCAAAATGGACATTACCGCGTGGTAGTTCATAAAGGAGTTGTCTGGGGGTTAAAATCCGTGGGGAGAGGGAAGAGGCAAAATTGAGCAAAGAAGAAACTGGCCTGTGATCCAGTCTCAATCAATTCCCCCCCCCCCCCAGGGAGTTTTGAAGCTGGGGATAAGGGTCATCAATCATTTATTGATGCAGGCAGTCTCAGTGGATGCACATCACAGACCTGAGCAAGGGAGCATGATGTTGAGAAAGATGGCTCTCTTCAGTCAAGAAACTGCTGAAATGAAGACTGTTGGCCAATAACACTCTCAGCAAGAGAGGAAATAGATCTTTTGATCCTGAAAGAAGGAGTTGGGTGGCATAGCATAGTGTCCTCTATAGTTTAGTTTGTGGACTGCTCAGATACACTCTTCTGTTTAATTTCTGGGAGCAGCTCCTAGAGGATTCTGGTGGACCTCTTCACAGGGGAAACTTCGAAAAGTCCTTCTCCTTGCAGCTGGTACTTATTTTCCCTGCTATCCATCCATCTGAGATTCTATTTGAGCTAGCAATTCTGCTGATCTCTAAGGAGGCTGATCCCCTGGTCATCATACCCTTCTCAGATGATGGCTACTGCCACAACAATTTACCATAAAAACTGGGCAAGAAAACACCAAGAAATGCACTCTGGGTGACCTGAGTGCTACCTATACCTCCCCTGTCCAAACTGTGTAGCAGCAGCCTCTATCTCCTAGTTATGAGGATCAGACTCCCCCACCAGAATGTTATTCCTTTTTCTTTTTAACTTTATTTTTTCAGTGTTCCAAAAGTCACTGTTTATGTACCACACTCAGTGTTCCACGCAATATGTGCCATACTCCCCACCATCACCCCCCATCCTCCTCCCCTCCAAAACTCTGAGTTTGTTTCTCAGAGTCCACCATCTCTCATGGGTTGTCTCCCCCTCCTTTTTATCTTCAGATTTACCTAACCAAGATGTTCAAGATGCATAGGCAGGAGGAATCCATCTTGCTTTGGGAACCAATACTTTCATACATGCGAAGTCCAGATTTGTGGGGTGAAAAATACAAGTTCTCTGAATTGGGGCCCTGGGACTGATGGTACAGGAGGGCATTCTGAATTCCATCCCTTGTTTCCCAAATCCATGCAGCATATGCTAGGAACACAGCATTGTGTTTATTGTCTGCACTGTGTGCTGCATGTACCTGGCAGCATGACATCCCATTTTCACTAGGTACTTTTTACTGAGCTAGTCCTTCACTTGTGCTTTCAACAGATTTTATCACTGTATCAGTCTGGCCATTTCTGAATGATGCACACTATATGATAGCACCAGTGGCATAATTCAGACACAATAGGACATGTAAGTAAATAAAAGAGAAAAAAAATAAGCCCTACTCTTACACAGCATATTTTCTGGTGGCAGATGATAAAAGATTTTTACCAGAAGCTATAAGCAATAAACTTGTATCTTCTTGGCAATGTAGCTATATATACATTTTGACAGAGTTACAAAGGGAAATGGTCACGTTTACCATCATGGTGAGAGACTTCAGTGTACCTCCCTGAGTAATAGACAGACCTAACAATAACAATAAAAAAAGAAAATAAAATATATAATGACATAAAAACCATCTGCTATTATAAAAACATAACTGCAAACAACTGTAGAATATACAATATTTCCCTGCAAACTCAGAACAGTTCTAAATATTATCTACATACTGGCCCATAAAACTTATCTTAGTAAATGTCAAAAGATGGAAAAAAAAAAAAAAAAACATTTCCTCTGTCTGCAATGCAATTAAGTTAGAAATCAATGTTCAAAAGCTGATTAGAAAAATCCCATGTGTTTGGAAATTAAGAAACTTCTACATAACTCATGGGTCAGTGAAAGAACTCAGTGAATATTAAAAAATACATAGAATTAAATGATCATGAAAAAATACATATCAAAATCATAGCCTATAGTTAAAGCAGTTCTTAAAGGAAATTATACAGCTTCAAAATGACAATATTAGTAGAGAAGAAAAAAAATCAAAACTAGCTAAGCTTCTAATTTCAGAAGTAATAGAAAAATAAAATAAATCCAAAAAGATCTGAAGGAAATAAGTAATATATACAGTAAATATAGTGAAAATATAGTGAAATATTGAATAGTGAAAGAAAAAACAAAAATAAAATAGGAGCAAGAATGCCAAAAATTAAAGCTAATAAAATTAACAATACTCTAGTGAGACTGATCAAGAAAAAATGAAAAAAGGCTCAAATAAATAATATGAAAAAAAGAGTAGTATTTGAAAAATTATATGCAATAGGCAATTTCTGAGGAAAATATCACACACCAGAACTAAATTAAGAAAAAAAATCCTGAAAATGTGGTTTCTTCTATCCATTAAATAAATCTTTACCAAAATTAAAAAAAAAATAAGTATGTACTTGTTTATGGCAGCTTCTTTAAGATCATTACATTTGTATTTTGGGGGTAAATACCTAGTAGTATAATTGATGGGACATAGGGTAGCTCTATCTCTAACTTCTTGAGGAACCTCCATATTGTTTTCCAGAGTGGCTGCCCCAACTTGCATTCCCAACAACAGTGTAAGAGGGTTCCTCTTTCTACACATTCTCACAAACCAAAATTTCTAAGAAATGAGAGAGAAAAGAAATAAACTTCAACTCAATATATGAAGCTAGAAAAATGAAATATGACAATATTATTTAAAAATAAATTATAGGACAATCTCAGGAACATAGATTCAAAAGTCCTAAATGTAACAGAATTAAATCCAGCAATGTGTATAAAAACTAATACAGAACAACTAATACAGAAGAAGAATTTCTAGGTTTAGCCTAGAAATGCAAAAACTTTAATATTAGAAAATAAATTTAGTTAATTCACCACAATAATTTAAAGATTAAAAAATATAGGATCTTGATAGATAAAATTCAACATCTCTTCATAGTTGAGATAAAAGAGTAGAAAATTAAAATAGAAATAGAAATTGTTTAACCTGATTAATCACACTCCTTGACCCATCCTTGAAAACGACAACAGTTGAATGCATTTCTGTATTTCAAAAGAAAATTGCTCCCCATTGTCACTTCTATTGATATTCTATTACAAGTCCCTTTTTTAAAATTTAAATTGAATTAATCAACATATAGTATATCATTAGTTTCAGAGGCAGAGTTCAGTAACTCATCAGTTATGTACAACAACCGGTGCCTCCTTTTTTTAAAAGATTTTATTTATTTTGTTGAGAGAGAGACACACACACAGAGAAAGCACAAGGTGGGGGTCGGGAGGAGCAGAGTAGGAGGGACAAGCAGGCTCCCCACTGGGCAGAGAGTCAAATGCAGGCTTGACTCCACAACCCTGGGATCATGACCTGAGCTGAAGGAAGACACTTAACCAAATGAGCCAGCCAGGTACCCCACATCACGTGTCCTCCTTAATGCCCATCACCCAATCACCGATCTCCCCACTCACCTCCCCTCCAGCCACCCTTAGTTTCTTTCCCATAGTTAAGAGTCTCTCATGGTTGTATCTCTCTCTGATTCTTCCCATTCTGTTTTCCTTCCCTTCTCCTATGATTCTCTGGGCTGTTTCTTACACTCCTCATGTGAGTGAAACCATATGATAATTGTCTTTCTCTGATCGAGTTATTTCACTCAGCATAATACCTTCCAGTTCCATCCATGTTGATGTAAATGGTAAGATTTCATCCTTTCTGATGGATGAGTAATATTCCACTATGTGTGTGTGTGTGTGTGTATGCTGAGTAATATTCCATTGTATATATTTATATCACATCTTTACCTATTCATCTGTCAATGGACATCTTGGCTCTTCCAAGGTTTGGCTATTATGAACACTGCTGCTATAAACACTGGGGTGCAGGTACCCCTTTGGATCTTTACATTTGTATCTTTGGGGTAAATACCTAGTAGTATAATTGATGGGACATAGGGTAGCTCTATTTCTAGCTTCTTGAGGAACCTCCATACTGTTTTCCAGAGAGGCTGCCCCAACTTGCATTCCCAACAACAGTGTAAGAGGGTTCCTCTTTCTCCACATTCTCACAAACATTTGTTGTTAATTTTAGCCATTAGACTAACTTGTTAATTTTAGCCTTTCTGACTGGTGTGAGATGGTATTTCATTGTGGTTTTGATTTGTATTTCCCTGACTCCAAGTGATGTGGAGTACTTTTTCATGTATCTATTGGCCATTTGTATGCCCTCTTTGGAGAAATGTCTGTTTGTGTCTTTTGCCCATTTCTTTATGGGATCTTTTTTTTAATTTTTTATTTTTTATAAACATTTATTTTTATCCCCAGGGGTACAGGTCTGTGAATCACCAGGTTTACACACTTCACAGCACTCACCAAAGCACATACCCTCCCCAAATATGGGATTATTTGTTTTTTGGGTGTTGAGTTTAATGAGTTCTTTATAGACCTTTGATACTAGCCCTTTATATGATATGTCATTTTCAAATATCTTCTCCTATTCTGTAAGTTGCCTTTTTAGTTTTGTTGACTGTTTCCTTTGCTCTGCAGAAGCTTTTCATCTTGATAAAGTCCCAATTGTTCATTTTTCCCTTTGTTTCCCTTGCCTTTGGAGATGTGTCTAGCAAGAAGCTGCTGTGGCCAAGGTCACAGAGGTTGCTGCCTATGTTCTCCTCTAGGATTTTGATGGATTCCTGTCTCACATTGAGGTATTTCATTCACTTTGAGTTTATCTTTGTGTATCGTATAAGAAAATGGTCCAGTTTCATTCTTCTACATGTGGCTGTCCAATTTTTCTGGTACCATTTGTTGATGGTGTCTTTTTTCCATTGGATATTCTTTCCTACTTTGTTGAAGATTAGTTGACTGATGAGTTGAGGGTCTATTTCCAGGTTCTCCATTCTGTTCCATTGATCTATGTGTTGTACTAGACGTCCTAATCAGCACAATAAGGCATCAAAAGTAAATTAAATGCGAAATAATTAGAAACAAGGAAACAAAGCTATTCCTATTCAAAGTTGGTATTATCTATATAATAGGAGATGAATGTACAGTTAAATGATAAGAATGGAGAGCTCAGCAAATATTCTAGATATAGAAATTAAATGCAATTTTATACACCATCAACAAATATTTATCAAAGGGTAAAAAGATATTTTCAATAGCACAACAAAGAAAGTACCTAGGAATGTATAAAAATTTTTATAAGGAAAATATATAAAATTTTGTTGGAAATATGAAATTACCTAAGTAAATATTGAAATAAGTCATACTTATGAGTTAAGGACTCAATACTATAAAGATCACTGAGGAATGATGGAAAATACAAATACATCTGGTAACAAAGTGGTACTATCACATGATCTTCAAAAATCAACTCACGGGGACATGTGGGTGGCTCAGTCGGTTAACCATCTGCCTTTGGCTCAGGTCATGATCCCAGGGTGCTAGGTTGGAATCCCATATCAGGCTCCTTATTCAGTGGGGAGCCTGCTTCTCCCTCTGCCTGCTCTGCCTGTTGCTCCCCCTGCTTATGCTCTCTCTCCGTCTCACAAATAAATAAATAAAAACCTTAAAAAAAAAATCAACTCCTAGTGAATAAAGATTTCATTGTGAAATGCAAAAATATAATATTTTAGGAGGTAAGTAGAAGAAGATCATACTGACATCGGGGAATGGAAAGATATCTTTAACAACATACCAAAAAAAAAAGGTATGCCTCAAAAAATGAGTGATAAACTATGAATTCTGGTTCATTAAACTATAATATAAATAAAATTTTTAAAAAGACAACTTGGATGAAGGCATTAAAAATGACAATGGCAGTAAAATGAATTAATTAAAAATATATGAAACAATATGAATATTAGTAGAAAAAGCAAGTCACATAGAATTATTCAGTATTATTCTATTTATACAAAACATACAATATTAAAAATTTATCTTCAGGAGTGACTGGTTACAACAAAGGACACAAATTCTTTCCATCTCCAGTTGCACACCATTTTGCATATGTGTTATAAAATAAAAAAATCTGTGCTGAAAACACCTTAGAGTTTACCCAATAAAACAAGTACATTCTAGTGGTTGATATGTTCGTTTTTTTCTTTTTCATTATTACTCTTTAATTTTAATTTTTTTTAAAGATTCTATTTATTTATTTGACAGAAAGAGATCACAAGTGGGCAGAGAGGCAGACAGAGAGAGAGAGGAGGAAGCAGGCTCCCTGCTGAGCAGAGAGCCCGATGCTGGGCTCTATCCCAGAACCCTGGGATCATGACCTGAGCCAAAGGCAGAGGCTTTAAACCCACCGAGCCACCCAGGTGTCTCATAATTTTTAATTTTTTTTAAATTTAATTTTATTTTTTCAGTGTTCTGAGATTCACTGCTTATGCACCACACCCAGTGCTCCATGCAATATGTGCTCTCCTTAATACCTACCACCAGGCCCTCCCAACCCCCAACCCCTCTCCCCTCCAAAACCCTTTGTTTGTTTTTTCCTCCATAGAAAATAACCAAAATTGTAAAGAACAGGACAATAATTTCTATATACACGACTAAACAAAGTGCCACAAGCATACCCAGGAACGGTTTTGTACAAAGGAAACTGGAAAATGCTCTCCAGAGGAAGCAACATGTGAGACTGAAATTCTTCATAAAAATTTTTGTCCAGGGTGCCTGCATGGCTCAGTGGTTTAAAGCCTCGGCCTTCGGCTCAGGTCATGATCCCAGGGTCCTGGGATCAAGCCCCACATTGCATCGGGCTCTCTGCTCCACAGGGAGCCTGCTTCCTCCTCTCTCTCTGCCTGCCTCTCTGCCTACTTGTGATCTCTGTTGTCAAATAGATAAATAAAATCTTAAAAAAAAATTTTTGTCCATATTATTTTAATGCACATAATTTGCATATAATCCTTGATTTATAGTATTCACACATTCACTATCTCGGCGTCTCCAAAATGTAATTACTTAAAATCCTATGTGAATTTTCAGAAATAAAAACATATTCCTCTTCATCTTTTCTCTAGATCATGTCAGTTCCTTCTGTGTTAAGGAGTTTGTATGGAGCTGTGATTTGTTTTTCTTTCTTTCTTCTTTGGATCTGTGATATTTCTTAAAAGGCTATAAATTTGTTAAAATCCATGGCTCTTTTTTAATAATAAATGTGTCCTTTCTTCAGCAAAAGATAACCATGGGAAGTACAAAAGCAAATTTCTAAAAAATCTTTAGTTTCCCACTTCTCCAGAAAGAAATATGGAAGAGCTCAACATAGCAGTGATTTGATATATCTAGATATTGATTATCAACGTAGGTTACATAAGTTTTGTTTTAAATATTGAGGACAAGCATGTTTGATTTAAGGATCTAGATATTAGGGGTGTCTGGGTGGCTCAGTGGGTTAAAGCCTCTGCCTTCAGCTTGGGTCATGATCCCAGGGTCCTAGGATGGAGCCCCGCATTGGGCTCTCTGCTCAGCAGGGAGCCTGCTTTCTCCTCTTTCACTCTCTGCCTGCCTCTCTGCCTACTTGTGATCTCTGTCAAACAAGTAAGTTAAATCTTTAAAAAAAAAAAAGATCTAGATATTAACCTTTTTCTCAGCATTTCTACACCAAAGTCAAATATATTTAGTTCAACAACTGTTGACTCATCACTCACTGTAATCAATGTATAAAAAATGAATAACAAGTATGATTAATTCTTGAAATTTATACCATAAGGTTTATAATAAAGGAATAATGTGAATACACTAATAAAATTATCAAAAAAAAAGTCTACAAAGAAGTTAAGAAGACCTTAGGTCCAACATGGAAAACAGAAAGGCCTCGTAAGAGAGTAGACTTCCGTGTCAAGTCCAACAGAGACAGGGAGTAGTGTCTACCCCTTAGAAGACATCACAGTAGCAAAGGCCTTGAGTTAAAAAAGAACAAAATGTGGTCCAGAAAGACTGAAGAATTCAATTTGATCAGATTATATGTCTGAGTTAGAAAAATGTCCATCTCCTATAACCAATTTGTAGTACATGTCTGAAGTTATAAAAGATTATATAACTATATCCAGGCTCAATAGGAAAAACTGCCACAAGCAATTAGCCAAAATTGCTATGAGTGAAGAAAGTTAGAATGGCAGCCCACAGTCCACATATTTGCTAATTAAGGAATAAGACATCTGAGGCACAGGGAGAGGTTAGGATGGATAGTTAAAATAAGTCAGGCTCAGAATGTGAAGGGCTTTAAATTCCAAACTGAAGGGTTTGTGTTTCATACATCTTTTAAACTTTAATTACAGAAATAATATAAAGTTTGTTGTAAAAGATTTTTTAAAACCCAAAAAGTACATAAGTAAAAACCTCTTCCCCAATACCACTTGAAAGAAGCAATAAGTCATATTTAATCTTCCAACTTTTATACATAAATACACACAAGGATACAGAATAAGCACTATAAATTATTTCAATGTAAAAATAGGTTGCCATTACACATATAATTTTACAATTCTGTTTTTTTGTAGACATCTTTTACAGAGATCTATCTCATCTTTCTTTTTCTTTCTTTTTTTGTTTTTGTTTTTGTTTGTTCGTTTGTTTGTTTTGAAAGGGGGAGAGAGAGAGAGAAAAGAGGGGCAGAGGAAGAGGGAGAAAGAGGAGAGACAATCTTAAGCAGATTCCATGCTCAGCATGGATCTGGACACCGGGCTTCATTTCACGACTCTGAGATCATGACCTGAGCTGAAACCAAGAGTCGGATACCTGACTGAGCATCCATCAAGATGCTCTGAAACCAAGGGTCAGGTACTTGACTGGGCCACTCAGGCACCCTCTATTTCATCTTTTTTTTTTTTTTTTCAATTGTAGCATGATACTTCATTTTGTATGTTATTGACCTATTCTTCAGCTAACTAAGAGCCATTGAAACTTTTCAGTGGGAAAAGAAAAGGATTATGTTTTCAAAATCTGAATAAAATTGAGTTGATAAATTTTCAGAAGAGAAATAGGAGGTAAAGAAAGCACTTAGGAGATTATAACAATATTCTCAGTAAATTCTAATAATGAGAATTTGAATTGAGACTCTAAAAGATGTCAGTTAATTAATTAAAAAAAAAAAGTTTGTAATTATCTTTTTTACAAGGTGGGAACAAGAAAGAACTAAGAGAAGAAAGGCCCCCTGTGGATGACTAAAGAGATCAGGAAGGTGCCTCTAGAGAAGCTGAACAGAAGGAAGCAAAAAACAGTTTATTGAGGAAGTTTCTTATCTCTCACTCTTGTTTTCTAATTCCCCACCTTCTTCCCAGTTGCATGCTATATGAACCTGAGGGCAGTATTTCCCAAACCCACCTAGTTTTATCTATTTCTGCCATCACTATCCCATTAATACCCCAATATCCCCTTCTTGCACAGCTCTCTTTCGACTTCCTACAACACTGCTGTCAAAGTCAAGACGGTTCATGTGGCAAATGCTCACTAGTATATACTGTACATCTGCTATGTGTCAGCTGCTGGGTTTGCCTTAAACACATGTTGTTCTGTCAATGAATCTTCACAAATAGCCACTTTCTGTCCATGTGACTTTGGTGAAATTATTCAACTTTGCCCTATGAGTCAGTTTCCTCTCCTAGAAAATGGGGGTATAGCATCTGTTTCATGCACCTGTTGCACATAAAGTATAACGAATGTTAACTCCTTAGTGTGATGGTGTCATACAGCAAGCACAAGAAAGATAGCATTCATTCACATGAGTGCTTAACCATACACAAAACTGCCTCTGCACCCTGCCCAACATCACAACTTTCTTACCCATTATATATTCTGTATTCATGTTTTCATATATCACTGCTTTAACCCATATGCCTTGCTTGATATCTCTATCTCCATACATGTAAATTCTCCTCACATTTATCGGTTCCACTCACATGAAAATATTGCTGTTTTTCCTATTTAAGAGGAATCTCTCACCTACCTCAACTGCGACAGCATTTTATATGTAGCTACTGTATAACACTTAACCTTCGTCTTGAATTTTACTTTTATTTTTATTTTATTTTATTTTTTAATTTATTATTTATTTGACAGGGAGAGAGATCACAAGTAGGCAGAGAGGCAGGCAGAGAGAGAGGGAGAAGCAGGCTCCCTGCTCCATCCCAGGACCCTAAGATCATGACCTGAGCTAAAGGCAGAGGCTTAACCCACTGAGCCACCCAGACACCCCTTGAATTTTACTTTTACATGTTTGTTTACATGCCTTATACCCATGGCTTATATACTGAAATGTATATACCTTTCTTAACTTCTAGGCTCTAAGCTTCTGTAAAAGTTTTGGGCAGGACCAATTCTTTATCTTGTATAAAATCTAAAATGATTTTTTAATGTATAATAGACACAGCAAAAACATTTGTTGAGATCTCTGCTAGATAATTTCCATTTGTCCCTCCAAATTCCATCCTGCTGTCTGTGCTGACAAGCTGATCCATGGACGTCATTAGCAGACAATAGAAGGAATAGGCAAAAGATCAGAGGAAGGAAGGAGAGAGAAGTCAGGTTCTGGCCCTCTCAAGAGTCACGTTGAGCTGGCTGTACCCCTCGAGTGAAGGTCACTGCTCCACTTATGGTGGTCAAATCTATAGGATCCCCTCTTTTTAAAACTCAGTAACTGCTGTTTGTCCCTCTGAGCCTAAAAGTTCCTAGCCCCAAGGAACTACACAGCCCCCACATTTGTAAAGAATCTCTTTATTAATCCTCCTCCTAGAATTATCCAACCTACTTAGAGTATGCTCACTACCCCCGCCCCCTGCCCCATGCTGGGACCATCTGCTAAAAGCTCATGGAGAATTTTTAGATAAGAAGGATGGGACTGGAAAGTAACTCCTTAAGGTCTGTCTTATCAACCAAGTGAAAAGAAAAGTCTTCACTTAGACTGAAGAAGACAAGAGTGTGGTTAGAGGCCAGAGGAAACTGAAAACGGTTAGAATAACTGCTGAAGCAAATGCTTTAGGAAGTTAGTTAATGGTGAATAAAGGGTAGCATAACAGCATGGAGGGCCTAATTGCACAGAACTCAATTGGCAAGCTCTCCTGAATTTCTCCAGCAGTGCTTAGCAGAACAAGATCTTTGTTAAAAGAAAACAAAGCAAAGCAAAACAAAACAAAAGTGGTAAGGCTTAACTAAGCTGTGAATTATGGGACATTAAAAAATCATGGGATCCAAAGGTACTAGAAAGGCCATAACCAGAACCCAGGTAAAAGTTCAAAGGGAGGCAAGAAAAGCCAAGAAGAGCTTAGTGGGTAAACTTTCACTTTTAGTCCATTGGAAGAAACACCGATTAGACTAATCGTGTGATATTACTGACAACAAAAGCACAGTGACTGCATTTTTTAATCTTATAACCAGACAGGACTCTGCTTACTTGCAGTTTAGTTTATGTGCCAATAGTTAGGCTGCCTATAATTTTAACTACCTTTTTAGATAATAGGATTTGGATAATGTTCTTGTTATTATTCAGAAATTCCTCTTTGGGCTCCCTCTGAAAATTTGATTTTGCAAACACACATTTCACTTTCTAGAATTTAAATATTTGTAACTTCCTTTACATTTTGCTTCAGTTCTTACTTTGCTTTCAAGAATTTGCACTTCTGACAAATTAAGAACAACAACCAGATTTTAGATCTTGATGTAAAATAAGCACAAGGGAAAGGAAAAAAAAAGAGAAGAAATGCAAAATAATCACATTAACAAAACAATCCAGTTCTTGATTGCAATATAAAAACAGGAGAAACTGCTGTCCAGGCTACACAAAGGTTGCCAAGGGAACAATACTTGTACATTTCCTGGTTCTCAAAAATACACCAATGTAATGTTTGTATCTGTCTCTTTTATTTTCCTTTTGGAAATCTCAACCAAAAATCTACTCTAAACTTGTTAGTTCTTTGTGATTCACTTCATAAATACATTCTTTACTGCTCTTATCATAGAACTTACCAAGCAGGCAACATATAAAAAGCATTGAACTTTCTTTTTTCCAAAAGTTATGACTGCAAGATATAATGAAAATTTCTGCTCTCCCTGCAGCCTCTAAAAATAAAGTATAAACTGGATTTGCTTCTATGTATCTTTCATTTTTGTTAACTCTCTACTTTCAGATTACAAGCTTCTCCAGGGCAGGCATTAGATCTACAATTTTTCATGTAATTTCCCACATTTATTAAAACAGATCTAAAGCCAGAGAGAGAAATAAATAAATCTTTTCAGCTATTATGCACATAGAAGATTAAAGAGTTGTTGCTTTGGAAATTGTGAATTGTTTTTTCTTTTCAATTTTTGAGTTGAACTCAGGTCTTACATGCTTACCATCAGTAAATAACCACATCTTAGAAAAAAGCTGCAGAGGAAAAAGTGTTTTTATTCCATCCAAGGTCCTATGTGATGCTCCAGTCCAGGTTTGAAACACCTAAGAGCAGACTGAATGGGATTGGCCATTTACTCTTTTAGTGTCTGGCCATTCCCTCCAGGAGGTGGATGTTGCCTTTCATTTGTATGACAAAATGAACCATATGGATTGGTCACGAATAATTTTAAGACTATAATTAGGGATTTACCAAATCAATATCAAATCATTAATTAAGACTATCTGTTCAAGACATGTACTGTTCATGAAAAGAAAATTGTTGGTAATCAGACAAATATAAATTAATTTATCTGTCAAATACAGACACATGGGTTTGCTAAATATTTATTAAACATATAAATGTACCATATTTCGTGGGTATACAGTTTAAAAAGAAGACATTTTTACTCTCAAGAAAGCTTAAAACCAATTAGTATGTTTTCATGGGAGGAAAATATTTACTCTCGCTCTATTATTCTAGTCTCAGCAGAATTTCAATTTCAGATACCGTTAAACACAGGAGGCCCAGTGCTAAGCCCCACGTCACCAAACCAAGACTTAATTTTAGTTTCTGTTCTCCCAGACACGGAACCTTAAACCAGTCAATCAGGAATCACCTAATCAATACCAGTGATGCACTCTGCCCCCTACACCCCACACATGCCCCGGAGGAAGTAAATCTACAATAACCAACTCGAAATTTTGGCCCAGGTGATTGTTCCGATGCCTGCTTCCTTCTGCCTCTAAAAACCATGTTGACGACCCCTCAGAACTGCCTTCTATCTGCTAGACTGGATGCTGCCGATTCAAATCGATTTTTACTCACACTCTTAATATATTTTTTTTATTTTAAATAAGAAATCTCTTGTGAAGATTTATTTATTTTTAGAGAACGAGAGAGAGCAGGGGGAAGGGCAGAGAGAGAGAGCGAGAGAGCGAGCATCTTCCTCCGACTCCACAGTGAGCTGAAGCCACGGGGCTCAACCCCATGACCCCCAGATCACCATCTAAACTGAAACCAAAA
Organism: Mustela nivalis; assembly: GCF_964662115.1. NCBI lineage: Eukaryota > Metazoa > Chordata > Mammalia > Carnivora > Mustelidae > Mustela > Mustela nivalis. The sequence goes on from NC_139026.1 coordinate 28,699,091, forward strand.
GTCTGAGCTTCACCGACTGTGCCGCCCAGGCACCCCTGACTCGGCGACATTTTCCACCGGCCTCAGTTTATCTTTCAGCGCTACTCGTGTAAGAAGACTGACCCCAGACGCCCCGGGGACGCGCGCGCGCGCGGGAGGAAGCAAACGTCGTACCTGACGAGTCCGTGTCGTCCACTGCTTTCCCGCCGCCTCAGGCCGCCACGCCGAGCGGAAGTCCCTCTCGGATCTCCACAGCTTCTGCACGAGGAGCTTCCAGACTCTTCCGAGCGTTTCCTTCTCGGGACTGCGAGCGGAAGCTGGCGGAGTCCGACTGCATCTGCTTGGAAACCGGACTCGGTCCAGGGCCGGAATGGGTCCGACATGGAAACCGGACCAGGTCCAGGGTCCGACTGGGTCCTCCTTAGAAACCAGAGCAGCTCCGGGCCAGACCCTGTCCGACTTAAGCTGGGCCGGGCCCGCTGTGAGGCCTTAGGTGCATAAAATCGTATTTAAAGGCTGAACAAGCAGGTTAACGTTACCAAAAATAATCTTGAATTACGGCGTCCACAGTGGAGAACTTTTAACCCAGATAAACCTAACCGTTGACGAGGTGCCCTAGAGAGAAAGGGATCTCGGCCAAGTACTCACTATAAAGGGTTGAGGGAAAATTATTTTCCCTCCTCTACAGTTTCTGGTGACCAGGAGAAGACGCCCTGGCACACGAGACTCGCTCCAGGCCCCACGGAATCCTGGGACACGGCGGAAGCCAGCCCAAGGTAAGAATTGTGATCCAAGTCCGCTCTCGCAGGTCTCTGTCTCTGGTAACAAAGATAGAAGGTCCAGAGAGGAAGGTCGAGAGTCCTGTCGCCCCTTCCTGTCAGACTGACAGTACTTTCCGGTTACCCATTACTTGTTGATCCTTCTTCTCTCCCAAGCACAGCTATTGCCTTCTTGTTGTCTCATTTTGTGTCCTGAGAACTTTTGGTTTTCTGCCCGACTGGGACCTCCAGGTTCAGGTGTATGCCCGCAGCTCAAGCGTCCCATTAGCGACCCCAAAATACTGTGGGAGGGAAATTCGGATTACACTCCATTTGCAGCCAGGGTCTTAATGATTGTAGCCGCTCTCGGGGGCATACTCTAAATCTTTCTTTCTTTGGGTTAGCGTTGGAAGTGGCTCTGGGTCTTTGGAGAGCAGTGTCCCTTGCACCTTCTTTAGAAATGCCTCTTGCCTCCGTAGGGTCGTTGAATATAGTCAGGCCTATTTACTGTTTGTTTCTGCTAAATCCCAACAAGATATGCCAAAGAATTTTTTTGAGAGAAAACATATTGATCAATTTACTTTGACTCCTTAATATAGGCAAATCAATATAGCTGGCATGACCCACCCTTGGTGGATAGTTGGAGAGACAGGCCAATGTCCAAGTCATTGTCTTTAGGTTTATTCCCATGGTGAAGCAAGGGAGGTGCTGGTCAGAGCGATAGAAGCAAAAATTCATCAGTATTCTCAATACCCGATTTCAGACCACTCCCACCCACCCCCAGTTTTAATATCTATATCAGTTAAAGTTTACAGTCATTTATCATCTTATATATCTGACTTTACAAAGGACTAAATCCCACTTTTCCGTTAGTATAGGAAAGATCATAAACTGGGATAAGTCAGGGGATTCAATTTCCAGCTAAGTGAGTGTGGGCAAGTTACTCTTTGAGAACCAGTTTTATCACCTAAAAATAGGGAATAATCTCAGCCTTGCATGATTTTTGTGAGGTTTAAATGCAAAAAACTCTTCCATGGTAAGCACTTGATGATGGAGAGGTATCAGTTCTGACATTTTTTTTTTAATTGACATATAATTGACATAACATTACATTATCTTCAGGTGCACACCGTGCTGATTCGGTATTTGTTTGCATTGGGAAATATCAATGCAGTAAATCTGGATAGCATCTATCTCCATGCCTAGTTACAGTTTTTCTTCTTGTGATGAGAACTTTTTTGAAATATAGTATTATTAACTGTAGTCACCGTGCTGAACATTACATACACCTGACTTATTTTGTAACTGGAAATTTATACTTTTCGACCCCCTTCACCCATTTCACCCATCCCCCCTCAATCCATGCTTCTGGCAACCACCAGTGTATGTTCTCTCTATCTGTGAGCTAACTTTTTTTCTTAGATTCCACATATTAGTGAAATCATCTGGTATTTGTCTTTCTCCATCTTACTCCACTTCATATAATGCCCTAAAAATTTATCCCTTCTGTCCCATATGGCAAGATTTCATTATTTTTTATGGCTGAGTAATATTCCATACACTCTTACACACACACCCCACATCACATCATCTTTATCCATTTATCCATTAGCGGTCACAGGTTTTTTCCAAATCTTGGCTATTACAAATAATGCCAGAATGAACAGGGGATTACAGATATCTTTCTGAGTTAGTGTTTCTATTTTCTTCAGATAGATACCCAGAAATGGAATTGCTGGATCATATATTTAATTTTTTGAGGACCCCTTATACTGTTTTCCATATTGGTTGTACCACTTTACATACCTACCAACAGTGCACAAGGATTCCTTTTTGTTCCATACTCACTAACACTTGCTATTTCTCTTATGTTTAATAATAGCCACTCTAACAGGTGTACAGTGATATCTTATTATGGTTTTAATTTGCATTTCCCTGATAATTAAAAAAAGGGTTTTTTGTAAATAACTCTATGGTCAGAAATTGGCCACATTGGAAGCTGGTGTTTATAGCCTGATAGGAACTTGTTTTTAGGCCTTCCTCCCAAAACTAAAATAGAACTATGTACCTAGAAGGGAGAAAAAGCTTTTGAAGGCTTTGTGGAAGGATTTACAAAGACATTCCAAAAATACACACTTCTAAATCTAGCACATAGGAATCTTTGTATTGTCATTTTATTGAAGATCTCCATGATATATTAAACAGGCAAATTGAGGTTAATGTATTGGGCGGGTGGGGCAACGTCTTAGTATTATTCAGGTTGCAACCCAATTCTTTGAGGAATTAAAAACAATGGTACTTGTCTTACAAATCTAGTTTTTACAAGAACAGAAATGTGGCTCTAGAAACAATTCAAAACCACCTATCTTTTTTGCTAATCCCGAGACCTCCCCTGTTCATCTCAGGAGGCTTGCAGGTATTGTAAAATATCAGGACTTAGCCAACAACAGTCCTTCTTGTTGGAGTTTACATTCTTTCTCTGTGCCTTTTCAGATGTAACTGGTCTTCTCCAGAAATTAAGGTAATCTTATCAGAAGCGGTGGGGAAAAGGAAAGGCTATTTTGAAAACTAGGCCTCTGAAAAATGTTAAACATCTCTTCCACAAATATTAGTAAGACGGTAAAATTTTAATACAGAAACCATAATATCTTTCTTGGCTTCTGTATGTGTATGTATGTCTATGCATGTATATTACAAATGTGTGATTTTTTTTCTGCATCTGAATGACATTGCCAAAACTAATTTATAAAGAGCTCTATTTAATTGGCTTAAAGACAAACAAGTGTTTTCACAAACTAAGTATACTCTGAAAATATAGAAAATTAATCCAAATGCATCTCAAGTTCATGTAATCCAGGTAAGTAATCTTCATTAAATGAAAATTAGTTGAAGTTTTTTGGTTTAATTAAAACAGGCATGTCTTCAGAGTTATCAGCATTAATTATAATATTTTTTATTCTATCTAGGTTTACTAAAAGTCAACTATTTTCTCTCTATTGTAGAATATGGTAAGAAAGGTAACTTAAGGTGATGGTTAGCTGTTTAACATCTCATGAAAATTTCACTAAGCGTAATTGTTAAGAACTAGAAAATTATTGCAACAGAGGAGAGAAATCAGGCTTAAATCCAAATATAGCAAAGACAGCTGGGGATTTATAGCCAACAAGCAGAATGAAGGGGTTAGTGTATGGAAAATTACTAAGAGAAATCAAGGGCAGGGGGAGTCTTGCTAACTAACCTGCCTTAACAGAATTCTTACTGAAGGGAAGCCGGGATTATCAGATATCAAAGGTACGGGATAAGAAATTTGATTAGATATCAAGGGTAGAAGGATTCTCAGTAACCTGATTTAAGCAGGTATTTTGCTATTCTGGACGAGGCTTAGGCAAAAAGAGGATTCAGAGGGGCCTATCTAAAGTTTGGTAAAAAACGAGAGTCTTTCTCTATTTAGCTGCTTTGCTAAATTATTGACAGTTGGAGGTTTGTGGGGGGGTGGTCAAAGGGTGGGATTCAGAGGCATTCAGAGCAGACTATCTAAAAACTGGTCAAAAGGAGAGTCTGTCTTTTGATGCTACTTTGCTAAATTATTGAGAGACTGTCTTAAACTTAATTAATTTGATTATGAAGGCAGTCATATTCAGTGTACCAGGCCCACCCATTTACCTCCGTGGGTGGCTTGGGTAAGGCAGTTCTCTGCTCAGGGATAGTTTACTCATCTGCAAAATAGGGACTATACCTGCCTTATTGGACTCTGTAGCACATGAAGCAGTAGACTGAAAATGCCTTGAAAACTCTAATTTGCTCTGCATATATACAAGGTGCTTTTATTGTCAAGGATGCTTGTCTGTTCCTTATTTCAATGAACTCAAAACTCATAGCCTGCCTTCTGGACTACAGACAGAAAAAGCCATTACCTACTATAACTAACTCCCTCTGTATATTGTTAACGCCTCTATTGCAGCCTTTATGGTTTTGTGTTGCAATTATCTAGTTACACAGCTTTTCATCCCACCACTCTTTTCTCAAGACAGGCAGCTTACGTCACTTTTCTTTGTGTTCCCAGTGCCCGTGGCACATATTTGGGCTTCAATAAGTATGTGCTGAAAAGACAAATAGTTACTTCTTGGTTCCAAGAACATCTACTAAGAGTTCTTTGTTTCTCTAGTTTTCCTGAAGCGGCATCCCCCAGAAACCAAAGAAACTTTTCCTGGCTGTTCTTTTAGTTTATTAGTAGACTAGAATGAAGTCACAGAGCACATGGAATTTATGTTCGAGAAGAGCATGTGAAGCAAGAATTACGTATAGTCAGAATTGTTTTTTGAAAAGGCCTCCAGTAGCCCTTTATCTCTCTTTTGCAACCTTATTTTCACTGGGTCAATGAAAATGAACAAACAAACAAAAATGAAAAAAATTTCCTATAAGCAATTTTTTAGACAAGCAAAGCAACTTATTTCTGTAAGTTAAATGTGTATGTGCTAGCATTCCTTTGTATTGTTGGGTCATACTAATTCCCATCCTCTGATTTTCTTCTTTCTCCTCAGCTAGAACTTTGCCACTCTTATTTTAGGTTCAGACCTACATTAGTTTCTATCAAAGGGAGTGCAAGGCAGGAGGACTCAAATAAAGGTTCTCTGCACAAGCAACTAACAGCAGGTTGTTGGCTCCAGCTAATTTGGTCTCATCCTTAATTCTGGGTTCCAATTATATTAGGGGATTTCCACATTCTTCCCAAGGTCACATTCTTTTTTTTTTCTTTTAAATATTTTTTTTTATTTTAGAGAGAGAGAGAATGAGAGGGAACAGAGGGAGTGGCAGGCAGAGGGAGAAATGGGCTCCCTGTTAATCAGGGAGCCTGATTCAGGACTCGATCCCAGGATCCTGGGATCATGACCCAAGCTGAAGGCAGATGCTCAACTGACTGAGCTGCCCAGGCATCTCCGCAAGATCACATTCTCTGGGGCGCCTGGGTGACTCAGTGGGTTAAGCCTCTGCCTTCAGCTCAGGTCATGATCTCTGGGTCCTGGACTCGAACCCCACATTGGGCTCTTTGCTCAAGCGGGGAGCCTGCTTCCCCCTCTCTCTCTGCCTGCTTCTCTGCCTATTTGTGATCTCTCTCTCTGTGTCAAATAAATAAATAAAATCTTTAGGGAAGAAAAAGATCACATTCTCTGCCTCATGGTTCATGAGTTAACCCTAACCCTGCCTTTCTCCTGATGCATCAGTCTCTGAGTCATCTGCCTGGTACCCCGTTCTTTTAGGAGGAAGAAGTAGACTAACAATTGCTAATCAGCTTCTCCTCTGACATATGGGAGTTCTAGTTTCTCTTGCTCTCACACTCTACATATACTCTTTCTATATTTTCAGATATTTTTCCTATCAAAACATTTAAACCCATAAAATACCATTTTTTACTGCAGGTGGGCCTCTCTGCCCCCAGCCTGGCGGCTGGTTCTGGGTCTTCACTATTCTGTCTCACTACTGTGAACCCCACCATCATATCATCACATCATCATATTTGACTCAGTTGAGGCAACACAGGCAAATAATTGACTTTTTTAGAGAGACCAGACTGATATTGCAACCACAAATAATATAATTTGAAGAGTCAAACCATTTAACACAAGACTCACATATTAAGCATTAGTAGATCCCCTCATACATCACTGTCTCATAGGTCTTGTTTTACAAAGAAAAGAATGATCCAAAGATTGGTTTCTAAAATGTTCATTTTTGAGTTATGAAGAGATAATTTAATTAGAAACAAGATCCAATGTTGGCTTTAACTCATAACCTTGAAATATATAAAGATATAGGGTTAGGTGTTCTTCACTTTGGAAATTTTACTTAATATATCTCTTCTTATAGAAGAATCTTATATGTGAAAACAATGATTCATCAAGTAGTTTAATTTTCTGTTTTCTTGGAGAGTATCCAGCAGTATGTGACTTCGAAAAATTTATATACAATACATAAAAATACATATTTATATTTATATAGTTATCCCCACACATATATATCCTGTACTGTGGTTTGAATTATATTTAGAAAGTGTTGGAAGTGGGGTATAAAATCAGATCCAGGAATGAGGTGATGGTGAAGATTTAGACTTTCCTTATAAGACAGACCAAGATGAAAATTGGCTCATCTGTGTAGCTCAAGTCTTCAAATACCTTAGCTGAAATATGATTAGAAATATGCCTTATTTCTCCTAGTGATATGTTTTGACTTAATTCTTTCCTACTGCTATTTCTCCTGCATGCAATTGCAATGCCTTTGACCCAACTGCACAAACATAGCAAACTCAGGGGCTTTTTATAGGCTCTTGGTTATGTAAAGAAATAGAAAAAAAAAAAAAAAGCAATACAAATCAAAGTGAATGTTAGAAGTATCATGTGAAAAGCTGGCCACGTGTTGAAAGTCACTTGCTTTTTGCAATTCAAAACCCTCTATTTTAAGGGAAAAAATTTTGAGACTCGGAAAACATGATTGGATTTCCACTTATGTCTCATTATTACCAGGAGTCCTAAAGTCCTAAAGTTCTAAAATTTACTGCTTTGTAATATGAGTACCTGGAACAATATCAACATTCTGACCCTTAGCTCAGGCTCTCATCAACCATACTCCATGCCTTTCTAGTTTGGTCTGTTATCTACATAAAAAATGAGAAGTACAGGATTCAGCAATCATATCAATTCTTTTATCAATTAGGTTCAAAGCAATCATAGTTAGTACTTAGTAGTTGGGTTTTTCTGTGCATTTCATACAAACAGGAAAAACTAACATTGGGCAGAAAACACAAAGCTTGACAATGTATGTGCTGGGGTCAGTGGTTCAAATGGGCCTGGCTCAGGGAGGGGGTTAAAAAAAAATGATTATTTACATCATGATTTTTCCTTGAAGCCCTTTTCAACTTCTTACAAAGCATGGCAATACTTTGCTAATCTGCTTTCCTGTGATCTTAGCTTTTAAGTCATACTCTTAAAAAAAAAATTTTCTCTGTACTGTTCTGAGTCTTGATAAAAACTCTGTTGCAAGTTTCCTGAAGGAATTTGACATTTTGATGGAAATCAGGATAAAACTGCACATATATTCCTCACGAAAGCAGTGTGAGAACACGGCATGTACAAACGCATATTAAGAAACGATTATCAACAATCTGGGAAAAACTGGGTTTTCATGAACATCAAAACAGGAAGACAAAGGTATAAAAATAAACTAACAGCCAATCAGGTTTACTGAAGAAAATGCCTTCCATTGTTACCACTATCAGCCCACTCGAATTAAAAAAAAAAAAAAAAAAAAAGGTTTTTGCTGAGAATGTTGTTGACAAGGAAAGAAAGCTTTTCAATTTGTCTAAGATAAGCTTTTCCTTTTTGTTCTAATTGCCTGGGAATCAACTATCATTTCATTTCTGGGTTTATTCCATTAATTTATAGCCTAGCAACACACACAGGGACTTAATTCACGGAGACCTAAGCTAACCTCCTATTTAAGCTCTCAACTTCGTGATTCAAATTCCTCTAGTGATAGGCAGATCTAAAAGGTCAATTATTTTCTCTTCATTTCCATAATGTCATGTATATCCATCCTTTTCATATTTCTTACATGATTTCTTAAATTATATATAACTTCCAAATTGGTTTTTAATTTACCTCACTCTTGCAAATAAAGCCATTTGCTTAAAGTCTCTGAAAATGAAGTATGTTGGGCCAGTTGTAAAAAAATGAGAAAGTGGAGCAATAGTGCAGGAATTACAGAAAAAAATAAAAAGTAATGTATAACACTGAGAGATAGGCAAAGGAGAAAGGACAAATTATTTTATCATAAAATAAGAATTATTTTTCCTTTTTTCCCAATAATTTTGTTGCTATTAATTTTGCACACATGCACACATTTTATAAAAACTTACCCAGATTATTCACAACTCTTCTTTGAATCCCAAACCCCCACTCCGCCTCCATAACCCCTGTGATACCCACTGTTACCTCGAGGGATATCCTGGATTTGAAAAATGTGAAGACTTAACATTCCTCTTATAATTCTCGAGAAATTTTCTAGTTCAGTCCTACTTCCTTTGAAAGCACATCAGCAATTCCAGGCTATAACTATCTACAAATGACCCCAATCACTTTTTGATTCTTAGTAATAATATTTCTAGATAACAGATCATATTTTCTAGCTCTCTTTTCTGTAGTCTTTCCTAACCAACCTGATTTTCTGATGCTCTACTTTAAAAGCAGTAAGATTATTAGATAGTACGTATGTTTAAAATAAGAAATGACAGTTTTATATCAGAAATTTAACCCAATTCTGTAAATTGAATACATTAGTAACTGCTGTAAATATTGCCAAGATCCCACTGTTCAGCTGACATATGGCTTCCATTGATTATAGCTTATATTATGTCAATAAAGAATGAAATTCACTTAATAGGAAATCTTGGCAATTTATATATATTATAAGAGTTTCAATTTTAGCATAGTCAACATAATCCTGAGTAAATGCATAAAAAAGTGATTTGAGTTTCTTTCTGGAACATAGTTTTACCCTTTCATACATAGGGAGGTGAGTTCCATGGTTAATATGTATAAAAAAATTCGTATTCATTTAAGCCTGTCCATATAGCTCATTGTCTTTACAAGGATACGTAACCCATGAAGTTATTTCAAATGTATCACAGACAAAATTACTTGCAAACAAGTCTACTAACTAACCAAAGTAAATACTATATCACCCCATTATTAAAATGATAGAGAAATTGAGTTTTGGTAAAATAAATTTAGGGATTTTAAAAGGGTATAATCTGAACAATAAATCATCTGGCTTTGAAAACCTAGGTATAAATTCTAGCTTGTGTGTTTGGAGCAACTTTTCTTTTAGTCCTTTGCTTTTCATATTTTCCATCTGTCATAGTCATTCATAATCAGTAAATTGTCAGCATAAACAATGTAGTCATGTTTTGCAAGTGTTTGAAAACTCTGGCCAACATTATTTTGCAAATTTGAATTCAAATACCTTACAAGCCATCATAGGGTCGTTAAGGCATTGAAGATGATATATTAGATATGAGCTTTGCCTCTGGGGCCCCAAAGACCTGAGTTTGTATGACAGGCACCATGGACTGGATTTTTCAAAACTCACTTATGCCTTTCAGTTGTCTTCTTATACTGCAGAAACTAGAAAGCTAACAAATTTACTCATTCCTTTGTAGCCAGCACTCCAAGTGGGATTTAGCTTCTTAGATTCAGATGTACTGGTACAAGATTTGAACTGAATTCAGAACTGGGTTATTTGGGGGGAAAGGTAAAGCATCCATTTTTCACATGCAGATCAAAGCAGAGGTAGCATACCCTAGTAACATTTCCAGTAGCTACCAGATTTGGCAGAGGAGGCTCCCTGAGTTCAGGAATGGCTCTTGGGCTCTAGAGCTGATACCTGTAGAAGTGGCTTCTTTATTTCACAAGCAGTATCCAGCCCAGGGCAGAGTTGCAATTCCCTTACTAGTCCAGTTCCATAGTTTATCTTCCTTCCCAGAACACAGAGGTTTAGAGAGTCTGTCCATCCAACACACACCTAGAAAATCTGGATAGGAGTTGCAAAACGACACAGGGGAGCTACAGCTCTTTCAATGTAGCCTGATGAAGAAACTAAGCCCAGAGAGGTTAAGGAACTGTACCGGGATCACACTGAAAGAAACTGGCTATGAGAGAAATTCCAATCAGTATGACTTGGGCTGATATGCAGACAGAGACACCAATATATCAATGCTAGTTGTTAAAATATCGTAATTTTCTGTACTGGTTGGGAAATAGCTGCTGTCCTGAGTCCCCTCTATGCCCTTGGTCCTTCTGTTAGGACCCAGTAGGCTTTCTTGCCTACTAGGAACAGGTAATAGCTGGTGCAGCAGTGGGGCATCAGCATTTTAACCATTTCCTTTCTGATTGTATGATTTGTGCCATCTAACTAGTAAGTGTTTTTATTTTCATCCCTGCCTGGGCCTCTGCAGGAAGGTGCCTTCTACCACACCAGGTTACTTCTTAACATGCTACTGAATTCAACAGAATACTTAGATTTCAAACTGCAATAATACCATTTTAATCTCTCCTTGGAACAATAATGCCATTACTGTTTGTGGAGGAGGGAGGCGATGCTAGAAACTTGGCAATCCTCTGTCATCAGAGGGAGCTCATCCAAAGATGTCAATTTATAAAACTGTATTTTTGACAGGTGGGTAGCAGCCTTATAGCACTGGTGAAATGCTTAACAAACTGAAAAATGAACCTGAGAAGATGAAAGGCATCTATTTTCAGTGCTAATAACATATACAGAATGTAGTCTTGAATATATAACATTTTATAATTTTCACATGTATAATTTATAACAGAATTTACCCTTCAGTAAGGAGTCAAGAGAAAATAAGCAAAAGGACCATTAAGCTACAAAACACTGTGTAAGTGAGTTATTTTACTTCCAGAAACACTAGGTGTTATAAAATTCTTCACATTTATACTTACTTCTTGGCCTCTGAGTTTGACAGCTGCATTTAGCAACAAACATGCAGTATAACTTTCTACCTATTATTGTTTATCATAAATTACTCCCAAATTCTCAAAATGCAAAATCCCCCAGACTTTCTAGACCCTTAATCAATAACGAGGGAGTCATTACAAAATACTGCTCAGATGATCAGCCTTTATCCGAGAAATGGAAGATAGATTTTCTTATCTTTCCTGGCACCTAATTCTGCTATAAAACAAATGTGTCATAATTTATTTAAAGTTCAGGGAAAAGAGAAAGCCCCAGAGTTCCTGAAGTCTAGTGAACTTACCTCATGGAAAAATTATAAAGGGAAAAACTGCTATTGAATTTAAAAAATATTTTTAAGCATCATAACATAATGGGTGAGAGTAGAAGGCAGAGCCACAAGATTCCCAAAACAAAACTAAAGTGTTCCCATCTCTAGGCCTCACAATTTTAGTGGGAGAATTCAAAAAAGTCAAAAACATTTTTTAAAAATGTTAGAATAGTTGAAAAATAATGCTAGAGATTTAGGTAAGCCTAGTAAAATGACACACATTGATTCTACTCTGTCCTAAAACTCCACAAATGTAAGAGTATAAGTAAATATAGATAAAAGATTTTTAAAAGGTGGAATACTGCCCATATAATCAGAAAGAATGGGAGGGATGCCTGAGTGGCTCAGTCGGTTAAGCGTCTTCCTTTGGCTCAGGTCATGATCCCAGGGTCCTGGGATCGAGTGTCACATCGGGCTTCCTACTCCTCAGGAAGCCTGCTTTCCCTCTCCCTCTGCTGATTCCCTGCTTGTGCGCTCACTCTCTCTCTCTCTCTCTGTCAAATAAATAAATAAAATCTTTTTAAATAAGAAAGAAAGAATGGGAAAGGAGAAAATAGCAAAAGAAAGATGATAATAAAAATGTAAGAGAGGAGACTTGGAACTGACAGCAGAATGACAACAGCTGCAACTAAATACTTGAATTTATCATTTACCAAGTATGTACTGAGCACCTACTGTGTGCCAGGCCCTGTTCTAGAGAGAAGCAATAGAGCAGGGAATAAAAACAGCAAACGCTGTGCCATCATGAAACTCAAATAGAAGACACCACTGAGAAAAAAGTTGATTTGTGCCACAAAACCACAGAGAGGCTAAAAAACAAATCAACGGCATAAGGTAGCTCTGAAGCTCTGAAAAGTGCTAAAAATAAATGGAAATGGTAAAAATTTTCCTTTTTTAAAAATTTTTTTATTTCTTATTAACATATAATGTATTATTAGCCCCAGGGGTACAGGTCTGTGAATCGTGAGGTTTATACACTTCACAGCACTCATCATAGCACATACCCTCTCCAATGTCCATAACCCCACCACCCTCTCCCTACACCCCTCCCCCAGCAACCCTCAGTTTGTTTTGTGAGATTAAGAGTCTCTTATGGTTTGTCTCCCTCCTGATCCCATCTTGTTTCTTTCCCTACCCCCTGAACCCCCCACTTTGCCTTTCAACTTCCTCATATCAGGGAGATCATATGACAATTGTCTTTCTCTGATTGACTTACTTTGCTCAGCCTAATACCCTCTAGTTGCATCCATGTCGTCGCAAATGGCAAGATTTCATTTCTTTTGATGGCTGCATAGCATTCCAATGTGTGTGTGTATATATATATACACACACACACCATGTATTCTTTATCCATTCATCTGTTGATGGACACCTAGGTTCTTTTCATAGTTTAGCTATTGTGACATGGCTGCTGTAAATATTCAGGAGCACATGCCCCTTCAGATCACTGCATTTGTATCTTTAGGGTAAATATCCAGTAGAGTGATTGCTGGGTCATAGGGTAGCTCTATTTTCAACTTTTTGAGGAACCTCCATACTGTTTTCCAGAGTGGCTGCACCAGCTTGCATTCCCACCAACAGTGTAGGAGCGTTCCCCTTTCTCCACATCCTCACCAGCATCTGTCTTTTCCTGATTTGTTAATTTTAGCCATTCTGACTGGCGTAAGGTGGTATCTCATAATGGTTTTGATTTGTATTTCCCTGATGCCAAGTGATTTGGAGCACTTTTTAAAGTGTCTGTTGGCCATCTGGATGTCTTCTTTGCAGAAATGTCTGTTCATGTCCTCTGCCCATTTCTTGGTTGGATTCATTGTTCTTTGGGTGTTGAGTTTGATAAGTTCTTCATAGATTTTGGATACTAGCCCTTTATCTGATATGTTGTTTGCAAATATCTTCTCCCGTTCTGTCAGTTGTCTTTTGGTTTTGTTGACTGTTTCCTTTGCTGTGCAAAAGCTTTTGATCTTGATGAAGTCCCAATAGTTCAAAAAATCTTCTTTTTTAAAAAAGTTTTAATTAATTATTTAGAGAGAGCATACACAGGAGCAGGGGACAGGCAGGGGTGGTGGTGGGGGTGTGCAGAGGAAGAAGCAGACTCCTCATTGAGTATGGAGCCCAACCTGGGGCTCAGTCCCAAAACCCCCAGAACCCTGGGATCATGATCTGAGTCAAAGGCAGACAATTAACTGACTGAGCCACCCAGGTGTACTTTAGGGGACAATTGGTTATTAAACCTTCTTTAACTCAGGACAACTGGTGTCTTAGATCAACCTTCCAAAAGTAAGGAAAGGGCTCCTGCTTTGTTTCCATCTTCCAAAACTTGATCAAAATGATTGTCAGCGGCATTAAGCTGGAACTATTATCAGGAGGGACATTCTGGGAAATGCAATTCCAGTTTGTCTAGGTTGACCCAATACAAACCCACAAAGAGAAGAATTGAGGATTCAGAAGATAGTGGGCACAAAGGCCCACTCCTTTGAGGTAAGAGTACTCCGTGGATAGTAAAGAGAAGTTTAAGTAAAGAAACAACTGAACAAAATCCTAAAAAGGAAGAAATCCAGATAGGAACAAAAGGACAGAGGGCTCTAAGAAGTTTGGATTCAAGAAAAATGTGAACTGAGAAACTAACTGAGGTGTTTGATTACAATAAGAGGTGTTTTTCATTTCTTGTCAGAGAGCAATTAAAACTACGGGGGGAAAAATGAATAGATACACAGGAAACAAAGTGTAATCATACTATCCTGCATGGCTCAGTCGTTAACGATATTTACATCATTATAATCATCTCTACATTGAGCAGCAATTCAACAAAAATTAAGAAGAAATACATGAAGAAAAGAGGAAAGGTGGTGTTAGAAAATGAAAACAACCTCATTCCTAGTAGTGAGTCAGAATATAATGTGTTGGTTTTTTTAAGTAATAGACTTTATTTTTTTAGAAGTTTTGTATTTACAGAAAAATGAAACTTACAGTAAGAATTCTCAAGTGACCCCTCCCACTCACATACAGTCTCCACTGTTGTTCATAGCTTACTTCAGTATAGTACCTTTGTTATAATTAATGGAGCAGTATTGATTTATCACTGTTAACTAAAGTATACATGCTAGATTAAGGTTTATATTGCATGTTGTACAGCTCTCTAGGTGAAGGAAGAAGCAAAAATAGATCATGCCCTTTATCTACCATTACAACATCATACAGATTAGTTTCCCTGCCCTGAAGTTCCCCTGCATTTTCCTTACCAATCTTTCCAGTCTCCAAACTTCTGGCAACTGCTTCTCTTTATGCCATTTCTATATTTATGTCTTTTTCTTTTTTTCTATATTTTTATATATTTCTGTTTATATGTAATATATATATTATGTATATAAAATATTTTCTATATTTCTATATTTTTGTCTTCTTAGTAGTATGCATTTGAAGTTCCTCTGAGCATTTTCAGGGGCTAAGAGCCTATTTCTTTTGATTGCTAAAGAATATTTCATTGTATACATGTACCATAGTTGGTTCCTCTACTTACCTATTGAATGACACCTTGGTTGCTTCCAGGTTTGGGTAAGTATGAACAAAGCTGTTATAAACAATTTATGTACAGATTCTTATGTGGATGTAAGCTTTTCACTCATTTGGATAAGTATCTAGGAGAAATATTGCTGTATCCTATGGTAAGATTACTTTCAGCTTTGTAAGAAACTGCAAAACTGTCTTCCAAAGTGACTGGACT
This sequence comes from Mustela nivalis, assembly GCF_964662115.1. NCBI lineage: Eukaryota > Metazoa > Chordata > Mammalia > Carnivora > Mustelidae > Mustela > Mustela nivalis. Next base: position 28,714,404 of record NC_139026.1, read on the forward strand.
GTTTACATTTTCACCAACAATGAATGAGACCTCCTGTATCCTTACCCTGTATCCTTACAGCATTTGCTGTTGCCATAATTTGGATTTTGTAGTCATATGTAATTGGATTGAGTAGTCATACCTAATTGCTATTTTAATTTTCAACTCCCTGATGATATTTGATGTTGAGCATCTTGTCATATGCTTTGTTGCTATCTGTGTATCTTTGTTGGTGAGGTGGCTCTTCAGATCTTCTCCCAATTCTTTTTTTTTTTTCTTTAACAGAGAGGCAGACAGAGAGAGAGGAAGGGAAGCAGACTCCCTGCTGAGCAGAGAACCCCATGCGGACTCCATCCCAGGACCCTGAGATCATGACCTGAGCTGAAGGCAGAGGCTTTAACCCACTAAGCCACCCAGAAACCCCTCTTCTCCCAATTCTTAAGTTGAATTGTTTCCTTACTGTTGAGTTTTATGAGTTCTTTGTGCATTTTACATGCAAGTCCTTTATCAGATATGTGTTTTACAAATATTTTCTCTTAGCCTATTGCTTATATCTTAATTCTCTTAACAGTGTCTTTTATAGGCACAAATTTTTAATTTTAATAAAGTCTAACCTACCCATTTTTCTCTCATGAAATATGCTTTATGGTATTGTATCTAAAAACCCAAGGTCACCTAGGTTTTCTTCTGTTATATTCCAGTGTTTTATAGTTTGTGTTTTCTGTTTAGGTCTATGATCTTTTTTTTTTTTTTTTTTTTTTTTTTTTAAATAGGTCTATGATCTATTTTGATTTAATTTGGGGAAAAGATGTGAAGTCTATATCTAGAATTTTTTTAATGTGGATATCCGGTATTTCTAACACCATTTGCTGAAAAGATTATCTTTTCGTCATTGAATTGCCTTTGTTTCCATCTCAAAGATCAATTGACTCTATTTGTGTGAGTCTATTTCTAGGCTCTCTATTCTCTATTCTTTTCTGTTGATACACTTGTCCATCTCTTCTCCAATACAATGCCATCTTGATTACTATAGTTTTATAGTAAGTCTTCAAATTTGATGGTGTCATTCCTCCAATTTGGGTTTTTGTTTTTTTTTTTTGTATTGTATGGATTATCCTGGGTCTTAGCCTTTTCATATAAATGTTATAATCAGTTTGTTGATATGCTCAAAATAACATGCTATCACTTTGATTGGGATTACACTGAATGTATAGATCAAGTTAAGAATGACATCTCAAAATATTGAGTCATCTTATCCAGGAACATGGAATATCTCTCCATGTATTTTGATCTTCTTCGATCTTTTTTATCATAGTTTTTTAGTTTTCCTCATATAGATCTTATACAATTTTTTTAGATTTATGCCTAAGTATTTCATTCGTAAGCATGAATGCAAATGGTTTTGGGTTTAAAGTTCCAGATTCCAATTGTTCATTGTGGTTATATAGGAAATATTAGCCTTATATCCTACAGTCTTACTACAATATCTTAATAGTTGCAGGGATTTTTTTTTTTTTTTGGTCAAATCTGGGATTTTCTGCATATATACTCACATGATCATCAAACAAATGCTGTTTTATTTCTGCCCTCCCAATCTGTATAGTTTTAATTTCCTTGTGTTACTGCATCCCAGTACAATGCTGAATAGAAGTGGTAAGAAGGAGCGTCTTTGCTTTGTTCCTGATTTTAAGAGAAAACAACCTTCTTCATCGAAGGAAATCAGAATATAATGTGTCAAATTTTTAAAGGCAATAAACATGTGTTATTGGGGTGGCTGGGTGGTTCAGTCAGTCACGCTTCTGCCTTCAGCTCAGGTCATGATCCCAGGGTCCTGGAATTGAGCCCCATGTCAGGCTCCCTGCTCAGCGGAGAGCCTGCTTCTACTTCTGCCTCTGCCTGCTGGTCTGCCTATTTGTGCTCTCTCTCTATCTCCCTGTCAAACAAATAAATAAAATCTTTTAAAAATATTTTAAAAAATTATTAAATATCAAATATAACTGGTAAAAAGAATTAAGGAGTTTTCCTTTGTAGTGTGGAATGTAGAAAACAAGGAGGAGTGACAGAGAGCCATACTATTTGTCACTATATCTTTGCATACTATTTGACTTGTAAAACATATGCAACTATGAATAATATCTTAATAATTGTCTTCATAGTGATATCATGAGTAATGTTAATGAGGCCTATTTTTGTGACTAATTGGAGACAACTTACATGAATCAACATAATTTCTAATACATAGAAATTAACCTTTGTATGTGATTAAGGTGAACTAAACAAAAGACACTCCTTCTACTAGACAACTAGGTCCTTGTTGAAACAAAAACTTTAATGCACTTTGGGTTATACTGTAAATAAAAGAACACTCTCAAATTCTCCATTTTAAATGCTACTAACCCCTCTTTTGAGAGAACTAAAATTGGCAGCTGAAACAAGAGCAACAAACAGTCTAAATAAGGCATCAAAGGCCTGTCTTTCTCTGAAGGAAAATGTACTATCAGACTGTTTCTTTTCTGTACTGCATAACAAAGTATCACAAACTTAGTGACTCAAAGCAACATACAGTTTCTGTGGGTCAGTAGTCTTAGTTTAGCTGGGTCCTCTGAAAGACTGTAGTCAATCTATCAGCAAGGCCCAGGTTCTCATCTAGAAGCTCAACTGGAGAAAGTTGGATTTCAAGTCCATTAACCTTGTTGTAAAATGTATTTCCTTGCAATTTTAAGACTCAACATAGCTCCCTCCTTCAAAGACAGCAAGAAGGGCAAGATTTTAAATCAAGTCAGCTAGGGTGATTGAATCTTATACAATGTAACATATGACAGAAATAGCATCCAATCACTTTTGTCATATTCTTTTGGTTAGAACCAATATATAGGCCCTATCCACACTGAAAGAGAGAGAATCATACAGGACCATGTACATGGTGGCCATCTTAAGGTCTATTCATCCTAAAACTGATAATGATCAGGATTCTAAGGGCAATGGAGAGGAAGATGGTGGAAATTGAGATTTCTTCATTCAGGCAACACCTCAAAGGGGCATAAATGGATTACCCTCTGTCCATAATATCATGTGGATCCTCACAAAGAATCAAGGAAGGAAAGAAGTCTTTCAGCTGTTTAACTACATAAAGAGTATCAAGTTGTTTCCAAAGTGCTTATACCAATGTATATTTCAAAATTAACTCTGGATGATATATACAACATTCTCAATTTAGGTTTATAGACCTCTACATAAAAAAAATCAGTAAAATTTAGTTTAATTTTAAAAAGTGCAAAGAAACACACAAAGACATAAAATAATAACAAAGGACAATTATTCCACAGCATTTAGATATTTCAACGATCAGAAATGGCTTCTGAACTAAGAATTAAATATTGCAAAAACGAAAAAGGAGATTTATTTTAAAGACAAACAAAATGACATACTATAAAAAAAGACATACTATAAAATAACAAACCGTACTTTAAAAATAATTGAATAAATGTTTCAAAATAAAAAGATTTTTGTAGTCGGTGAATTGCTGAAAGATTTAAAAACAAGTTTAGGTATTGCTGAAAGACAATAAAATTGGAAGATAAATGGAAAGAAGATGCACAGACCCCTGCATGCAGGGGGTAAAAAAGGTAAAAAATATGAAAGAGTGGCTTGAAAGATGAAGAAAACAGAATGAGATAATTAGCCAGAGTCCCAGGAAGAGAAGATAGACAGATGAAGGATGAGCTGTATTTGAAGAAATAATGGATGTGATTTTTTTCAGAACTAATGGGGAAAAAAAAATCTACAAATGCAGGAGACAAAATTAATCCCAAATAGATACATAAAAAGAAATTCACATCTAGATCCATTGTACTTAATTCTCAGAATACCAAGCTGATTTTAAAATTTATTTGGAAGATCAAAGGCCTGTGAGTAGCCAAGACATTACTCAAGCTCAAGAATAAAGCTGTACTAGTTATCGAGTCTCATTATAATGCTATTGTAATTAAGACAGTGTGGTAGTAGTGCAGGAATAGATAAGTTGACCTGTGGAACAGGAATAAAACAAGACAGGGGCACCTGGGTGTCTCACTTGGTTAAGTGCCAGACTCATGATTTCAGCTCAAGTCATGATCCCAGGGTCTTGGGATTGAGCCCCTGTGTCCCGCTCTGCACTCAGTGGGGAGTCTGCTTGAAGATTCTCTCCCTTTCTTTTTTTTTCTCTCCCTTTCTCCCTTTCTTTTTCCCTCTGCCCTCTCTTTCTTTCTAAAATAAATAAATCTTTGGGGGGTGGAAAATAGAAAGAGAGAGGGAGAGGGAGAGCCCCCATATAAAGCCACACATATAATGCAAATTCAGGGGCACTTGGTGACTCAGTCAGTTAAGTGTCATGATCTCAGGGACCTGAGATTGAGCCTCATGTCGGGCTCCAAGCTGAGCATGGAGTCCATGTCCCTCTCCCTCTGCTCCTCCCCCCAGCTCAAATAAATAAAATCTTTAAAAAAAATAATGCAAACTCAAGGTATGACAGAAATAGCCTATGAGGAAAAGAAGGGACAATTTAATAAGTGTTATATTTATCCATATGGATATTATTAAGTTGGATTGTTACCCTACACTCAAATATGTGCTAGACGATGATATCCTTAAATATAAGAGGCAGAACTTTAAAATTTTGGTAGAAATTATATGATAAAAATTTTTGAATTAGGGTTAAGGGATGATTTAAAATACTAAAATAGGATAAAAGATTGATAAATTAAACTGCTAAATTTAAAAAATTCTATTTATAAAAAGACACCATGAATAAAGTGAAAGTCAATCTAACATTATAGATAGAATTTATAACACATACAACCAATAATAAAATAATATCCAAAGAATAAATAACACCTAAAACTCAGTAAGAAAAAAAAAATAATCCAGGGAAAAATGGCAAATAAAAAAAGAATAGGCATATCATGAAAGAGGAAGCATGAAGAGTAATACACATTTAAAATTATATTCAGTCTTATGATTATGGAAATTCAAATTAAGATCACATTGAATTATGTATTTATACCGACTAATTTGATCACAAATTCAGAAGTCTTTCAAGGCTAAGGATCAGCTGGTTGAATTATAAATTGATATAAGCACATTGGAAGCAATTTGGTCCTATCTTGAAGAGTTGAACATTGGAAAGTCCCCACAGACTGGCCATTTTCTTTAAGGTATCTATTTGGGCAATTCTTCAATGAGTACACAAATAGAGTACAAGAGTACAAGAATGGTCATAATGGCATTATCAATAATAGAAAAAACATACATAAATGTGAAATAGCACCAATATCCAATAAGAAAATGAATATATAATAGCATATTTGCTCAATGAAAAAATATGCTACAGCATATAGATGACACTTAGAAATATAAGGGCTAGTTAAAAAGTTAGCCACCAAAGAGGACAGAGACATTATGATTCCATTTTGTAAAGCTCAAAACCAATCCAAGACAAACAATATTAGTTAGTAATTGCTATGTGTATATGTGACTAACAATAATGACAATGATTAGCAATTAAGACCGACATAGTGCTTACCATTTGCAAGGCCTCCTCTGTGTGCTACAAACGTACTAACTAATATAATTCTTTTTTTTTTTAAGATTTTATTTATTTATTTGACAGAGAGATCACAAGTAGGCAGAGAGGCAGGAAGAGAGGCGGGGGTGGGGGGGAAGCAGACTCCCCACTGAGCAGAGAGCCTGATGTAGGGATCAATCCCAGGACTCTGAGATCATAACTTGAGCTGAAGGCAGAGGATTAACCCACTGAGCCACCCAGGTGCCCCAACTAATATAACTCTTATATGAGGTAGACATTATGGCTATCCCTAAAATAACAATTTAGTAACTGAGGCAGACAGGGATTAAGTAACTTGCCCAATGCAATTGGTCTGGCTCAGAGTGTGAATTCTTAACGTCTGTGCTATATTACATAGAAATGATAGTTGGGAGGTTTGTGTAAAGCAGGGAAATAAGACAGGGAGGAGCATACAGGTTTATGCAAAGGTATCCGTAACATTCAAATTTTAGGTTCAGTGGTGAACAATAAGTGTGCATTTTAATATTTTCTACTCTTTTATTTATATGTTATGCCTTCTATTTAGTAGCTTTCAAAATGTATGTAAATATTTTTAAGGGGATAGAATTTGATGATAATTAGGCTGTCACTTGTACCTGCTTCCAACAGCAAGGTCAGATCTGCTTTTTCCTACCATTCTACCAAATGGTAGATCACCCATCAGCATCACTAGTTTTTCCTATATACCAGACATTGTTCTAATTATTTTTTATGTCATCATTCTCATATTATTCACAATGATCTTGTGATTTAGGTATTTTTTTATCCCTATTTTATGGTTAGGAAAAAAGGGGGGAAGGAGACATATAGAAAAAAATTAAGTAACTTGCTCAAGTCTGCATAGCTAGACAGTACCAAAACCAGATTTCCAGCAGTTCTGCCATATTGCCTCTCTTTTTGGAGCACCAGTTAATCTCATCCACCTAAAGCAAAAGAAGATGGTAAATTAATTCTAAAATAAACCCTCCCAAAGTATATGTATAATTTTTTATTAGCTATAATCACCTAAGCCAGTGATTTCTAAGCATTATTATATTTACCCTTTATTCAAAGTAAATTTACACAGAAGGTTAATATATAAAATTGACAAAAGCAAAACTTGTTTGGTTCTGGAGCTAAGATGAAAATCCATGTAAATATATATTTTCCGTAGTTTCTACCAAACATACTTGGAAAACCTACAACATTTTATGGATAATTGAGAAATGTTGATGGTAGATTGGATTATTGGCTCCATTTCTCTCTCTCTCTCTCTGTTTATTATAGAAATACACATCCATGCCCTATTTAGGTTAGGCTTAATTATCTCTACTACACAGAATGTATTTCCCTCTCTGTTGCTCTTCAGCTTGGCCATGTGACTTGCTTTTGCCAATGAAATAGTAGCAACTGTGGCATGCAGAAACTTATTTAAAGATTATTATATAATTTGGCTGCATTCTTGTGCTCCTGCCATTGCAATGAGAAGATGAGGTTCTGAGTAGTTGCTTGTCCTATGATAGGATGTATGGAATATACCCTAACCTGACCTGCAGGTGAACCCAGCTACACTAAATCAAGCTCTGCCAAGACCAACCAAACTTTAGCTGACCCACTGACATGCACAGAGAGCATTATGGCAGTAAAGCCTATCTAATACAGTAGCTGCATTATAATTCACAAAGTAGTATTAAAAGGAACAAAATAGAAGTTCAAAATATGCCAAATTCGTCAGAGTTTAAAACACTTCTGTGAGGAGAATTTCCGCATTGTAAAGGAGAGGGCCTCCAGTGTCTGGCAGATGTGGTTATAGACTGAAATTACTAAGTCTCTGGGCCTTGAATGTCACATCAAACAAATAGGCAAATCATTTGGCTGGATCATAAATTATATATGTAAAGAGTTTCGAGCATATAGACATTTAAATGGCAGTACTGTCAAAAACAAATTAAAAAATGGTAGTATTGTTGTATCACATCATACAATATATTAATAAAGTTAATGAACACATAGGAACTTCTTTTAAAAGAAAAGACATTTTGAGAGCAGAGATACCTTATATTTACCTCTGTTTTATCCTTACAGACTCATTATGTCTATACTACATGTATATACAAAACTAGGTATTAGGACAAACACAGAATATGCCCCAATGACTCAAGAGCCTTGTCCCCTTCCTTATTTTTCTGGAAATAATACTGGCAGAGGAAAGGGTCTAGTTTATTAGATGGTGATCCTACAGTTGCTGTTTGCAATAAACATTTAACTTTCCATTTCCTTATTGTTTAAGATTGTAAAGATGCCTGACATTTCTTGTCAAAAATTTACTCATCTATTATTACCGCTAAATCTGTGTGGTGTCCTACATTTGAACTCATTTTCTACAACACACAGAATCTGTTGACAAGTGTCTCTTTTTTTTCCACAGCCTTTATGATACAATGACTCACTCCCTCGTGGGTGGTAGGTAACTGCCCTTGGTCACTAAGTGAATGATTTGGAAAGCCTCTGTGGCTGAACATATTTGAGCTAAATGATGCAGTGGGAAAGATGGGGTCACGGGAAGAGCATAGGGCTGCAGATTGTCAAATGGTGCATGGCAGGCATCCGGAATGTGGTGCAGATGGAGAGGCAGTGACTATGTTACAGGTACTTACTGCTGCAATTAGAACAAACAGAAATCCACGCAGGTTCCCCTTGGATATTGGAATATGGTGTCAGTGTTCTCAAAAATACAGATGGTGTTTCAATACACATAATAGCCTTAACTCTCACCATCTGGACCCAAAAGAGACTGCTTGCTTGGATTCCCTAATCAGTGACCGTGTTTTATTGCATGGGTGGCAATTAGAAGTGACATTTCTCCACTTCTGTTTTGTTTTGTTTTGTTATTTCCTGATAATCTTAACATTCCTATTTTCTTTCTCTGAATTGCTCCTTCTAACCTTGTTACTGATAGCCCTCTCTGCTCTGAACTGATTAGGACACCTGATTCCATGCAATTCTACTCTGCCCTTCATCACATGTGAGCAAATATGGAGATGGGGAGTTTGCGTATCACCTATTCATGCTCATAAATAATTTGGTTCTATCAATAACCAAAAGAAACATCTGGCATGAGCTGTTATGTTGTCTATGTTGTATGACTTGAGAGGGAGGCACCTCTTCTGTGAGCAGCAGTAGAGGTGGTACAAAGCAATCAGTCAGGATACAATCCCATAGGAGTGGCAGGATAATTCTTTCAGATATTGATTTGTGTTTTGCTTTCCTGTTCATTTTAAGAGAGAAGCCAAGCCCCTATGCATTTGCTTATTTTAAGGGAGCTTCATGTTAGCAGGCTGATACCAGAGGTTGCCTAGAAAAGACACTTTTTCCCTACAGTTGAGTTTCTGGAGAAATTACTAATGAACAATTTAAAGAGAAGCAGGAAATAAAAGTGTTGGTTGAATTGTGTCCCCCTAAAAGATATATTAAAGTCCTAATCTGCAGTCCCTGTGAATGTAACTTAACTTGAAAATAGGATCTTTGTAGTAATCGAATTAAGATGAGGTCATACTAGATTAGGATGAGCCTTAAATGCAATGACTCACTAGCCACTTAGAAAAAAATCCACATGAAGGCACAGAGACACACAGGGAGAAAACCATAGGGGAAAAAAAGAGGCAAAAATTGCAGTGATACAGCTGTGAGTTGAGGGACACCAAGGATTGCCAGCAAACACCAGGAGAAGCAAGAGGAAAAGGTGTGAAACAGACTGTCCCTGAGAGTCTCCAAAAAGGAACCAACTTTTGCTGACACTTTAATTACACACTTCTAGCCTCCAGAATTGTGAAAGAGTCATTTGTTGTTAAGCTACCCCATTTGTGGCATCCCTAGGAAAATAACATAAAAATAAAGTCCCTGTGGGGTAAAAAGAGAATCCCTTGACATGAGATCACGATTGAAGTGAGAAAAAATTAAGAGGAAGAACTCGGTAACTCTACTACCTAGCTAATTCTACGATAACGGGCAACTTACATAATGTCTCTAAGGTTCCTTTTCCTTCTCTACAAAGGAGAGAAGTTAATTTATTTGAACTACAATAATGCTCAATATACAATAGCTCTTATTCTTACAATCAACATCAACATTGTCATTAGTCCCACTTCGTGAAGTCAAGGGAAGAGGGAACTGGCACCAGGGCTGGAACCCCAGCTGACCATGATACTGCCCAGGCTGTTCTGTGCCTAAAATGGTGCACAGCTTTAAGCCATGGACCTACCTTAGAAAAACATGTGGCCCCAAGTCATTTGAATTGTGCTTCTCTGTTAGGGAAGAGAATATTCCTTAGGTTGTGTGGTTGCTTCCCATCCAGCCCTGTGGAGAAGTCAAAGTGGCTATTGGAGTTGAGACTGGAAAGATTTCTTATAGCATTTTGTTCTCATGATTGACTTCATTGCCCTCGCTAGAGTAACAAGGATTCACAAAGACAAGCAAAAATGAAGAAGATGCCTCGTATTTTCAGCTCTGCATTTTTCCAGCACATTTGCTGTATTCAATTCATACAGTTGTCCTGTATAAGTCTCTAAGGGATCACAATTAATGAGGGAATGATTTGTGATTTGATCTGAGTGGGCTCCTTATGTCAGCAGAGATGAAGCAGATCCTCAGTTCATGACTAGACCATACCCCTCTCAAGTCGGCCATCTCATAAACTTGAACCCCTGCAAGAGGTCTAAGGCCATACCGCCATCTTCGTAAAACTGTTTGATAAATCCATGAATATTTTTACTGCCTTTGTAACTCTGGTTAATGATCATCCAATACCATAATAGATGGTAAAGGCATGATTGGCCTCATTTTGACCTCTATAGAGCAGCAAGGATGCACAGACAAGAAGGCGAAAAGAAGGAGATACCTCATATCTTCATGCAAAGTTAATCACTACTTGTCTCTATCTGTTTTTGTTGTTCTTTGTTTTTTAACCAGCATATTTATTTTTTTCAAGTTTTTATTTAATTTCTAGTTAGTTGGCATGTAGTGTATTATTGATTTCAGGAGTAGAATTTAGTGATTTATCACTCACGTACAACATCCATTGCTCATCACAAGTGCCCTCCTCATTGCCCATCCCTCACCACCTTCCATCCAGCAACCCTCAGCTTCTTCTCTATAGTTAAGAGTCTCTTATGGTTTGCCTCCCTCTCTTTCTCCCCTCCCCCTACATTCATCTGGAGTTTTTTTTCTTTGTTTTTGTTTGTTTTTTTCTTAAATTCTACATATGAGTGAAATCATGTTTAAAAGCACCTTTAAAAGGCAAAGGGTGTGTGGGTTCCCTGGCTCTGGCTCTCAGACCTGAGATACAACCCTGCTAACATCATCTTGCAAGTTCACTTTTTTCTTGGGCTATCTGTACTTCCAGAATGACTGAGAGTTAGATTGCCTAGCATGATCTGCTTTTGGTTTTGCCAGATGAACTCCATGGCCCAAGACCAAAATGTAATCATTCCACTGAGAGGAGGTAGGAATCTAACAAGACTGGGAGAACTAAGGCTAGTTTAATCATTGGCTCATAAGGTTGGCAGGAAGTGCCATAGAAAGGTCATTTGCATGTGGTCAGGGATAATGGGGATTAGAATAGGCGTTGGGTTCCAAACTTACTGCACAAATGCCAAAACATTACAGGTAGATAACCCCTGGCCAGGGCTAATCTTAGAGACAACATGTGGCTTGAGGGATATACAATTATTATCAAATCCCAGTATTCTACCTAGTCTCACTTCTGCTACCTACCATTGTGCCTATTATGTAAAGAATCTGTGATTTGGAGGACAGCAGCTCATTAAGAAGAACCAAGCTAGCTTAATAAATGATATTTTGGAAGACATGTCATTCAATTATATAAAAGGGTTTTTGATGTCACCTAAAGTTACCTTCTTGAACCTTTGTAGGTGCAAATGATATTAGGTTATACAGTGAGCACTCATTATTGACATAGATGGCTTATTTTTAGCAAAGTAGCTCCTAGAATACTTTACAGCACCTACACATAGAAATAAGTCTACATCTTAAAAAATACAGTGAGGCTGTCAATTTGAACATGCAATTGCATAATAAACTCTATTAAGAACTTATTGCAAGAAGCAGGTCTGTACATGAAAGTCTTTCCCTTGATGCTTTTGTCTAGACCATTCTAACAAATGAATTCTCCCCAAAGATGTCTGTATTAATATTTAAAGCATGAGATATTTCAAATCATTTACCTGTTATGCTTGGCTAATGGCTTATGGGAAATTTGATGTTTAGAGCATTCTTTCTCATGGGAGGAGGAGACTGCACTCTTAGAAATATTTAGAATGTGATACTTTATACCTGACCTCCATATACAATACCATAATATATAATAGATCTAGTCAGGAAAAGCTAAACACAAATGGCAAACAATATCACAAAGCAAAATCAACTGAATTTATTTAAAGTCATATTGGTTTTTCTCCTCTTAAGATTTCTTAAATCCAGTTGATTTTGAACATTTTGAAAGTTCAAAATGTTGCAATTACATGGGAAATGAGAGCCCAGGAAACAAGGACTGTATGTATTTTTTAGCATTATTTTCAGGAATCCACACCCTGCAATAAACCTCATCCTCATAAACAATGACATGAAGCAAATATTAGGTCCTCTGGACTGCAGTTGTATAGCCTAGGCAAAAACACATTTCAGAAATACATATGGACTTAGTCTCTTTCCTTTGTCTGCCATGGATCATTCTATAAAGACTCAATTCTAAAGACGTCTGTCCCATCCTTCTCTGAAATGAAAAATCGAGCTCATAAAAGAGAATCCAACTTAATTTGCCATTCTTCCATTTTCAAAAAACACATGTTGAGTTTTATTGTAGATACTTCTTATAGCTCCTCTTGACATTTCTAGATGCTCTGGGCTTAGACATTCAGGAATGAGGTCAGATTCTTCTGGTTCTAATCCTCAGTATTTGGCATCTTAAGACTTCAGTTCATTTCCATTTCTTTCAAGATTTCTAATTGAAGTGAAGTGAAGATCTTTGTACTTAGAAAAAGTGTTCCCATTGAATTTTCATTATGTGTGTTGTTAGAATAAAATCTAAGCTGCTGCAACAACAACTTCTCAGAATACAGTAGGAGTTTAAATACATAGATACTTATTTCTCTGTGTTGTGACAGTTCAAGGGGGTTGGCAGACTCTGTTCCATAAAGTAATTTGGGGACCACACTGGTGCAGGAGTATTTGTATTTTCATGAAGTGGCCTGCAGGGTTGCCCTATTCATGGTCCTTTCTACCATGAAGATTAATATGAATCCAGTCCTGTCTGTCTAGTGCAAAGAGAGAAGGAGAGAGGGTCCAAGATCAATAATTTTTCTAAGGAATGAAGTAGAATGTGTATACATCACTCACATTCACTTTCACTGATGAAAAATTTATTCATATACTTACACACCAGCTGCTTAGGAAGCAGTTAAATAGCTTTACAGGACAGCCATATGGCCAAGGAGAGAAGAGATTGCTCAGAAACAACAAACACTTGCACACCTAGAAGTTGTGAATCATACCAGTCATTCTTAAACTTTACTTTTTCAAAATTGCCAATTGCAGAGGCCCATTGTTTGTTTTTCTCATTGAGGGGAAGTGCTAGACAGTACCTCCATCACATCTTGACTGAGTATAAAAAGGACCATAGCTCCTAAGAAGGTAAACCATAAATCTTGATACTGTTTTTATTCCTTCCCCATTCTGCATATCCTAAACCAAATAGAAATATGTCTAGTAGGACACGATGTATCAAGTGTTATAAAACTATCTGATTCGAAAAAGTGACAGAAATTTCTTGTTCAAAGGCCATATTCTTACCTTGTAGGACTCAGTGGGCTTGCTCTTATTACCTACTGAGTCCTGAGAGTTCAGTAGGTAATAAGCCCAAATCAAAGAAATAAAGGGGGGTTAGTGTCTGTCTGGAGGCCCTATGATGTAAGTTAGAAGTGAAAATTTTCAGACATATTGAGATAAATATGGGACACAAACAAAACTACCGCACTAAAGTTAATAGGAGATAAAAATTTTAGTATTTCACAGGAATAAGTGATGCTGTCCTGGAGAGACGAGAGAAAGGAATTTGGGCAGATGGTTAAATATTTTTGGAGAGAGAAAATGAATAACAGTATGAGTTCAGATCTGTTTGCCCTGGCTATCACTATTGAGAATAGTACAAAAACTTGGCAACCATATTCTCCGGCCATCCAGGTAGAGTCTTATTTGTTCTACCTTCAAGTTTTAATTTCTAACAGTATCCATTATCTCATAGTTGTCCCCTGTCAACCACAGCCCTGGATCTTTAAAGGTGGCCTGTATATAGAGTAGTGAGCACCCCAGATCCAACAATTGCATACATTTCATGTATTTGATAAGAATCAACCTTAAGTTTAATTTCTGGATCAACTACTTCATACTTGAATCTTTATTCACTGGTGATGCTCTGTAGCCTCTTATTATCTGCCTCTAGCCCTTCTATATTTGGCCATAGTAGACATTTATCTCTAGCATACTGGTGTATATCTTCAGAAGGCCCACGCCTGGAGATGTTTCATTTGCCAGACTACTCCTCATCAAAACACCTTTCTTCTGCCCTTCCCTTCAGGAAAGTTGGATCCTGGCATTTTAGGTTCTTCAAGGGCAAAACCAGGAGATGGAGATTCAGGAGGGATCCTGGAAATCTGACAGCAATTCACATTCAATAAACAGTCATCGTGTATTTTCTGCAAGCATAGAACACTGTCAGGCAATACAAAGAAGTGGCATTCTTAGATGCGTAAGGAGCATATAGTCTAACCGGAGAGACAGCAGAACTATTTAAAACACTTACGAAGTAAAATCAGTGTTTATCTGGTACTCACAAGAACAATGGAAATAAATTCACTGTAATTTAAAACAATAACTTCATCCCACAATTGTGAATAGTGAAGTCAGAATTATATTTTGGGACCTAAATGGTTCATATAATATTATAAATATCTTACTTTGGATGCATGTATGCATATAATTTTACAACAGAATGATGCAATTTTCCTATGACCTTCAGACAAAGTAATATTTCCCTTACCCCTTTACTGGCTAAGTATTATAAACAAATATAACATGAAGTAAAATGGTACATGTGCATAGCAGTTCACTGAAGATGTTGGTTTCTGTTCTGTCTTTCTTGAACTTGTTAGTTTAAATATTAAGCATATGTTTGATTTCCATGAAGTTCAGCCTTCTAAGCCCTGATTTCACTGAAAATATCTATGTCCCAATCCCAGGAACTTGTGAATATGTTAGATTACATGGTAAATTGTGACCTCAAAATAAGGAGACTATCCTGGACTACCTGAGTGGACCCAATGTAATTGCAAAAGTCTCTAACTAGAGAGGAAGGAAGCAAATGAGTCAGAATCACAGAGATAGCATTCTGAGAAAAGGAATGCCATTGGCAGATTGTGAGGAAGAGGGTTTTGAGCCCAGGTTACAACAGGTTCTCCTACCGACTCCAGAGAAAAACACGTTCCTGCTGATTACCCCAGCTTTTTACTTTCTACTTAATAGATACTTGCAATATTTAAATTTTATAATACACAAATTTTTTAAAAAACACCTGCTAACACCTTGATTTTAGCACAATGAAACCCATTCTGGACTTCTGACCTCCAAGTTGTTAAGATAATAAATTTGTGATTTTTTTTTTTTACTTTTTATTTTGTTTTATTTTATTTTTAGAGAAAGAGAAAGATTGCATGAATGGGGATGGTGGGGCAAAGAAAAGGCAGAGAGAGAGGGAGAGAATCTTAAGCAGCTTCCACACCTAGCATAGAGCCCCACAGTGGGGCTTGATCTTGACCCTGAGATCATGACCTGAGCCAAAATCAGAAGTTAGATGCTTAACAGACTTTGTCACCCAGGTGCTCCTAATTTGTGATTTTTTTTTTTAAAGCTATGAAGTTTGTGGTAATTTATTACAGCAACAATATAAAGCTAATATACAGTAGGGGTGCCTGGGTGGCTAAGTGGGGTAAGCCTCTACCTTCAGTTCAGGTCATGATCTCAGGGTCCCACGATCAAGCTCTGCATCGCATCAGGCTCTCTGCTCAGCAGGGAACCTGCCTCCCTCTCTCTCTGCCTGCCTCTCCTCCTACTTGTGACCTCTGTCTGTCAAATAAATAAAAATCTTAAAAAAAAAAAAAAAGAAAGAAAGTATAGTAGAGTATTAAGGGAATATTGTTTGAAGTTAAATTATCTAGATATAAATATTGGGTAAGCCATTGTCTAGATGTGTGACTTGGGAGTTACTCAACTCTCCATGCTTCAGTTTTCTTGTATATAAAATAAGATAACTGTCCTTAAGTCACAGGACTTGTATAAGTAAAAAACAAAGCACTTAAAACAGGTCCGGGCACAACCTGTTTTTAGCAGTGTTTGCTATTTTTAATTATTGTTTTTGTAATTATTATAAGGTCATTTGGAAGATCAACTATTTTACTCTTCCCACCTCCTCTCCAGCTTCATCCACAAAGAATTTGAGAAGACATTCAGAAAGACAGATGAGGTCATTAACAGAAGACAAATTGTGAATGCAGGGACAAAGAACAGAAGTTTTCTACTAAATGACCCCACCCCGTTGTTATGGTTGGGCTTGTATCTCATAGAGAGACATGAACTTGTGTAACCAGAATGCACAAAAAATGACATGAGTCATTTAGGACAACATACTATAAGGACAATGAGAATTATCAGCTAGATAGATGAGAAAGAAATTTCAGGGAGGTAGAGGTAATTAGAGTAGGCCTTAGGAAATTATCAGGATTTAAATAAGTGGAGAATGGAAAAGAAGGATATTTATAACAAACAGCCATAAGCAGTAAGCCCTTACTATAGAATCCGTCAACTGAGTACCTCCTTGACATAGAGCTCAGCAAGCTTTCCCTTTTCCAAACAAAACTGCCCACATCACACTCCATCCCACCTCTCAGATATCTTCCCAAATGTATGCTTAGTCATTCAGACTGACTCTCACTTAAATTGCTGTTCACTCTCCCCAGCTGTATATAAATATTTCCTCAGCTACAAGGCTTCCTGTTGAGTCCTGCTTCTCCTTAGGGATGGTTGCCTTGAAATATTGAATACAATTCCACCTAGAGAAATCAATCAACTTTGCTATATCCCTCAGTTCAGAAAAGTAGACTGCCTCAAATTGTAGTAAGTCCCTTCAGCCATAATTTTCCAACCCTTCAACTATAATTCTTGCAAAAGAAGTGGCAACATTTTTCCAGACTTAGTAGTTGTGATAAAATACACCTCTCTCCAGATTGCTGAGTTCTCCTTTTAAAATATGAAAGAAAGGCTGCTAAATGCAGAAATCTTGCTCCTTTAAAATTAAAAAAAAAAAAAAAACTAACTGTAATAAGCTATGCCCAACACCTAGAATATGGAATATGAATTATCTACCTCCCAAAATATGAGGCCTTCTTCTTGGTAGTTGGATTAAGTATAGCCTTTTTTTCAGGTAATTTCAGAGTGATCAGTCTGAGGTCTGTAACACATATAATAAGAAGATGTGAAACATTCAAACTCAGCCTCTAAATGAGCTGGCAGTGGTAGGTCTTAATGTTTGTTTTACTCTTGCCAAGGAGAAAGGAACACACACAAAGGAGAGAGTAATTTCAGAAGGTCCTGCCTGAAGCTTCACAGTCAATTTACTTATTCAACAAATATTCCTTGAGCACTTACTTCAACAGAATTAGAATTATAAAAAGAAAAATGGAAAACCATTCATCCTTTTACACACACACACACACACACACGCATGATGAGCTCTTGATCTCAGGGAGATAAAACTACAAACAGTTAAGAGCAGACAGGTACAAGATCAGAGCTAGGACAAGTAGGGACAAGTATGGACATTGGAGAAAGCTACCTTTGAGGTACTAGGGAACTAAATTTTTCTTTTCCGAAAATGTAATAATTCACTATTTCTGTGGAAGGGGTATACGGGGCCCTTCATATTTTCTCCTCTGCCCATAAGGAGGAGAGAATTTTATACCCAAACTTCTATCCATTTTTAGCCACGTTTTGTCAACTTTGTAAGAAAGGACTATTAACTTTATTAGTCAAATACCAGAATATTCACTGGAACCTTCTTTCTAGTGGGGCAGTTCTAGAGCTGTAAAATTCATAAGGCCATGTGCTCATAGCCTATTCTTCCATTTCCTTCCTTTCACTTCCTGCTCCTATGGGGTAAGCATGGAGACGTAGCCACTCTCATCCAAACAGCGACTCTGACGCTTCAGATATTCTAGATTCCAGAAATGGGTTGGGAAGCCCCTTTTACTCCAAACCTGAATCATGTGCTATGTCACAGCTCACCAGAGATGATGGACAACAGGAAAATAGAGGGTACTTTCCTAGCAATCACAATAATCATCTTTCCTAATTTGCCTATAATTCCTTGTTCCCTCACTTTCTAATAGGGAACTTCAAGGAGGTGGAAGAGTGGGTGTTTGGATTCAGAGACCAAAACCACCCAAAATCCCATTGTCAAAAACAGCTTGAGCTGAGTCTTAAATGATAGGTGGGATTTTCTAAGCAAGGGGTAGGAGTTGGGGGTGGGAGGTAGCTGGAACAGGCAGCATAAGGAGAGCAGTTGTGAGCAGAGCAAACAGCATCAGCGAAATTGAGCTACAACCATAGATGGAGTACGTGGAGGAGCATAAGAGATTGTTAAGCGCAGTAGGTGTGGGTGCAGGTCAAGAAAACCCTGACTGTCATGCAAGTATGTTTGGATCTTATTCTGCAGGCTACAGGAAGCAACTGAAGGACTTTAAGCCAAAGAATTGCGTACTAGAATGGTCTCTTGGAAAAGTGGTAGTCTGGATAATCAAGAGGAGAAAAATGAGGGTGGCTAGGAATAATAGTGATAATCTAGGTAAAAGATAGCAGTTGTGCTATGGACTAAATGTTTGCGTCCCCCCAAAAGTCATATGTTGGAGTCCCTAATGCTGATTGTGATGATATTTGGAGGTGAAGTCGTTACAAGGGAATTGAGTCGTGAGGACAGAGCCTTCATTAATAAAATTAATGCCCTTTTAAGAACAGACATGAGAGAAATGTTCTCTCATCTGTGTGAGGATATAGCAAGAAAATAACTGTTTGCAAGCTGGAAGGAATTTTCTCACAAGGAAGTAAATCAGCCAGGATCTCAATCTTGGACTTGCCAGCCTCCAGAACTGTGAGATAAATTTCTGTTGTTTAAGCCACCCAGTCGATGGCACTTGTTATAGCAGCCTGAGAAGACTAAGACAAGTGGCAAGGGAGGGAAGAATGGAACTGCTTGAGTATCTGCTATGTGATAGAGACCAATCGCTTAGGTACTTCGGACACATTCACTTTTTTAGTCCTCCCAATAACTGTGAGGGTAGATTTATGATCTCATTTTGCTGTAAAATGAGAAATCCAGGATTACAACCCAGGTCTGCCTCATTTCAACTCTTACTCCTTTCACACTGAACTGTCTTTCATGACAGAGGGAATGAGAAAATAATACGCACAAAAGAGAAACTAGGAAGTCAAATAATGGAAAAACTAATTAGAGACAGTGGAGAGAGGAGACTGAGGGAGAAGCCATTTGATATGCAATTGAGAGGAGAAAGTAAATGCAGGTTCTCATGGAACAAAACAACTGGAATTGCTCAGTGTAGTTGAATGTTCACAGAGAGACCAACAGAGTGTCCACACCACACAGAGTGACATTGTCCAAGGGAAAGCAGACAGAATGAGATGAAAATAAAAATATATGCCTATTGGGGACTGCTCAGGAGACAGAAACCACACCAGTTATTTGTTTGTTTGTTTGTTTAACAGAGAGAGGTTAATATAAAGATTTTTAAATTAGTATTGAAGAAATAAAAATGTCGCAATGGTAATGGTAGTATGATGGCAGCAACAGTACAAACAGCTACTAGCCCCAGGGCTGGAGAACAGGAGAAATAGTTATTATTGTTATTAAAACTTAGAAACTTCGAGAAGGGGTCCTGAAGAACTGCTTCTCGGACATCTGAGGAAGAGTGTGTTGAGTGTCCCCAAGACTACCCTCACCCTCGACTTACTGGAAGGACTCACAGCTCAGTAAAGCTGTTATATGCAGGGTTGTGATTTATTAGAGCAAAATGATACAAATCAAAATAAGCAAAGGGAGAAGTCCCCAAGAAACTGGACGCGTTTCCAGATGTCCCCTCTGAGTGGAGTCAGACAGACGCTCTCAATTCTCCCAGCAATATGTGACAACATTAAAAACATCTGTGAAGTGTTGACAACTGGAGATACTCACCCCAGCCATGGGGTTTTTGGGTTACTGCTTATTGGGTTTTTGTTGGGGAGTGGGAAGGGAGGTATCTTTGGCAGGTTAAATAATACTCCCTAAAGTGTTGTGTCTAAGTCCTAATGCTTAGTACTTATGAATGTGACCTTATTTAGAAATAGGGTCTTTGCAGATGTTACTAAGTTGAGGCTCCCAAGATAATATCATATTGGGATGAAGATAGGTCCTAAATTCAAGGACTGGTGTCATTCTAACAGAGGAGAAGACACAGAGACAAAGGGAAGAAGACATAGAAGACAGAGGCAGAGATTAGAGTTTCACTGCCACAAACCAAGGAATGCCAGGAACCACCAGGAGTTGGAAGAGATGAGGGAGAATTCTCCTCTAGAGCCTTTGGAGGGAGTGTAGCCCTGTCAACACGTTGGTTTCAGACTCCTGGCCTCCAGAACTATGGGAGAGTCAATTTCTGTTGTTTTAAACCACCCAGTTTGTGGTAATTGTTTTCAACAATCTCAGGAAACTAATATAGATTTTAGCAACAAGAAGTGGGGTGCTATTGTGCCAAATACCTAAGAATGTGGAAGTGGCTTTGGAATATGGTAATGAATAAAGTCTGGAAGAATTTTGAGGTATAGGATTTTAAAAACCAATACTACTTTGAAGAGGAAGTTGGTGGAAATATGTATGTTAAAGGTGATTCTGTTGAGAAATCAGAAAGAAGTAGGGAGCATATAAAACTTTTATCATGTTGAAAGAAAACATATGTAGTCATGAACATAATGTTGCTAGAAATAGGAACATCAGAGTTGTTCCTGGTGAGATCTCAGAAGGAGAAGGGGAACATGATGTTGGAAAATGGAGGAAAGGTGATTCTTGTTTACAAGGTGGCAAAAATATAGCTGAATTATGTTCCTTTGTTGTGTGAAAAGGAGAACTGATAAGCAAGGAACTTAGGTATTTAGCTGAGTAAATGTCCAACAAAGTGTGGAAGACAGACTGATTCTTCCTCGCTACTTAACAGTACAGTGCAAATTAAGAAAGATAAATTGAGGAAAGAACTGCTAAGCAAAATGGATCCAGCACTAGATTTGGAAGAGTCTCATCTTGTCCAGATTGCAAAAGATGCTAACGTATGTTCGGAGATGGGACCAAGGGTGAGGGTGGACATACTTCTGCTTGAGAGTTTAGGTATGTGACTCATGCATCCAACCAACCAACTGAACAGATGCCAGGAATAGAGATGGGTTATCTAGGAAAGATCTAAATGTGTGGAGTCCCTGCTACACATGGGAGAGTGACAGGATTTTGAGAATACCAACCATATCACCTGAACAATTTCAGCTTGGAATGAAGGAAACAGAAATGGGATGAAATGTAGAAAGGGTATCAGATTTGAAGAATTCTACAGGGGAAACAGATGGATAAATCTGCTCAGTTGCAAACTTGTGCTATCCTTCAAGAAAATAATAGAATGAGTTGAAGGGCAAGGCCATCATCGGTGAGGGGTCCTGCCACAGGCCTGAAGAACAAAGTTACCTTTTCCTGCACAAGGGCACATTCTTTGGTTACTGCTGGTATCTTGAAGTCAAAGAAGTGTTCCAGTTGATGTTAGACTCCCAAACAGGCATATGCGGGCTTATTGTGTTAGTTTCTATTACTGTAACAAATTTAGCAGCTTAAATCAGCACCTATTTATTAGCTACATTTCTTTAGGTCAAAAGTATCTGCTTGGAAAGCTGCAAATGAGATGTTGGCCAGAACTGCTGTCCTATCTGAAGTTCCTTCAAGCTCATTTATTGCTGGTGGAATTCAGTTTCTTTCTTTTTTTTTTTTTTTTAAGATTTTATTCGACAGACAGAGATTACAAGTAGGCAGAGAGGCTGGCAGAGAGAGAGAGAGAGAGAGGAGGAAGCAGGCTCCCTGCTGAGCAGAGAGCCTGATGCAAGGGCTCAATCCCAGGACCCCAGGATCATGACCTGAGCTGAAGGCAGAGGCTTCAACCCACTGAGCCACCCAGGCGCCCCTGGAATTCAGTTTCTTACACTCTGAGACTGGTCCCTGTCCCCTTGCTGGCTGTCCTGACACTTAGAAGCCATTCTTAGCTCCAATGGACTGCCTTTATTCTTTGCCATATGGCCCCTTTCGTCTTCAAAACCATAATAAAGAATCATTGTTGCATTGAATCTTTCCTAGTTTCTAATCTCTCTTGTCCAGGAAAGACCACATCCTTCTTTTTCAGAGGCTTCCCAGATTAAGCCTGGGCCACCAAGAATTTCCCTATCTCATCTCAAGAGCAACTGATTAGGGATCTTAAATACATTTGTAAAAGCCCTTCCCAGCAGCACCTAGGTTATTGTTTGCTTGAGT
This sequence comes from Mustela nivalis, assembly GCF_964662115.1. Lineage (NCBI taxonomy): Eukaryota > Metazoa > Chordata > Mammalia > Carnivora > Mustelidae > Mustela > Mustela nivalis. The sequence goes on from NC_139026.1 coordinate 28,736,690, forward strand.
AACTGGGAGAAAATGTGCATACTTTAAGGGCTGGGAATTTAAGGGGCAACTTAAAATTCTGCCTACCACACTGAAAGTGTTAGAATAACTGCAAATGCTACTATTTGAAGGAACCACCATGCTAAGTGAGGAAGGTAGATTGCTGGGAAACCCTGAGAAGCCCAACAAAACAGGAAGCAAGTAGGCAGAGGAATCAGAAAGAAAGAGGCTTCCAACCAGCCTACCTCCAGCCTTCCAACCTCCCCAAGTACCCTCTACTGACAAAACATATTGTGGATCCCCTGGTGAAAGGGCAAATAAATGTGGCTTGCCGTGTCCTGACCCCAGCAGGAGAGTAGGGTAGGCTTGAGAGACAAGAGTTTATTGACTCCCCAATGGTACCCCAGGAAGCATCAGCATTATTGGTCAGGTTGGAGGGGTGATGCCAGACAGGAGATCAGGATGTGCATGGGCTGGGTGTAAAAGGAGCATTCTCCACAGTGTCAAAGCAACATCCAGAGAGCTAGATTAAGAACCAAGATGATTGGGAGAATGACTGTTCTAAAAACATAATCGAGATCCAGATGGGTTATTTTAACTATTTTCCTGTTTCTGTACTGATTTAAAGTAACCCCAATTATCATATAAAAAGTGGAAATAATTTGGTGTGCTTTCCCACACAACTTCAGGATAGAAGGATAATGTGTTATTTGATGTTTCTGTGTGAAGCCCTCCAATGAGACTGGCATCCTCTGAATGATCTGTACAAAACTGAAGGGGAGTATAAAAAGTTGTGACAAAGATTAAAAGTCACTAGAAACAGAAAGAGACATTCGTTCCCAAATTCATTAGAATGTAATAGCGCACACTTTTTTAGAGGATGACAAATTGCCTTTAATTTTTGTTATTTTATGTAACAGTTTAAGGCAATAGTTTTTTGAAGTACAGACAAATTGTAATTTACAGAGGTTAATAGACTTCCAGAAAACAATCAAAGCAGACAGAGGAGATATGAGAAAGAAATTGAGAGATCTGGGATTATATCTAGGGAAGAGTACCAGCTTTTAACATTTCTACTTGTTCAATTTTTTCATTATATGCTTAAACAACCTATAATAAAAGCACAAAAGTAAGAAAAAGCTTTTCAGAGCTTACTTGTAATTCTAGGAATTAAATTTTAAAATGTGCATATCTTGATGGTGTCACATTTACCTGGATCTTAATGAATTCCTGTTCTTAGGAACTTTTGGACACATGCAAATAGAAACTAAAATTTATATCCACTTAGTTCTCTTCTAAATTGAAGAGATGATTTTAGAAGGTAGCAGTGTGAGCTGTAATTATTTATTCTGCCCTGCCAGGGTCAAGTGGTAAAGGTTAAAACCCACCATTAGAAAACCTATTAGGAAGAAAACTGTTGGAAGCAAAGTCATCAATGAAATCAGCAACAGACTAATCAATAATATGATTAACATCCTAGAGTTCTAGGAGATTGGTAGGAATTAAGAAATTAAAAATCATCGTGCTGCATCTCTGATCTGACTGCCCCCATCAACTTGCTTCCCTTTGCAACAGGCATTAAGCCCAGGCACAGTGGCATCCCTTCTCTTTAGGAATACACCTCAGGGCTTTTGCATTTGCTGTTAAAATGCCTGGAACTCCCTAAATTCAGCACTCCACATACATGTCGCTTGTGAGCATAGTGCTTGTTTGATAATCCTAGATAAAACAGTTCCCTCAGCCCCATGACTGTGCCCACCATCAGTCTTTATTGCTTCACCAGCTTTATTTTTCTTCACACGGGTCTTCACTAACCAACCCCACAGCATAGGTTTGTTTATTCATTTGTCTTTCTCTTCACTCTAAAATGAAGGGTCCGAGAAAGTGGGAATTTTTCATCTTTAGCTTATTGTCATATCTGTAGAACCTAAAACAAAGCCCACTCCTGAGCAGCCTCTCAAAAAATATTTGTTAAAAATTGTCCACCTAATCTCATCATTATTATTTTGGTCTGTTTCAGTCTTTGTATTTCCGCAGGACCAAATTTAACATCTTGATGATTATAACAAAGATAGCTCACACTCATTAAGGTCTTGCCATGGGCAAAGCACTGGGTGAAGCCCTTTGTAAGATTCACTCCCATGAAGCCTCTGTCTCCATTGTCTAGATAAGAAAACACTGCCAGAGAGAGATGGATTCACTTGCCCAGCATAATTCCAGCTTGTGGAAGACCAAGCCAGCATCTCATTCTAGTTTTGTCTGGTTCTCACCACTTACTTTGCATACTTTTGTTGCTGCATTGAATTCTCAAATAAACATGCACAAATTCTGCCATTTCCATATTTCTTTAAGGCTGCATACTACCCTACAGGTCTAAGTCTACATGGCACTTTTCTGTAATTTAAAAGAAGTATCCTCTAGGCAGACCAATTAGAAAAAGATTCCTCCACTGGGCAGCCCAGCCCCAGGAGCAGAAAATACCTCCATGCAAAGGAAAATTTCATGGATGAATTTAGAGGTTATTATGCTAAGTGAAATAAGGCAAAGAAAGAAAGACAGATGCCAGATGATTTCACTTATATGTGGAATCTTTACAAAGCAAAACAAATGAACAAACAAAAACAAATACAGAGAACAAACTGGTGGTTGCCAGAAGAGTTGGGGGGATAACATGAAATAGGTGAAGGGGATTTTTTTAAAGGATTTTATATATTTATTTTAGAGAGAGAGCATGAGCAGAGGATCAGAGGGAGAGGGAGAAACAGACTCCTGCTGAGCAGGGAGCTAGACGTGGGGCTTGATCCCAGGATCCTGGGGTCATGACCTGAGCCAAAGGCAGAAGCTGAACCACTAAGCCACCCAGGAACCCCAGTGAAGGGGAATAAGAGGTACAGTGTTCCAGTTATAAAATAAATTATGTCACAGGGATGAAAAGTATAGCATAGGGAATATAGTCAATAATATTGTAATAATATTTTATGTGGCAGACTGGTACTAGACTTACTGCAGCAAGCAATGTGTAATGTGTAGAACTGTCAAATACATACACATGTAATGTGTAGAATCATGTTGAATCAGGTGTATGTCATACCCCTGAAACTAATATAACAGTGTATGTCAACTAAACTTTGAGGGGAAAAAAGTTTCTTTTTTTTTTAAGGTTTTTATTTATTTATTTGAGAGAGATAAAGAGAGAGAACATGAGGGGTGCATGGGTGGCTCAGTGGGTTAAAGCCTCTGCCTTAAACTCAGGTCATGATCCCAGGGTCCTGGGATTGAGCTCCACATCATCTAGCTCTCTGCTCGGCAGGAAGCCTGCTTCCCTTCCTCTCTCTGCCTGCCTCTCTGCCTGCTTATGGTCTCTGCCAAATAAATGAATAAAATCTTAAAAAAAGAAAAAGAGAGAGAGAACATGAGTGGGAGTTGGTGAGAGAGGGAGAAGCAGGCTTCCCACTGAGCAGGGAGCCCGAGTGGGACTTGATTCCAGGACCCCGGCATCAAGACCTGAGCTAAAGGCAGATACTCAACCCACTGAGCCACCCAGGCACCTAAAAGGTTGTGCTTTTCTCCAGGCTGACCTAGTCCCTCTCCAAAAAACATGGCCTGATTAATAAACATTGCATAGTTAGTCATGTGAGTTGGATTTTAGCGCCTGCCTGCCTCTAGGACTGATGCCTCTTTGTACCTGGCACAGATGCGCTACTTCTTTACCATCTTCTTACCTTGCCCTTGCTTACTCTGCTGCCCTACATCTACCTTTCGTTTTGTTTTATCTTGGCCATTCTAAGCATGCCCCCACCTCAGGCCCTGCACATTTGCTGCTCCCTTTGCTTGGGAAATTTCTTTCCCAGATATTCTTATAACTCACTGGGCTCTGTACAAATACCACTTCTCAAAGAAAACTCTGTCCTATGTAAAAGTAATAAAACATAATTATTTTTTGCTTTATGCTGCTACATTTTTTCTTCATATCAAGCACTACTGACTTGATATTATATATTAAGTATGCATTTATTTTATTCTTTTGTGAGAGCCATCCCCAAACTGCTTTATATATGAAGATCCAGTTGTACAATTTGTTTTCCGAACTGAAATTAACTCATCTATACAGTTGTCTGTGAAGTGGTTTGTCCTTCAATTACTGCCAGTACATCATCTGCGTTGTAAGTTAACATCAGTTCTTTACTCAGGAACCTGGGACAGCTGAAATACAGCAAATAATGGCTTTGTGATCATAAGTGTAATATGTTTGACTCTAAGATAGATATGTATATATTATAGAATATGCTTATATTGACTTTTAATATCAATATAGATACACAAAATTTTAAGATCCTAATTAGTTTTGAAACCTCTACTCCTTCAGTCTCTCAACAAAAATATAGAATGAAGAATGAGAAAACAAATGACTAGAACACAGTAAGTGAACAATAAATATGAATCCTTGACTTTGTTCTCTATAGACCCACATGCCCACCCACACAAGTCATAATATATAGTTACATTTCATATATCATAGACTATATTTCAAGCAAGTTTGGCTCTTTTGCCTCAGTGATTTCAAACTATGATTAAAATAAATAAATGAAAACAGAAATGTCAGTAAGCTCACCTTTCTATTTCTTAGTATTTATACTAAAGTAACCAATACTATAATTTTCAGTTAGTCGATTGTTAACATCTTCAATTTATTGCTTCTAGGTTTTTCTAGTGAGAATACAAAACTAGGTCATTTGGAATCTCATGAAATCAATTTTTTATTTCTTATAGTGGAAGACATTTCAATTTAGTTCAAAATAACTTAAAAGCTAGAAAAATATATGACATAATTTTCTGCACAGCATATATTTGTGTACAGTATACTTAAAAAGATAAAAACTCACATTTTTCACAAGTTTATAACTATGACAAATGTGATCAGAATCCTTTTCTTTTTGTCTGTCTTCTTCTTTTTTTTTTTTTAGATATAATGCAGCCATTTCTAGGGTTTGAAGTAATGGAAAATATGCAGAATTAAAAATATTTGAGAAAATTTCTAGAAAAATAGCAAGTATTCTTCAAGAGCTCAAAAATGTTTTGCAGCTGGTGATGGACATTTAAATTATATTATTTATCACATATTTCCTGTAATCAAAATCATTTTGATTAGGTGATTCTGAAATAAATGCCAATTAGTCAATACTTTTGTGATCTTTTAATTATTTAGAACTAAAATGAGTTTATGACCTCTGATGCATCTAGTATAGACTTTGTAATTTTCTGTACTTTTTCTGTAATTCTAATGCATTGTAATCTGCAAACATGAATTATAAAGAGGTAACTTGGGGGGAAAGAAAAGAGATACATGGAAAGAAGCAAGGTTCATGGTAGAATATAATTACCAAATCTTCATTTACCTCTCAGATTAAAATTTATTCTCCTATCCTCAGTTATTACACCAAATTTCTATGAAAATTTTCCCTTTGCAATGAAGTAGACATCCATATTACAGTATTGCTCATGTCATGAATAGTAAAGCCAAACTTAGAAATTCTGTCTTGGTAGACAAGAGTTGAACTCTATTAGAGCAAATATTGTACAGGAGCTGAGACAAATGCCCACAGATTAGAATAGAAGGTCCTGGACTCTGTACTGCAGATATAAGTCAAACCAGATATTTATCTCTTCTTTAGCAAGAATAATACAACTTTTTGTTTCTGAAGGAAAAGGTAAATTAGAACTGCATTCCATTCCTCCAGCCAGCCATAAATAAAACTCTTATTTTATGATTGAGGATTATACATGTGTTATATTGTATATTATATCTATTAATTCTGTTATATATATGTTATAAATATATATTGACATATATGCATTATATAGTTACTATATGTTAAATTTCTAGAACATAAGATACTCAAACACACAGTGGTTTAAATATGACAGATATTCTCATTCACATGGTAGTCCAGAGATGTGCAGAGCTGTCCAAGTAGCTGAGTTCCACGTTATGCAGGGACACAGCCCCCTATATTGTGGCTCCACCATCATCATGGACATTATCTTTGCTTGCAAAGTAAAAACCAACCACTCCACGTTTCCATTCTACCCTATGGGAAGGGAGAAAAAAAGGTCCAGGAGAAAAGCCTCATCTTCTTTAAGCAGATTCACTAGGAGTTGTAGGTATCACTTACATACACACATACTAAATGCTCTCACAAGTCTCACCTAGTTGCAAAGCAGACTAGGAAATATCTGTAGCTGGGTCACCATGTGTCTGCTACAACTTGAACAATTCTATTATTAAATGGAGAATGTAGACTGCTGATTTATCTACTATATGCCCCCCTCCAAAATAGTATGTATAAACATGATCATATATATACATATATATTATATACATGTGTAATCCTATTTACATGGAATATATGAGTGTATATATCAGAGAATATATATATGTATACATATGTATATGTATGTGTGTACAGGTATATGTGTACAAGTTTGTATGTGTACATGTATATGTATACATATACGTGTGTGTGTGTGTGTGTGTGTGTGTGTGTGTATTCCAAATCAAATTCAAGAGTTAACCCGTGAAATGCAATAAGAGCTTCAAGTACCTAGAAAAATATAACCAGCTTTGGGTAAAAAGCCATAAATTCTATACGAAATGCAGAAAGTATGGATTTCATTATAAAAACATGTTTTAAAATCCAAGTAAGGAAAGAAAGGTTGAGAGCTAGGACATAAAATCTGGGAGGGGCCAAACATGTTCTATACCATTCATTCGTGTTGCCTTTCATTGAGCAGCATGTCAAAGGGGAAAGAGCTTTGAATTTTTTCTTATTTGAAGCATGTAACACCAACACTGGGATTTTGTGAGGGTTGATTAGAACTTATCTATAAAATACATGAAAAAAAAATATGTGTATATATATGCACACATAAAATGTGTATTTATCCAACACAGTGCCTTCAAAGAAAACTCAGATAATTTAGGGATACTACAACTTTAAGGATAAAGCTAATCAGGAAAATAAATAGTTTTAATAAAATGTCATAAAAATTGCAATAAATTTAACCTCATGATACCATGTGGTCTCAAAGGAAAGTTTCGCATTCATAAAAATTGTGTTTGTGGTGGGGAGGGGGTTGGGAGTATATGTAAATTCCACCAGCTCTATCAGTACCATACATTTAAAATAGTTATTTGAAGTTTTCTTATTTTTACATTTATAGTGGGAAAGTAAAAGTACTAATATTAATGGTAATATAATTGAAAAGTATTGAGCAAATGGTCAAGATCACTAAACTTTAGCATTAATCAGATACTCATTGTGCCATATTAGTTCACTCTATACTAACATAAAAGAAAGTAACAAATTAAAAATGTATATTAAGGGGCATCTGAGTGGCTCAGTCAGTTAAGTGTCTGACTCTTGATTTCAGCTCAGGTCATAACCTCATGGTTGTGAGATTGAGCCCCACATCAGGCTCTGCACTGAGCATGGAGCCTGCTTAAGATTCTCTCTCTCTCCTTCAACCCATCCACCATACACACACACACACACACACACACACACAAACACACACATATACAAACACATGCATATATATGTATATGTATATGTATATGTATATATATATACAAAATGTTGTATATACAGCATTAAAAATAATAGCTAAAACATGAGTTCTCACAGTGAAGGACAATCAGATGTGGTCCCAAAATGGAAGGGTTATAATGGAGAAAATATAGAAAAGGTGAATTTATACAAATTAGCATTAAAATATTCCTATTTTACAAAGTAAAAAGAAAGAAGTTCAGTTTCATAGAACTTTAATAGAAATACAGCATATGACCAATGCTGTATATCAAGAAGTAAAATTCAGCATTTCCTGCCCAACAGAATACACAGCTCTTCAATCAGCATCAAAATCACCTCCTCTATCTCCTGCAAAAGTTCCTTCTAAATTCTTTTCAAAATCATCATCAGTAAATCTTGCTGCCATACATTAAAATCAGTTTCTTCTATCTACTAAGAAAGCTAAAAGAAGTAAATTTAGCTCTAAGAAAGTTTTCAAGAAAGCTAAAAAAAAAGTATACCTTGTGCTCTAAACCACAGGGTAACAGGGTTTTTTTTTTTTTTAAGATTTTATTTATTTATTTGGCAGACAGAGATCACAAGTAGGCAGAGAGGAGGAAGCAGGCTCCCTGCCGAGCACAGAGCTCCATGTAGGGGTTGATTCCAGGACCCTGGGATCATGACCTGAGCCGAAGGCAGAGGCTTTAACCCACTGAGCCACCCAGGACCCCAACAAGTTATTTTTGACAGTAATTCTCATTGTATATATTCAAATCTTAGTCTAACCTATTGTATTAAAATTATCTAATACTCAGTACTTAACCATCCTGATCACAATAACTAGGTATATACTGTGTATTTTAGCTATTGGGAAATGGAATTGACTTTACTTTTCAATTCTTGTATATTTTACTTTTATTGATACTTCTTACATTAAAGAAGTATTTCTTATGAATGTACATAAGTATATCCATGTTTTCAATAGTTATTGAGCTCTAGGGGCACCTGCATGAGATAGTAGCTAACATTAGACCCTAGGGAAAAAGGATGCATCTTACAGACATAGTTTCAGCTTTCAAAGAATTAAGAGTGGTGGTTTGAGATTATCAAGAAACAGTAAAACTTAGAATAAGGAGAACTGACATCTACATGGCTGAGAAGTCCAACTCCAGGCCAAAATCCTATGTGTGATCTTTCAGGCCTAACCTCAGACAGTTACCCAGCAGGCTCCATGGGGGTAAGCTGCCCTCTGAACACCAGACTTGGTACAGAGATACTGCCTTGCAGTCTCTAAATAGAGCTGTAGTCAAGGATTCAGGCTCTGTGTATATCTGCATTCCATCTCCAGGGAGCCTGTATTCTATGGACTGCTTATTGAGGTACTTACAGCCAACTCTTTTAGATGTCTCTTCTGAGATCACCTAATTCAGGGGCCTTGAAGACACTTTCCTTCACTGACTCCATCTTCAGTACTGCCCTTCCCTCTTTCCCTGTTCCCTCCTCGGTGAGATGACCCTCTTCTGCCCCTCCCTCTGTTCTGGTACTTCTCCCTCTGACACTGTTCTGTGTGAGAAAACAAAGAGGCACTGCCATTTTTAGTCTCTTGAGAGAAAATGGAACAAAAGGAAACTGCCATTTTTAGTCTCTTTCTTATAGTGTCACAGTTTTGATTGTTACTTTCATTTTGGCTATCTTAGCCAACCACCCAAACACCTGGCAACTGAGCTCTCTTCAGCTCAACTCTTGACAGCTTGATGCTTTGTTGGCTACAGACCCTTTACATGAATTAAGAAATCTCATCTTTACAACCACAACAGAGAATTAAATTAGGCACAGCAAAGTTAGTGGCTCCCTGGAGATCACCCAGCCCAGCTGACAAGGGTGTGAGCTAGAGTAGAATTTCAGGCAAGCTCCAGGGCCAGCACGCTAAATGGTTAAGCTCTATAATGTGCAGCCATTCCAGAGAGTGATGGGGGCCAGGAAGAAAATATAATAAGAAGCAAGGAACCTTACAGAGAGTAGCCAAAGGAAGGGCTCTCTGAGTATGTGACTTCTGCCTAACATGTGAATAACATGAACAGACTCAGGCTAAAAAAATAGGGAGAAGAATGTTCCAGGCTGAGGGAAGTACAAAAGGACTTAAAGCCAGAAGAGTCCTGGTGTGCTCCAGATTCTGAAGGGAGGCAGGTATGGCTGGAGCCTGGGTGCAGGCAGTTGGGGTTGGAGACTAGTTGGGAGGGATGGGAGCTCAGGGATAATAGAGGACCCTGATGGTCATGGTGAAAGCTTTGATTTTATTCTAAGTGTAGTGGGAAGTTGGTGAGTTTAAACCAAGGGTGCCATGATATGATATCTATTTTTCAAAAGATTGTATTGCCTGCTGTGAGGAAATAGACTGAATAGAGAAAAATTAGAAATAGGGACATCAGGGCAATTAGGAAGAACAGAAAGGAATCTGTACGTATAAGGCGGCAGAAATGCAATGTGCGAAGGCAGAAAGCTGAGAAAAAGAATGGGAAATAAAAGGGTGCACAAGTCCTAAGCAATGGCTAAATTACTGAGTGCAATTTGGTGAGTGACAAGTGGACATGCTGAGAAATTCATTAGTATCCATCTAAAACTTCCCCAGTTCTCTACAAGGAGACTGGAATACAATCAATGGAGGCCCACTGATGTTTAAAAGGAAAGTAAAAGTTTCTCATTCACCAAATCAAATCTACTTTTAGAAAGGGACAGAAAATGAGACTCTACAGGCAAAGGGTAGATCATCTTTAAGTCCCCAGAGCCATCCTGCAGGTAACTCCTTATAAATCAGATGTTGTCATCCCTTGTCCAGAACATCAAGGTACTCAACACCATAAACGGGCAGGTCTCTTCCACTCAGGTAACCAATTAATGCTGACTTGGCCTGGCAGGATATTACAGGTAGGTGGAGTGTGTCATGTACCCAGCTGCCCTTAAACTGAGAGTTGGGCTCTTCTAAGACATGCTTTGCACCATTGTGCCTCTGGACTCCCACATCCATTCCTAATCCCTTCCATGTTTGTATAGACCCTATGATAAGATCTCTGTCCTGATATCCCAATTACATTTGCATCTTCTACCAGGATAGAAGTCTTGTTGCAAACTCCAGATAGCAAGGAAAAATTCTGGTGCCTGACCTCCCTCTCAGGGGCCTAGATCCTGCAGATAAATATCCCCATTTCATTGGAAGCCCTGATTAAAAAACCACTATGAAATCACAGTGCTATTCCTGACAGCAAGTGTTTATTCACTGTCTGGGTTCTCTAGTTACTTTGTACTGCTCAGCCCCAGGTCAGTCTCCTTAAACAGCCCTATATACCTATGAGCATGCCTACATTCCCTCTCTCCCCATGACCTACCTGTGAGTGCCAGCATTTTAAACAGCCATTTTTCTCAATCCATTACATTAACCTGATAGCTTTGAAGAATAAGGTTCTAAAGAAGGTTAAATCCCTTATCCTTTAACCAAAAAGTCATTCCATTTCCTAGACAGTTTATGACTTTTAGATACCACAGACCTTATTCCTGCTGACTAGTTTATGTTGACATACTTTTAAAATATCTCCAATTAAATGTAAGAAAAAAATCAGAAAAATTCCAGTTGAAGAACATTTTACAAAATACCTGACCACTGCTCTTCAAAGTCATCAAGATCATTAAAAACAAGGAAAATCTTAGAAACTGCTCACAATCAAGAGGAGCCTAAGGAGTCATGACAACTAAGTGTAATGTATCGTAGATAGGATTCTGGAGCAGAAAAATGACATTAGGAAAAAACTGAGGAAATGTGAATAATTACCAATATTGGTTCATTAGTGAGAGTACATGTATTACACTCATATAAAATATTAATAGAACTAGACACAGATTTTATAGGAACTCTGTATTAGCTTTGCAATAATTCTGTAAATCTACACCTGTTTTAAAATTTAATATTATTGAAAAATAAGCAACAGAATAGGATATATTTATCAAAATGTATATTGCTTTATTCCAGAAATTATGCTCCTTGTCATAACTTTTCAGGTCTCCTTCATTATTTTTTAATTAAATTCAACTCCCTTATGTAAAGGTATGTAAAGATCTTCCTTTTTTCCTGAGCACATTCATGAGGTTATTTAAGGTCAGGTTATCTATAAATATTAGGAATGGCTTCATTTGGAGTTCAAAGGAGAAGCTTCTTTTGGAGTTGAAAGAACACTTAAAATCATTTTTAGTTAATTATTTATTCCTGAAGTTTCTGATTCTTCCTTTTGTATATTGATTTGCGTGGCAGAAGCAAATCTTGAATGCTTTATAAAGGTTTCATTATGCTTCCTTTCTCTGTCTTCAAAATGCATCTTCTCAATTGACCCATTTTCCATCATCTAAACACTGATAGAAGATAATGCCCTCACATTCAGCAGTAATGAAAATGATGCATATGGCAGGCTTAGGAAAAGTAGAAGCTCCACCACTTAGCAGCATTTTGACCTTGAATAAGCTATGCAAACTAGTTTCCTTCATCTTTAAAACAAAAATAAGACTAGGAACTAATAAATATGGTAAATATTAAATGAGAAACTTCATTTAAAATTGCTTAGCATAGGACCTACCATTATAATCTCAATAAATAGTAGCTATTATTTTTAGGACTGTGGTCTCCTATGAACCTGTGCGCGATTGAGAAGGCAAACACCTGTGGTGAAGCTCTGCCAGGCCCAGGTCCTCCTAAGACTGGGAGAGCAGTGTGGGGGGAAAAAAAAACAAAAAACAAAAAAACAAAGAAAAGGCTATATATTTAGTAAGGGAACGATGAAAAAGTGGTTGAAAGGGCAGAGTATCCTGGTTTTTCCTATGCTTTTATAATGTCTCTGCAATGCACAATGACTATGCCCAGATCATTACCTCTTCCTATGTGTAAAAAGGTCACCAAAGTTATGGTTTTGAATTTAAAAGAATTCAATGATTGTTTGAATACCACCCCAACCTCTGGGGGAGACACAAAGAAAAGAGAAAGAAAATGTCATTATACCCACACTTACACCTCTCCAGACAACACAAAAAAATAGGTATTATATAGTATTAATCAGAAAATAAGTATTTGTTGAATAAATTTATCCTCATGAGGCAGCCAAAAGCTGGAGCTTTTTGCTTTTTTATTGAACATTGTATGTATAACAAGCATTTTATATACCTTGTTTACTGTTCACTACAAACCAATGAGATTTGCATTACCTCATTTTAGAGAGATAAAGAAAAACAAGAAATTCTGTAGCATGCCTATTCAACTAGGAAAAGTGATTAGATACCAAGTCTCTAACTCCAGAGAAGTATTGGAATATTTATCCCTTTTGCAGGCACGAGAGGCACAATAGTGTACCAGATATAACCCCTGCCCTCAAGGAGCAGCCAGTGCAGTGGGGGAGTACAGACAGGTGAGTGCAGTGCAGGCTCTGTGGGATTACACAGACAGAAGTTCTAGTCCAGAGACAAATAGTATTCATGGCTCACATCACGTAGCAAAGCATGTTTCCCACTTGGTTCAGATGTGGAATTCTTTACAGCGGTGATTGAATCTTATCCTCGAATTAGGCTGCAGTCTAAGTAGTGGTTGAGTACATCTACCTTAGAGAGAGAGAATGTGGGCTATACCTAAGCAGTTTCTTAATGCCAGGTCAGGTATGCTGTGACTTGGTTTTCTCATCTATGAAGGAGGGATGCTAATAATCACACTACCTCATAGGAAGGTATCTTTAGGAATTCCTACTTGGAATAGTACCCATCATTTAAGTACCCAAATATAAATATGTGTTTGTCTCCTTACTCCTCACACTATGCCTTGCAATGGTAGGCACATGGTTAATGTTTTTAAAGTCAATGTAGAGGTTGTGGAAGCTTTTGATATATTTTAGACCCTCTGTAAATAAATTCAGACCTAATGGGATAAAAACCCAATATAGCATAAAGTGATTCAAAACATCAAACACATACATGCATACTCACTTCTACCAGAGCCAGCAGGTGGCTTTGAATATTTGACAAGTGTCAGAGGTAAATACGTGGCAGGATTTTTTTTTTAATTTATTTATTCGACAGAGAGAGAGATCACAAGTAGGCAGAGAGGCAGGCAGAGGGAGGCAGGCTCCCCACCAAGCAGAGAGCCTGATGTGGGGCTCGATCCCAGGACCCTGGGATCATGACCTGAGCTGAAGGCAGAGGCTTAACCCACTGAGCCACCCAGGTGCCCCAATACGTGGCAGGATTTTATCATGATGTTGTCAACCAGCTTATTTTGATTTATTTATCTATTATTTCTATTACTTCTGCTGCCTCAACCAACACCATCTTACCTTCTCCTCAACTTGTATAATTATCTAGAAAATTTTCTGTCTGCTGAGTAGGGAGTGGACTGGGTCGTAGTTGTTGGTCTCCCCTGAGCTGGATCATTGTCTTGGGTGCATACAAAAAGTTCCAGACCTGCTAATTGTCTCTTGACTTCTCCATGAAATAGATCCTTTTATTCTGACTTTCCTGGTATGCACTACAATAGAAGGGATTAAGAGAAATGAAACATACTGTGGGAAATAGTATTGAGATAAGACCCATCTGAATTTTGTAGTTTTATTAGAATAGCAAGTGACAGAGATTCTGAGACATTACTTATTTACAAGATTACTTATAAATTACTTGCCAGATTAATTACAAACCAATTACGAAATTAATTCCGAAATCTCCTTATTCTAATACCTTCCCTGAGAAGAAACTAGAAAACATATTCACACCATCACTGTGATAACAATTAAGAATTTTCTGAAGTGAACCTAGAAGTGATAACAATAGCAGAAATGAATAAATAATATTTTAAAAGAAAAAAAATGCTTTCTTTTTTTAACATGACCCAAACTCTAATTTCATGTCTGAAGCTCATAAAACTAATCATAATGAATTCATTTAGCATGATTATGGGGTACAGTACAGCTCTTCAGATGGAATTTTGTTCTATTGTAATTCTGTTCCAGAGCACTGTATCATTAAGCTGAAATATTAATGATATTTTTATTATAACTGTCAAGAAAATTATGGACAGGATTCCAAAAACATAAAAGCTTGGAATTGTTTTAGAAACCTACATTTTTTTTAACTGTACTGTTCAAAGACATTCAGCTTCTTAAGAAAATAATGTATAACAGCTCTCATTTATCATAGGTATTTATTATTCCGAAGTTACATAAATACTCAGCTTCACTAAAGAGTAACAGTAAAATAATTTATATGAAAGATTAATTAGAATAGAGTATTTCCCTTTAGAACAGTTCTAAAGGAACTTGGTGTGTTCATGTTCATTTTAGTTAGAATTTTCACTTCTTTAAAAAAAGCAATACTCTTTTCACAACTGTATCTGCCCTGAGAAAAAAGATACTTTCAAATCACAGTTCTTTGGGGGATATTAAAGTAGTGTTTTTGGCTCCCAAAATGACTATGTGTAACCTAAACCACGAAAATGTGTCTTGTTTTAAATTCCCATGGACAAAATTAGTATGAGTCCTGAACCACTGTTTCCTGTGGAAAATACTAGCCCACTGCTGGGAATACATTTTCCCCTAAAAACTTGCTGTTATTGTAGAACAGTTTTGACAACAGTGCTGCTAGTAGTAAAGGATTTGGGGGTTTCATTTTTTTTTTATTATGTTCCACTACAAAGCTCAGTAAACTCTTATCATCTTAGATTTTGAATAAAATTTATTCAAGAATACATTTCAATAAGAACAGAGTAAGGAGAGTTTGTAGCAAATATTTCTAGCTTTCTTTTTTTTAAATTTCTTTTGTCTTTCCTTCTAACAGTAAAACTACTAGGTTAATACAGTTAGGTAGGTTCAGGAGGTAGGCTTTTATAATTAAAGAAGCTTCTCTCTGGGAAAGAAAGTAAACATAGAACTTAGAGAAAAAAACATACTTGTCAATAAAGTCAAACTTAGTTAACTTAAATATTCTCTATTTATCTTGGGTTCTTTTATCTGATATAGCACAAAAGTCCAGAATATAGTTGGAATCGGTAAGAGAAAAATTAAGTACCTTAGTTGGCATAAAATTATTTTATTTAATTTCACATACTACATTCCTTTAGGACCTTGATCAATATATTTTTCCCTCCATTTTCAAACACATGTCAAATTATCTTGGTTCCCATTTCCAGGATATGGAAAACCCAAAAGGTGGTTGGTAACAGCCTTCCTCTTGCCCAGGGTTGTAGAAAAGAGGAAAAAGTACAAAATAACAAATCCTAAACTTAAAAAAAAAAAAGAAAAAGAAAAGATCAGTGGATGATCCAATTATTGTCGACCTTCTTAGTTCATAAGAATAGCAATCTTCTATTGAATTGTATAATCTGGTGTCAGAATATTATCAAAAGTTTTGCTCAGTATCTCAGTTGAAGAATACATGCAGTGATATCCTGAGATGGTTGAATAAGTTTCTACATTACTTGACCTTATTAAAGGTAACACTTCAAGTCCTAGACAAAATAGTTTTTAAAATATGACCTAGAAGCACTATAGACTATAGGGTACAAAAGAGACAGACTCTGGAGGGAAATTGAAACTTGGAAGAATGGATCACAAAAAGTAAGTTGCCTCTTTTAATGGTATTTAGCATTGAAATACTGTTGGAAAACCTTGCAGTCTTTCTGGCCCGAAGGTTCAGAGGATAGAGTATGGGGCAAAAAGAAATCTTAGAAATCGAGGAGGAAATCCCAGAAAGGAGAGCTCTAATCAGGTGGTTTCAAATTCTGTTTATAAATTTACCCAGTTATCTGACTACCCAATGAACTATGCATGCACAAGACAGATTGAAAGCAATCTAACTAAAGTTTTCTTTTTAATGAACTGATACTTGAGTTTTTATCTACAAAATAAAGTTTGTAGTTTGGGACCTAGCAAGTTAATTGCCCACTAAGACAAAAACCTCGATGTTATGTGGAAGAATATATAACACAATCCAAAGTCCCCATAAAAGTCACAATGTCTATGCATAATCTAAAATTATTTGACATTGGATTATGTAGGGAAGTATAATCCATTCTCAAAAAGAAAGGTAATCCTGAGATGGTCCACATTTTGGAATTATCAAGCAAGGATTCAAACAGCCTTATCTCTATGTTCAATGAAGTAAAGAAAATATGCTTGTAATGAAGCAATCTCTGCAGAGAAAAAGAAAAATATATATTAAAAGTGGTAACTGTAGAACTTGAAAAACAATATCAGAAATAAAATATTAATTGGATTGAATTAGTAACAGAGTGAGGATGACAGAAGAAAGAGTTAGTGAATATGAAGATATGTTAATAGAAAATGTTCAACCCAAAGAGCACAAAGAGAAACATTTGAAAAAAGAAAATTAGAGAACTTCAGTGATTGTGAGATATTAACTGATGATCTAATACATGTGTAATTGGAGTCACAGAAGAAAAAGAAGATGACAGAACAAATATTGAAGAACAACTAAAATTTTTTCAAAGTGGGGGAGAAACAGATTTACAGATTAAGAAATTCAACAAATCATAATCAGGGAAAAAATACAAAGAAAACTATGCCCCATCATAAGATTATCAACCTGCTGAAAACTAAAGGCAAGGAGAACGTCTTGAAAGTCACCAGAGAAAAATAACACTCTAGATGCAGAGAAACAACTATTTGAATACCTCCTGACTTCTTAATAAAAACCTATGGAAGCCAGAAGAAAGTGAAATAACTATGGGACACATGGGAAAATAATAACAATCCAAAATTCTTTATTAAGTGATAATATTCTTTAAGAATAATAGTTAAACAAAGATATTTTCATATGAAAGTAAGCACACACACACAACACACACACACACACACATAGAATGACAGTGACCAGCAAAGTTGTGCTATAATGTTCAAAATTCCATACTTGAAAGAAAATGATGGACATTTGGAACATCAGGAAGGAATGAAGAACATCAGAAGTGCTAAATGTCTGCAAAATAGAAAAGAATATTTTTCTTTTAACTTCTTTAACATACATGGAGCTATTTAAAGTGTAATCATAAAAATTATTTTGTGTATTAAATAAGGCATGCAGGACAACTATAACATAAACAAGGGTAGAAGAAAATGGTCCCTTAAAACTACAAATTTTGAGGGTGCATGGGTGGCTCAGTTGGTTAAGTATCTGCCTTCGGTTCAGGTCATAATCCCAGCATCCTGGGATTGATCCTCCCTTGTCTGGAATCCTTGCTCCGCAGAGAGTCTGTTTCTCCCTCTTTCTCTGCCCCACCCCCTGCTTGTGCTTGCTCACTTGCTGTCTGTCCCTCTCAAACAAAAATAAATTAAAAATCTTTAAAAAGATGGCTATTTTCTACATTTCTTCCCAAAGCATTACAATTACTAACTCTAAGTAGATTGTAAAAACTTTATATGTTACAACCCATAGGGCAACCACTAAAACAAATAGTTATGCCTAAACAAAACAATAGATGTATTAAAATGATCATTTTATGTATTATTAGATGTACTAAAAAGATTATTAATCTTCTCAAAGAACCAAATACTTACTTTTTGTACTCTAACATACACTTGTTTTTATTTCATCAATTTATACTTTTATCTTCATTATTTTCTGTCTTCTGTTTTTTCGGGGGGGGTGTTGTTGTTACTGGTCTTGAGTTTTCATTTTTGTGAGGAGGGCAGTTGTTTTTCTGTTCTTTTCCTGACTCCTTGAGATGGAGGCTTAATTTATTTTGGTCTATCAGTTTTCCTCTGCGTGTCCTGATGTCATATTTTTATTTTATTCAGCTCAAAATATTTCAGTGTGATTTTTTTCTTTGCCCAGTGGGTTATTTAAAAGTGTACTGCTTGATTTTCAAATCTTCCACTGTTGTTAGAGTACATACTTTTTTATTTTAGAACTTCAAAAAAACTGTTGAAATTTACATTTTATTTTTCAGCCTTTTTTTAATATTAAATTCAACAAAGTCAAAAGTTAGTGTTTTATCCCTATGCCACAATATAAAGATGTTAGGATAGTATAAAGCTGATCAACTCCCTGTATGTTCACATAATATTCTTTTCATTACTTTAGTTTTCATTTTTACCCTACAAACTAGAAATTATTCATGTTTTATATAGCAATGTTTGTTAACGTTACATATCTATTGGCCATTTTATTTGCTATTATTTATTCTTGCATTTCTGGCCATCATTCTGAGCACTGCTTTCCTTCTCTCTGAATTTATATTCTTTAAAATTCCTTTAACTCAAGTAACTGGTAGTGAAGCCTCTTGGTTTCATTCATCTACGGGTCTAATATCTGCACTGCTTTGGAGCAGACAAACGTTTCTTACACAGAACAAAAGAGGTAATAAACATAAATGATAAGACTGATAAATCTGATATCAGTATAATTGGAAACCTTATCAAAAGTTTATCAGAAGATACACTGAATAAAAACATGGATAACAGAATGTGTGAGAAAACTTTGCAAAGGGTTTTCCAACCAGTGAAACCCAAACTAAAATGGTTACCTGTAAGGGCAGGGGAGGATAAAGGCGAGTAATTAGAATAGAAGGAAGGCTTCTCTTACTATACTTTACTGTGTGTAATTCAACTTTGGAATTGTAAAAATTTTGACGTCTTCCAAAAATAATATAAATGATAAAGAAAAAAAGCAAATCCTGAAAACTGAAGACAAATGGAAATAAATGAACTTAGCCATCTATTACGTTGATGTCATAGCCACACAGAGAGAATTATTTTACATGTCTTGGGAATGCAGTTTCTTGACTGCAGGTCCATGACAGAATCAGTTCTATGGACAAGTAGACCTATAAAGAAATATTAACTTTTACTAGTTTTGATAGAATTTTATATGTAGTGGGGTAAAAGTAATAAATAATTATGCTAATGTTAAGAATGTTGTTAAGAACAAAGATTTTCAGAATATTGGAAACAATCTAAATGTCCATCATAGTAGGTGGACAGTTTATTTATAATCAATAACAATAACAAACACAATTTGCTTATAACCAGTTAATTATAAATACACATAAAAGAGATGAATCTTAGAAATAATATATTGAATGAATAAAAATCTCAAGTCTCAAAAGATGTATACAATAAAATACCATTTTTATAGAAGTTGAAAACAAAACCAAAACCATGTAGTCAGGCTCTGAGATGGCCTCGAGTGATCTTCAGCTTCTGGTATCCATGTCCCCTGTAATCCTGTTTCCTGAGTGGGGCTGAATTCAATGACCTGCATTTAGTATATAGAATGCAGCTGAGGTGATAGGATTTCAGTCCTGAGACCAAGTTACCCAAAGACTGTGGCTTCTGTCTTAGGTGCTCTCATTTTCTTACCGCTTGCTCTTATGGGTTGAATTGAGTTCCCTGCAAAAAATTTAAATCCCAGGGGTGCCTGGGTGGCTCAGTGGGTTAAAGCCACTGCCCTCGGCTCGGGTCATGATCCCCGGGGTCCTGGGATCCGCATCAGGCTGTCTGCTCGGCGGGGAGCCTGCTTCCTCCCCTCTGTGACGGCCTCTCTGCCTACTTATAATCTCTGTCTGTCAAATAAATGGATAAAATCTTAAAAAAAAAAAATTAAATCCTAACCCCCAATGCCTCAGAAGGTGACCTTATTTGGAAATAGGGTCATTGCAGATATAACCAGTTAAGATGAAATCCAATTGAAGGCGGGCCCCTCATCCAATAGGGCTGGTATCCTTATGAAACGATGATCTGTAAAGACAGAATGACGCAGAAAGAATGACATGTGAGGACTAAGGCAGAGACAAGGAGAGATGCCCCTGAAGCCAAGGAACCCCAGAAATTGCCAGCAACCACCAGAAGCCAGGAAAAAGGCAAAAAGGAGTCCTCTTTAGATTTTTTTTATCTTTAAGATTTATTGATTTGAGAGAGAGAAGGAGATAGAGTAAGCATGGAGGGGGAGGGGCAGAGGAAGAGGGAGTGAGAGAATCTTCAAGCTGAGTACGGAGCCCAACGTGGGACCTGATCCCAGGACCCATGAGATTATGACCTGAGCCAAAACCAAGAGTTGGAAGCTTAACCGACTGAGCCAGCCAGGCGCCCTTTCTCTTTAGGTTTTAAATGAAGCATGGCCCTGCCAACACCTTGATCTTGGATGTCTAGCTTCCAGAACTATGAGAGAATACATTTCTGTTGTTGTAAGCCACTAGCTTGAGGTATTTTATTACAGCAGTCCTAGGAAACAAATATGTTTGCTCTGATTCCGGACCCATAGATATGGAGATCACAGAGGATTGCTATTCTAAGCTACTGAGTTTTAGAGTAACTAGTTATGCAACAATAGATAACTAGTACACATGTTGCTTTGGACTATATAAATTTGGGACCAGTTCTCAGAAGATCAGACTTGGGAATGAGTGGACCCAGGCAGCTCTGGGAGACAAGTAACAGAAAAACATAAAATGTCACATGGCAAGAATAGTCTGCCCTATACATCACCACAGAGAAGAGAGTATGTTTCTGGCCCCTGTGTTCCTTGCTCTACATTCATTCACAGTCCTAGAAGCAAGCTCCGAGTCTGGCAGGGTTTAATCATTTGGTGTTATCAGGGAATTAGAGAAAAATCTTGGCCTTTGGATTTCCAAGGGGATTGAGTGGGTTGTGTCTAGGTTTCCTAATCCACAGAAGCTATTCAGATTGAGAATGAGGGTGTTACCCCCCCCCAAAAAAAACTGAGGTATATGGGGATGGGGCCAAAGATGCCAGGGACCCTCCATTCTACATCTAAATAGGTCCTCTAAAGTAAGTGTTTGAAGAAATAACAAAAATGGCATGGTATCATGATAGAGCAAGAAATCACAACTGTCAAAATAAAACAAGGGAGTAACTCTCTGTGAACTGACAACCTACGTGAGATGGGCCTACACTGAATTCTTCCTCAAATTCCTTTCATTGGAATTCTAGGTGTGGCCTTCAGCAATTGAAGTCTCAGGGAAGACGGATGGCAAAAGCATAGCTTACTTCAAACCCCCTTATGCAGTCTTTTAAAAAAAAAAATAGTCTTAAAAGGTTTTGCTCTGACTACCAGAAAAGTTCATTGCGCCCCACTTTTAGTCGTGCCTATACACACACATACACACACACACACAGAAGCAGAACTGATTGTACAGACAGCACTAAAGCAAAAAAAGTAATCAGATTGGTAACACACCACTCCCATCTTAATAAACAGTGAAATCAAGCATATTATACATCACTTGTTTTCATTCTATTTTGCAGAGAAAAGATAACACACATTAGGATCATGTTCACCTCATTACAGGAGGGTGAATCTTTTCCTGTCTTTAATAATTGCCACTTTAAAATTTGTGTTTTTCCCCCAAGTTTGTGTGTGTCTGTGTACATGCACCTATATGCTTTTTATAAGAATTAAGAGCTAAGTAATTAAGCAGTTAAATACAAGAATGTTAAGCCATTCTCGTACAACTTACTACAATTACTTTTCTGAAGTGAAATCATATTAATGTACCAGAAGCCGCGTGCTTATACATTCCTGATGCATCACAGAAAATGGCATTCTAAGGAAGCTCCACACACCCTACGTTGGTATGTTCCAGAGGCAGCTGCTGGCTTGCAGTTCCATAATTGCCTGATGCTCATACCCTAAGCCAGTTTCTCAAGGCTTCTTTGCTTGCCTGTCAGCTGCCCACCTGCGGGAACCAGGGAACTGGCTGCATCCAGCACCCCTCCCCACCCCTGGGTGGCACAAGTGGATTTGTCAGCCCTGCGAGCGCAGCATTCCAGCGTCATCTGCAGCAGCCTGTGCACACCCACTGTTCTCGCTGAGCACTCTCCTCCAGATCTTCGATCCCCTAAAGACTACCGTGGTTTATCCGGTCATTACCAAGGTACTCAGGGAATGAACACAGCCTTCTGGAAAGGCAGACAGCTAGCTGAATGAATACACCCCAGAGAACTGCTTATTGTAAGTGATGTGAGACAAGATCCAAAGCCTGCATATTTAGCTGAGAAGGGGTGTTAGTGCGGACCCTTTATTTGTTGGCACTCTCCTGTTTATTCTGCACCATTAAAATATAAAAGTGCTTACTGCCTTCTATATTTTAGGGGTTTATCATCTGTAAGATGTTTCAAGAAGAAATTCCAAAACCCTACGGAGTAATCCAAAGCAGCAAATTCATGGGGAAAATAGGTTCAAGGAACAGACTTACTTCAGGGGGAGAAACCTCACTTCAGTCTTTTAAACCTTTAGAAACTGGGTCAATAACTACTCAGCTGATCACAGAACCAGTTGTATCTTTGAAGCAGCTGGAGTAATAACCGTTTTTTTCCCCTAGTCTCAAATATAATAATCTCTTTAATATCAGTATAAACCAAACAAACAGAAAAGTATTTCTTTTATGCTCCCCCAAACCTGTTGGTCCTAGTAACTTACTGTCTCAGTTACAGAATCACCATCCCTTTAGTCATCCGAAATGGGAAATCTCAATTCTAGGAAGTCAGCAAGAAAAAATATTCTACATCTCCCCATCAAAGTGGTCATCAAGTTTTGTCAAATCTGTATTCTTTGGGTTCTTTCCCCTCTCTCTCTTCCTGACACTGTCAGGGCCTTCATTCAGTCCCTTCTTATGTTTCATGGATTGTAATAATACCTTCACTGCAAAAAGAAGGATCACCTTGCCACCAGATTCTGCTCTCTATAATTCGTCCTCCACACTGCTTTCGGTTACTTCATCTAAAACACAGAAGCAAATGTGTCACTCCCATCTTGATACTCTTGTGGGTTTTTTTTATTTCTTTTTTTAAATTTAAGTTCAATTAGCCAACATGTAGTACATCATTAGCTTCAGATGTAGTTCTCAATAATTCCTCAGTTGCATATAATACCCAGTGCCCATCATATCATGTAACCTCCTTGATGCCCATCACCCAATTACCCTATCCCCTCCAGCAACCTTCAGTTTGTTTCCTATAGTTAAGTCTCTCGTACTTTGTTTCTCTCTGATTTCTTCCCATTCCGTTTCCCCCCCTTCTCCTATGATCCTCTGTGCTGTTTCTTATATTCCACATATGAGTGAAACCATATGATAATTGTCTTTTCTCTGACTGACTTATTTCACTCAGCAAAAATCCTTCCACTTTCATCCACATCGATGTAAATGCTAAGTGTTCATCCTTTCTGATGGCTGAGTATTATCCCATTGTACTTATATACCACATCTTCTTTATCCATTCATCTGTCGATGGATATCTCAGCTCTTTCCATAGTTTGACTGTTGGGGACATTGCTGCTATAAACACTGGGATGCAGGTGCCCCTTTGGATCACTACAATTGTATCATTGTGTCTACTAAATACCTAGTAGTGCAATTGCTGGGTGATAGGGTGGCTCTATTTTTAACTTCTTGAGGAACCTCCATACTGTTTTCCAGAGTGGCTATACCAGTTTGGATTCCCACCAAAAGTGTAAAAGGGTTCCCCCTTCACCACATCCTCACCAACACCTGTTGTTTCTCATGCTGTTAATTTCAGCCATTCTGACCTGTATGAGGTGGTATCTCACTGTGCTTTTGATTTGTATTTCGCTGATGCCAAGTGTGTTTCATGTGTCTGTTGGCCATTTGTATGTCCTCTTTGCAGAAATGTCTATTCGTGTCTTCTGCCCATTTCTTGATAGTATTATTTGTTTTTTGGGTGTTGAGTTTGTTAAGTTCTTTATAGATCTTGGATACTAACCCTTTATTGATATGCCATTTTCAAGTATCTTCTCCCATTCTGTAGGTTGCCTTTTAGTTTTGTTAACTATTTTCTTTGCTGTGCAGAAGCTAACAAACAGATCAGAATACACCCAGGACCAAGTGGATCACCCCATTTTGTCCACCCAGCTTGATATTCATACTATGGCATTCACACCTCTTCATCCTCTAGCCCTAGGCTACCAGGCCAGTAACCTCCTGCTCTTCTATCCACCAGCTGCACTTCACTAGGACTCCTCTCTTCGTTCTTTCCTGAATATGCTGCATGTTCTGAAGCCTCTCTGTTTTTGCCTGGCATCAGGAAGGGTCCCATGAAGAAAGAGAAATTTGAACAGGGAGTTTAAAAGTTTAACATGAAGAATTACTAATGACAACAGGAGATTAGAATGATGAAGGATTAGCTAGAAAGTAGTAAAGTGAATTCAAATGAATTTAGGAAAAGCAACATATAGAGCAGTCATCCTTTCCAGGGCTGAGATAGAGCATACAAGTGAGGTCTACCTCCCCTTGAGCCTGAGATCCAGACCTCATTAGGGAGGACACAGCCATGGCTCACGGATGGCAGAGAAGACACCATAGCACTACACTGGAACAATGCCAGTTGGAATTGTTGAAAAACTCACTCTCTGGAACTTACTAGGAAAGTTATTCATGGGGAGATGTCTCATCAGAGGCACTTTGCTCTGCAATGATCTAAGGTTCCTGGGGGCAGCCACTGGCCACTGAGTGTTGCTGGCTTCTGGGTGTTGCTGGCTGCCGTGCACTGCAGGAGCCAAAAGCTGGGAAAGTTGATTGTACTTATTCAGAAAACACCCTGGAACTAGGAAGCAA
Source organism: Mustela nivalis (assembly GCF_964662115.1). Classification (NCBI taxonomy): domain Eukaryota; kingdom Metazoa; phylum Chordata; class Mammalia; order Carnivora; family Mustelidae; genus Mustela; species Mustela nivalis. The sequence continues at coordinate 28,761,854 of NC_139026.1, forward strand.
AATGCTCTCCTCTTGCAGTTTCTCTCCAGCACCCACAAATGACAAAGCTTAACATCCCTCTAGCTGGCAAAGAAAAATTACAAAAGAGACCATCTCCATTGGTGTAGACAATGAAGGGTGAGCAGGCAATGAAGGGTGAGTTTAGATCCAGGGGGTGTGACTTAATAAATGGCACATGCCCACATCTTTTTCTCAGTGTGGAATGCCCCTCTCTTATGGTCTAGTTCAAATGTTGCCTCCTCTCTAAATCCTTTCACACCACACATCCTGAGCCCAAGCAAAATAAAACAATTCTTTGGAATGTTGTCCATATCATTATAAAAATCTCTTTTTTTTTTTTTTTTTTTTTTAAAGATTTTATTTATTTATTTGACAGACAGAGATCACAAGTAGGCAGAGAGGCAGGCAGAGAGAGAGAGAGGAGGAAGCAGGCTCCCTGCTGAGCAGAGAGCCCGATGCGGGACTCGATCCCAGGACCCTGAGATCATGACCTGAGCCGAAGGCAGCGGCTTAACCCACTGAGCCACCCAGGCGCCCCTAAAAATCTCTTTTTTATAGTAACTCATCGTTACGCCTCTCTTACGCCATTTATTTCTTCCTGCAATAGCTTCTAGGAAGGCAGCCATGCATTATGCATGTTGGTGTCTCAGCCCCTAACAAGACCTGAGATCAGGGCAAGCACTCAATTTCAGAGTACAAAAGAAAGTAGAGAAACTAGAAATTGCCAGAGAGTGAAAATGCTTTTGGTTGCTATCTGTTATGTCTTTCAAATTAGATGGGCCCATAGTCATCACATACATTTGTCTTTTATCAGCTGAGGCCTAGAGACATCAAGTAACTTATGAGCATTATATAACCAGTCAATAGCAAAGCAAAGACTGCAACCCAGTTGGCATGTATGACCTCAATTCCAGTGCTTTCTCCACCTTTTCATACTGATTTCTACTAGGAAATGTAAGTCACATGTTATTTTGCATTTAAATTTTTATCTTTCCATAATTGCTATTTAAGTCACCATATTTTTGTCAATAACTTATTCATCTTCCTGGTATTCAAAAATGGGATCAGTGAAATAGGGAAACATGAAGATCATCGTTTTTCCTCTGTTTGTAATTTCCTTCCTCACTTTTTCATCTGTCTTCATTAAAGCTCTCTATAGTTGGAATAATATAAACACATTAACTCTAGCTTATTAAAGGAGATAAAGTAGGGACTCACTGGCCAATAGAAATAGAATCTGGAAAATTACAGAGAACCATAGCAGTCAGTCTCTTCTCTTCTCTTTGTTTCTTTTTCTTTCAATCTTACCTCTTACATATTCTTCCCTCTTCTCTTTACACCTAGACCAGCCTTCCTTGTCTCTCTGTGAATACAGGAAAATAGTACAGTCATCTTAAACTTTAGTTTAATAGGTCCAGCATCTGCCACTAGCCACCAGGAAGTTTGGTCTCAACTATAAATCTCAGGAAGAGATTTGACTGACTATCTTAGAGTCAGTCTAAATTTGACTGACTTTCTTAGGTCAGTGTATCAATTCAAATCCAATCAACTATGGTTGGTGGGCTAACAACTTTTATTTTGTTTTGCTTTTCCCTAATAAGCCTCTCACCTAACAGAATAGAAAGGAAATATAACAGAGGTCAGAAACCTCAATGTTCACTACATTCTACTCCTAGAAATCCTGTGTAGTTTTCAGGCCCAGTTTAAAGGTTCCTTTGTTGGCCAATCTTGCCTGGATCTATAAAACAAAATCAATTATTCCTCCTGGATGTTGTGCCTCTGTCAAACAACTCACTTCACTCTGCCAATTTTTATATATCTTTGCTTACATATGTCTTTTCCAACCACATGATTCATCTCTGGGTCTCCCATAATGCTTAGAACAATACCATTAGATAGTTTTGTGGCAGTATACATGGTACACTAAAGGCCTTAATAAGGAAAATCATCCTTCTTTGTCCTAATTTTCTTCGGTCTCTGAACATCTATGATGTGCTCATTCATTACTTCAACAATTATTTTTTGAGAACATACTACATTCTAGGCACTGTGATAGACACAATACACATAGTAATGAACAAAACAGACTGTCATGATAAAGCTCTCGTTCCACTGTAGAATTTACATAGTCAAGCAAGTAAACATTAAGTTCTAGATTATGGTAATGCTATCAAGAAAATATAGGGTCTCATGTCATATAATGAGGGGACCTAATTTAGACTGGGTGGTCAGAGGAGCCCTCCTTGAATAAGTGGACTCTCACGTGTAGTGTAGGTGGCCAGAAATCTGCCAGGTGAATAGTAGGGGGAGGGAGGATATGGAGGAAAATAGTTTTAAATGTTGCCATTTAAAAAGGTCAATGTGTGTGGAGACCCCCAGGTGGGAAGGAATTTGGTGGGTCCTAAGAGTGACAAAAACTCAGTATGCCCACAAGGTGGTCAGCAATAGGAAAAAGAAGCAAAGTTTGGTTACAGAAGTATACCAAATTCTGCTTATGAAGGACAAGGCTTGATCTTCGATCCTGAGAGAAATGGGTGCCACTGAAGTGCTTTAAAGGGGGTAGTATCATGGTTCAAATCTGTATTCTTGAGAGAGCATTCTAAATTCATGCTGGACGATGGATTAGAAATGGGAGACTGCAAATATAGAAGCAGAATATAAGTTCTACATAGAGGTGGCATGTACATTGAGAATGTGTGAAGAGATCTTTCTCTCCTCACACTGCTGAATTTCACATTCTGCCTTTGAGGTCAGGACAATGATTCTGCAACTTCCTTTCTACTTCCCAGTAGGCTAACCCATGGATTCCTCTTCTTGATATTCATGTTTCTCCCATCTTCTCCTAAGCCAGTCCTCCATCCTCTTAAATGACAACTCCTATATTTCCTGCTGGCTTCGGAATTTCAGTCAACCTCGATTAACTCAAAAACTCTGTTAATGATTCATATATTTTCATGAATGGTGACTGATCTCAATCATGACTGGTCATTGGAATCATTTAATAAACTTTTTCCAAATACTGATTTCTTTGCTCTGCTTCCAGAAATTCCCAATCAGCAGGCCCCCTCATCCATGTTTGAGAAACTTTGTTAGTGGTCTGTTGGTAAATTCCTATCATAATAATTTGGTTCTAAGCATTTTCTAAGATCTCTTTAGTTTCCAGAGGCCACATAAAAGGAGCAGTGCAGATCAGCTTTAGAAATCACTTCAGAGGTACCTGGCTGGCTAAGTCAGTAGAGCCTGTGACTCTTGAACTCAGGGTCATGAGTTCAAGCCCCAATATGGGCATGGAACCTACTTAAAAAAGAAGAAGAAGAAGATATTAGTAGAAGTCAGAATCCAATCATTTGTCATGATTTGTCCAACGCTGGCAACATCCTTTCCCATGGTAATGATTGCTTACCAAGTATATACCTGCCCTCAAAGAAAGAGATCTTTTCCTTTTAAAATTACATTGTGGATTTTTCTAGATCCTGCAGCCACATATTAATAACAACATGATACCAACTGCACATAATCCTAGTAGTAGCAATAAGCATTTTGACCTGTGTCATATTAGGAAAAACTTTGCCTGATTTCTTATTACTTGCTTATAAGGTTAAGATAACAGGTCATGTGAGACAATGAAGGCTGTGAGCTTATGTGATATGCCTACAGGCAAAAAAACAAGAGCAAATTCAAAACTCTGAGCTCCTAAATTTCCAGTCTTCTGTTTCTCGCCCAGAGCCATACTACCTCCCACACTGCACATGTTGTAAACTTTATGTAGCCCATCTGTTAAGAAGTTTGTTTTCCAAATTTTCAGGGGCTTGGCACTTCTGGACTGAGTACCAGAACTAAATGTGACACAGATTTTTACCTTTTCACTAATTCTGAATTACAAGGGGGCTGGTGTTGGAAAGAGTCTGGGGAACAGAGGAGGTAACCTTTATATACGGAAGCAGCACAGCAATGGTTAAACATCATGGCTTGGCCAAACATAGACTTCACACCCGCCATGATAGCAGTAACAATGCTAAGGATATAGTGAGTTTTCAGGTTCGATTGTGGGCTGAATGTGGGCACAGCTTGGCATTTGAAATTAGGCAGATTCAGACCATGATGTTTTCTCACAGTTAATGCAGAGACCATAGATAATAATTATGTTGCTGAGCCTACAGAGAATCTTTACGACTGATCCTCTATTAAACTGGCAAAACAAGAGGATAATGTCTCCAGCACTAACAAGTTGGCAGGGAAGTTGCTGGCAGCTCCTCCCACTAATGTTCCATCTGTGCGAACCTTCAGTATGATCCAGGAGATTGTTTCCCCACACAGGTTGTGCCTGCAGTATAATCAAGAGAGAGCGAGAGCAAGCGGAGATATCTTCATTGTTTCCGAAAGTCCCTGCCATTGGAGGGTGAGCAGTGCATGGGATTGAGCACTAATGCTTTTATGTCATTCTAAGGAGAAGTACCCGTGCGGTGATGTCGACAGGAAAATAACCGTTTCTAAGTGCTGGCTTGTCCATGTGACATAAAAGTCGCGGAACAAGAACAGTTTCTACCAGGATTCATTTTAGAAGAGCCTTTTGTTTCTTTTCTTGGAAGCTGGGAAAACTTCTTTTGTTTAAAAATATCTTTTCTGTTGATTGCTAACACAGTCCATGATACTTTCCCAGCCTTGACTCTCCTCCAGCATCCTGGGTCGGCTGGCTCAGGCTTTGCTCTAAATGCACTTGGGGGGGTCGGGGGAGAAAGGCTTGTGAATGCAAAGGGAGTGCTCAAACCAGCAGAGGAGAGGCCTGAGTGAGAGCCTTGAAGTGATGTCTATCATTATACACTTTCAGTGCCACCCAGGAAGGGTTCTCTGGAGGTCTCGGGCGGAAGTAACATCTGCCTCCTCTGAACTCTTAAGCATTCATTTGATAATTAAAATATAACTGCCTTGGTTTGGTGATAGTGGACTTGTAGTCTTATTTTTCCTATCATATGATCCACCGTGCCTAGAATAGGGCCTAATTTAACAGACTTTGTATCATGAAGAAATAAATGTATTCTAAGCCATCCCTACTGAAGGATAGATAAAGAAGCATCCTGAGCTTACTCACAGCGGAAACATATCACCAGTGACTCACCTCATCCTTCACGGTAGGTACTCTACAGAATAAGAGGTAATGACAGCTAATACTTGGGTGCTTTTGTGCATCAGGCTAGCTCTAAGCCCTTTATATATTTAACCCATTTAATTCTCACAACATGAAGTAGCTAGTGTTATTATTCCCATTTTATAGATGAGAAGACAAAGGCCCAAAAGAGGTTTGCTTCTTTTTGTTTTGTTTTGTTTTGTTTTAGATTTTGTTTACCAGGGTGCCTAGGTGGCTCAGCTCATTAAGTGCCTGCTTTTGGCTCAAGCCATGATCCCAGAGTCCTGGAATTGAACCCCACATTGGGTTCCCTGCTCAGTGGAAAATCCACTTCTCCCACTCGCTCTGCCCTGCTTATGCTTTCTCTTGCTCCCTCTCAAATAAATAACTAAAATCTTAAAAAAAGAAATTATTTATGTATTTATTTGAGAGGGAGTGAGAGAGAGAGTGCAAGCGAGGGAGGGGTGGAGGGAGAGGAAGAAAGAGAGAAAGTATCTTCAGCAGACTCCCTGCTGAGCTTGGAGCCCAACATGAGGCTCAAGGTAGGGCTCAATCCCATGACCCTGAGATCACGACCTGAGGTGAGATCAAGAGCCCAAAGCTAATCAACTGAGCCATGCAAGGACCCCTCAAAGCTATGGTTCTTTTTTTTTTTTTTTTAAGATTTTATTTTTTTATTTAATTTGAAAGAGATAGAAAGCACAGAAGCAGGGGGAGAGGCAAGCAGAGAGAGGGAGAAGGAGAAGGAGAAGGAGAAGCAGACTTCCCAGTGAGTAGGGAGTCCGATGTGGGGCTCGATCCCAGGACCCTGGGATTGTGACCTGAGCTGAGGGCAGACGCTTAACAACTGAGCCACCCAGGCACCCCAAAGCTCCGGTTCTTAAGCGTTATACCCACCGCCTCTAGAGGGGAGTACTCATTGTTGACAAGGGGCACCAATCCCATTATACCATATCTGCAGTTTCTTTAAGACGTTGTGTGGAATTGAAATATAGAGGTGGCCATACCACCCTGAACGCGCCCGATCTCGTCTGAAATATAGAGGTGGCAAAGGTTTTAATTATCTTCTTTCTTTTGTGTTCTCCTTCACAGCATCCACACTGAACACATATTAGGGGTTTGAAGAAGCCCAGGCATTTACTTACTCCTCTCTTCTCTTCATTAATTCATACTCATACTCCTACTCTACATTTGTTCACTCCCTTCCTCCTCCTCCAAACAAGGCAGAAGCAAAGACATATGAAATATTAATGCTGCAAGAGACATTAGCAAAGATCTACACAATTCTTTCCAGTGTCGGAAGTTTCTCATTACCTGATTCACCCAGCAACACAGTTCAACATTTATCCAAATACGGTCTCAAGTGGACTGTTCCCTTCCCCGTGGGCAGTTAGGTGTCTCTCATGCTTTGTTCATAACCACCACATAGTGATTATCATTTTAGAAGAATGTTATTTATTTGCACTTAGATCTCCCCTCCTAGGCAGTAAATTGCTTGAGAACAAAAACTGGATCTTATTTATTTGATATTCCTAGTTCTGTGTATTATAGTGGACACCTAAAGTGGATGTTCTGAATAAATTAATGAATCCTGTACAAAGCCTTCATTTTATAGCAGAGGAAGCTGCAGTGGAGGTGGAAATACAAACTGACTGCTTGTGATCACATACCTGGTCTTTGGAAAAGCTGACCTCGAGTTAGCTGCACTTTCCATTATGGATGCCAAGTTGTCCTCCCTAGCCTAAATCAAACCTGACCTCCTTAATACCTTAATACCTTAATGCCTTTACATCTTATAATGCTTATAATCTGTAACACTCATTTAACTCTTGTGTTACTGCCCTATATTTAACATAAGTGTGCATGCATATATTTTACTTCTGCCTAGAATATAATTATCTTACAGTTAGGAATGCATGTATTTTTTTTCTTTTCTTTTTTTTTTTTTTTCACAGTACTTTGGTTGAATGTTTGAGCTTGGAAACATTAGGAATTGGTCATCTTATCTACTCTGACTACTTCCATCATGAACCATGATGGAAGCCAATTTGAAATATGTTGACTTATCCTTCCTCCTTCTTGAACAATCCTTAACAGTAATAGATTAGGTTTGGATTTTAGTTCTGAGTAACCTTGAGTAAGTTTCTTTTCTTCTCTCTCTTCTGTTTCCTCGTACGAAAAATAAAAAAGAATATTACCTACCTTTGGGGACTGTTTTAAGGACAAATAAGATAATTTTATAAAATATTTAACAAAATCCCTCACATTTAGCAAGCACTCAATAAATGGAAATTACTGGTACCCTCCATCTTGGGCTTCCATGGATGATCAATTTCTCTTTTTTTTTTTTTTTTAAAGATTTTATTTATTTATTTGTCAGAGAGCGAGCGAGAGGGAGCACAGGCAGACAGAATGGCAGACAGAGTCAGAGGGAGAAGCAGGCTCCCTGCGGAGCAAGGAGCCCGATGTGGGACTCGATCCCAGGACGCTGGGATCATGACCTGAGCTGAAGGCAGCTGCTTAACCAACTGAGCCACCCAGGCGTCCCGATCAATTTCTCTTTTAATTAACATATGTCTTTAAATGTGTCAAGTTAAACCTCAGTCCAATTGGACAGGGAATTCATTGTTTATATTTCTAGTCTGATACCTCATGTGTAGATTTAATAGTTTAAATCTCAGAGGCTCTTGTTATTTATAGCCCAGATTTCCCAAGGCTCATCTACTTATTGTCAGAAAAAAATTACATTAATAATAATAATAATTTACATTTTCTAGTTTCTGTCCCCATCCACGAATGGAAGATCTCCAGCTCCCAAGAGAGCTCCTCTATGCACCCATACTCCTGAGAGTCTCCAGGGTCACACATGGGCTGAGTTGGTATTTCAGATGTAATGAAGGTTTTTTTCTTCTTTTCGTGTGTCCTCTTTTTGTGTCTCTTTATTTATTGACTTGGATTGCCCTCTCTCTGTCAGTAATAAATTCAGTCCCAGTGGTAAGACTGAGGAGGAAATTCTATCATGTCCTCCATTTGTCTCTTTCAAAAGCCCATATGCTTATTGACCCATGCTTATGGACCTCAAGGAGGCAGAGAGTAGGGCCCCTGGCCTCACAACCCTTGCTTCGATTCAGCCAGAACATCTTGCTGACTTATTTATATTAAGTTGTTGAGTCCCACAGCAATGTATTTTCCACTCACCTATAAATTCTTCTCAAAACATTACTCATTCCATGGTCCATATTTCTGATAATGGCCCCAGGATCAAAAATCTCAGAGTAGTCTCATGTTCTCTATTTTGTTTCTCACAATCACTTCTAATTACTGCAGATTTTACCTCCATAATCTCTCATTTCAACCTTCTCCTCTCTCAGATTTCTCAGCTGACAACAAGGTGAGTCACAAATGCTCTTGCCTGGATTGCTGAGAAGTTTTCTGAATTTATCTCCATGCCTCTCCCCTTATCTTCCATCTACACAGCAGTTTTCTGGTCTACGAAGTTTGAACACTGGACTAAATCTTGCAGATCTAAAAGCCACTGAATCCGTGAAAATCAAGTTGAACTAGCTAGACATTTGCCTACCAGTTTACATCACTGTTCCTTTCCATTTTAGGTAGATCTGACGAACTAGGTCATTTTTTTTTTTTTTCTGTTCAGGTTGAAAACAAGTTGTTAGAAGCGATGCTATATACTCCTTTTTGAAAACCAGAAGTAAATGTCCTAGATTTAATAGGTAGAAGTTGCGGAGCTATAGACCAAAGAGGCTGCTATAAGATCACTTTTATCTTAAATAGAAAAAAGTTAAGTCTGAGAAATAGTTGGGATTATTGATAGGCAGTTATGGATAGCTGCTCTAGTATAGGAGCAAAAGTAATATTCCTATCATACTTCCTTACGCTATAAACCCCATGAGAACAGGGTGGTGACTGCCTTGTATCCTTGTGCCTGGACATTGGACTTGATACATAGTTGACACCACATAATTATTTATTGAATAGATAAATGAATGGGTGTCTTTTTTTTTAAGATATTATTTATTTATTTGACAGAGAGACATCACAAGTAGGCAGAGAGGCAATAAGAGAGAGAGGGGGAAGCAGGCTCCCCGATGAGCAGAGAGCCAGATGCGGGGCTGGATCCCAGGACCCTGAGACCATGATCCGAGCCAAAGGCAGAGGCTCAATATGCCCTGATCCACCCAGGTGCCCAAATGGATGTCTTTCTAATCACAATTTCTTTTTTTATTCAAGTTCAGTTAGCCAACATATGGTAGATCATTAGTTTTTGATGTAATGTTCAAGGATTCATCAGTTGTGTATAACACCTTGTACTCATCATATCCTATGCCCTCCTTAATGCCCATCACCCAGTTACCCTATTCTAGTCACAATTTCAATACTCTCCATTATTTATAAATGGAAAGGTTCTTGAAAGCAAGTACCTCTGCTTATGAGGTACTATAAAGAACCCTATATGTCCTATAGGGTTCTTTATAGTACTTAGTACAGATAAGACATTCAAAAGGATTGGAGTCCTCGTTGTTTTTGATCTACAGGTGTATTCATAGATGTCACCAAAGAAAGTAATATTCTCAGCATGGCAATGCACAACAGAATCTGGAAATGGAATAAGAAGCCATAGAAGTAGTTGGAAAGCCTGTAAGGTAAGGACTTCTCAAAAAATTCCTTCACAACCTGCCTAGAAAATTGTAACATATTTGAGGTCACTCCAGAGAAGGATGCAGTCCTTCTCCATAGGAATTCCCATCAAAGGGGAGGTAGTGACAACTCCTTCCAAGTTTGTCAACACCATTTTCAAACTCTTAACCATTCCATTATTAGACTTAGGAAAAACAACAAAAAAGTAGCTCTTTCTCCTCTCAAAGAAAATAGGAAGATTACTGATAAAAAGATATTTGTTGCAAGATTTAGAGTGAGAGGACAAGGCACTCACTAACTGAGTACTTTGGGAGCTCAAAGTTCACATCTGTCAGATGGACCGATGTTACCAACCACCATTGCTTATGGAATAGAATAAGGTAATATATGTTAAAGTGTTTTTTAAAACATCAAGTGAGATACATGTTAGGTATTATCATTGTTACTATTGCTTTTGTTATTGTTTTATACCTTGAAAACCCCATTTGAATTATGAGGTTATTTGAATATCAACAATCACCTAAATATACACCATAAGGTTATTCTTAAATAACCTTATGAGGTTATTTGAATATCAACAATCACCTAAATACACATCCTTAAGGTGTGGCTTCTCAATATGGTTACAATCAATGCTACAAAAAAAAAAAAATTCCCTAAATAATTGTTCAGTATGGGACACCCTACATCCACATAATTCCAGATGCAAGTTCAGAAACATCTCAAGGGAGTAAAGATCGTTAAAATTATTTCAATGAAGCAAGAATAAAATATCAAAGAAGACCATCGGATTTTACAGAAGGAAAAACATAGAAATGAGTTGCACATTAAGTATACTGGGTAGCCCCAACTGCATTTAATAGGAAAAAATTGCAACCTTATACTCCCTTGATTATCCAAAAGAAAATGATGTGACACTCTGATATATTATTTAAAAAAAAAAAAAAAGGGCCTTAAACCTTCGACTCCAAGACTAATCTCTTAGTCCGTTCACTTTCATCTGCCATTCTTGCCTCGTCTCTTTAGTGTTTTTCCTCTGTGCTTTTATGTTTGGTGATTTCACAGTTTCTCATATAGTTCAAAGTTTTATTGTCTTCTGTTTCTTGCTTTTAAAAAATTTCTTTTTTTCATGCTGCTTATCTTTGTATCAATTTTTTTCCCATTTTCTCTTATTACCAATCATTTGCAATTACCACTGCTTTTGATCTTGCTGTTACTTTTCTCCATCTCATTTGTGTGAGTGTTCTAGTGTATCTGCCTTATATTGATGTTTCCCCTATTGTTTTCCCCTTCTCTCTTCCCCAATCCCACATAGCCATTTTCCTTTTTATTATTATATTGTTTAGTCATGGGTGGGTGGCCTTAAAATGTTGCAGGAACACTTTGTCACTAGGGTATTTGGGGGTTGGGGGGGAAGTCACAGCAAACATTTATTCTGATGAGTATGTTTCTGGGAGTATGTGGGGGCAGATGGTTGTCTCAGATCACTAGGTGGCAGTAATCCAGATCCGATTCTAATCAGATGGCTGTGCCCCTCCCCCTCCCTTAATGTTTAGGTCCTATAAATGGTTTTTTATTCAAAAATTCACTCAGTCTTTTGCGGCATCTACTTCTGAAATCTAGGACATGTCACATCAGTCTCAAAAATAACATAACTTAACACATAAGGGTTTTTAACTGCTGATTTTGAGCTTGAACTAGAGAGGAAATGGTTTGGTTTATCTGCTTTTCCTGCATGAAAAAAATAAATTTGAAGGACTTTTTATGTACATATGATAATACATAAAATTCCAAATACCAGTCCAAACATCCAGTTGGTGAAACAGAATTTATTTATTTATTTATTTATTTAAAAAAATTTTCTAAAGATTTTTTTATTTATTTGACACACAGAGAGAGAAATCACAAGTAAGCAGAGACACAGGCAGAGAGAGAGGAGGAAGCAGGCTCTCCGCTTAGCAGGGAGCCAGATGCGGGACTCGATCCAAGGACCCTGAGATCATGACCTGAATCAAAGGCAGAGGCTTAACCCACTGAGCCACCTAGGCACCCTGAAACAGAATTTATAAATGAGCTTTTCATACCAACATGCCTTTCAAAATCTCCAAATATTAGTAGATAATTTGAATAATCCATACTGTGTTCCACTGAATATATAGTGACTTCTGCTACTTTTTGCCTACCCTATACTTCTCCTTTCGGGACCCGACCCTGTTCTACCATTTACTATCTAGGAGACTTTGGATATATTATGAAACCTCACTGTACCTAAGTTTTCCCCATTTGCAAAGTAGGAATATTAATGATATATAACTCATGGAATTATTGTAACACTTAAATGAGCTAGTATATGTAAAACATTTAGAGCAACATCTGGCATATACTGATTTCTCAGTGATGTTTATTGTTTGTTCAAGATTTCCTTGGACCACCTATTATTTTTAAGCATTAGATTGGCGGATGAAGATTAATTAAGAACTGTGCCCTCATTATTTATAATTATAGATTCAGATAAGTAATCAGGTGATTACAGTGTAGTATGGTAAATGTTATTGGGGAGGAAGGGCACAGAATTTTATAGAACGAAATAGGATCAATTGATTCAGTAGTAGGGTATGGGAAGGAGAGAAGGAAATCTTTCCAGAGCAAGTCATATCTCAGTTGAAACCCAGGGATGAAAATACTGGAGTGAAAGAATGGGGAGGAGAGAAGGTTAGAAGTGTTTCTGGGAAAGGAATAAGCATATGCTCTTCCCGCAGATATGACTAAATAGGTAGCACTGGTTTTATTCAAGAATTAGGCCATTACTTCTTAATGCCCACAGGTATCTGTGAATAATTCATTCTGATTCCCTATAAAGCGGAAGCAAAGGAGTCATATGAAGGGGGAAGAACTGTAGACTGATCTACTGAAGTGTGGCTATGAAACAATGAAACAGATTTTTAAACAAAATGTGGCATGGGTCTTTCTCAGATAGTATGCTGATCTCCTGCCTATAAAATGCTGCTAAATTTGAATAAGGAATGAGTTTATGAATCATATTTTCCAGGAGTGGTGATGGGTTTATACTGAGTCATCAGTTATTCTCTCTTTCAGGCCAATTGTGTAAATTTGCAAATCAGCTTGATGTGGGATGGGGGAAGGGAGCAATCTGAAGCAGTCACAAAATGAAGCCACTGAACACCAGGGCAATAGAAGCCTGGATTAAGCATTTTGTTTGTTTGTTTTTAATAATCAACTAACCTAAAAAAAGAAAAATCAACTAACCTTTGGTTTTCTTCACTGGACTGAGATCACCAAGGGTGGGAGTTGGAGGCAGTGATTTCCCCTTAACTTCTAGCCCCATAAAGATGCAGCCTTGATTTTCCGAATGGATCAAGCGAACTTCCTAGTATGCAAAACCTGAGCTAGTCTTGCCCTTTCTTTTAAAGCAAACAGCAGAAATCTGAAACAATGAGTTTAACCAGTAATGAGTTTAAGTCAGAAAATCATCCACAAATCCTTGCGGGAAATGTCTATTTCAGCAAGGCAGAGAATTGAAGAATTGTAGACACTTTATGTGATGAAATATGTAAGTGAAGCCCTTTGGGTCTGTGTATGAATGCAAAGTGATTAAATTGAGTACTTACTGTAATTGCTTTCTACCATTTAGTCAAGTAGTGATTAAAATGACAGCCATGGGGAATGGGCAGCAAAAGGGTCAAATGTATTCCGCGCTCTGGGTGTGTCCTTCCAATCTTCAACTCCTCTTGTTATGCTCCTCTTTATGTACATATCCCTTTGTTTAAGCTACCAGACTTAAAGATACTAGAATTCCTGCGCATCTCTCTCTCTCTCTCTTCAACCATCAGGACCCAGTTTTAGGGGTTAAGGAGATTCAGGAACCCTAAATCACTCTTCCCTGGCCTAGAGCAATGAAGGACTTCAGGTAAGTGGGGATGGATGAACCCATCCTTCTGAGATTAATCTGAGAGCAATATTCCCCCTAACCCTGCCTGCCAGCCAGAATAGAGTTCCCACAAAGCATTTCACATCCTGAAGGTTAGCTATTGGCAACCACTTATAAATTTTCCTATAAAAAAGTTCCTACCCAACTGCCCTTCCCCCTTAAGGACAGCCTCATTTATCAATGATCTTTATTCAATAATTACTCACACATTTCCCTTTCCTCCTTTCCTCCTCCTGTTTGGATTATGAAAAACTCTCTCACCTCTTCTGAGCAATTTGTGCCATCTGATTTTTCAGGAATTTCTTAGAATAGAGCAAGTAGCTAGTGATGGCTGTTTTTTTTTTCTTTTAAGATTTACCATCAAACATGACATTCTAAGCCTCTAGACAGTTAGCACAGATGCCTTCTTTCATTTCATAAAAGTGATCATAGTATCTCTAATTCAAAAAGAAACTTGTCAACAGCAATCATGATTCACTTATGATTGTTTTTCTTTTTAACTTCTAATTGGTTACAGTACGACAGGCTTCTAGTGTAACATCCTATAAAGCTCACGTAACATCCTATAAAGGCTTCTAGTGTAACATCCTATAAAGCTCAAGTATCAAGTATTTTAAAATGTCCCCCTGAAGCATACTGAAACATTGAACATATGATCCCATTCATTTTCCTACCCTTATCCATTCTACTATTACTATTTAATTATGTCTTACTATTTAAAATAAATCCATTCAACTATTTCTCGTCTTCCCACTTGGGTTACTGACTTTGAGGTACCTGAATGTGGCTCCTTTTCTTATAAGGTTCCACTCAGATTTTTGTCTTTCCTTTTCCTCCAGACCTGTTCTTGATCCCCTATCCCATGTTCTCCTACCTTCCCTGGCTCACTGGGTAGCTCCCTCAGTGATCTCCCTTCCTCGTCTGCAGCCTCCTCAGTCCAGTCCCTCACTTAGTAGCTAACAACACTCAGCATTTTCCCATCCACTGCAGCTCCACGCAAAAGCCTTTGTAAAATTTGTCCATTTTGAAAAGGAATCAAAGGGAGCTCTAAACCAGTAAAGGACATTAAAGGAAAACTTTAAATATATACCAAGGAAGGACATCATTGAAACGTTCCTAAAACATCAGATACTGGAGTTGAGACATGCTAATTCAAAGAGAAATGGCTAAGGATAATGTGTATTTGCTGTGCGCGCGCGCGCACGCGTGCGCGCATGTGTTTGTGTGTGTGTGTATTTGCTAAGCATTAGGAACTAAAGGTGACACCTGATATGTTGGAGGAATGTTTCAGTAGTAGATAGTCCACTGTCTGCAATTTACTCCTCTCCCTGGGAAAATCAATATCAATGCTCAAGCAATCTGCTGCCCTACAGAAGTTCCACTCCAAAGGAACCTTGAACTTATATACTTGATCTTTTTGTCTCCCTCTAGGTGTTCAGAAACAGCACATTTTACGATCATGATTTTTACCTTGACCCCCATTCTTAATGCCATTTAAGAACATGGGGCTTTTAGTATGACTCATTGAATAGCAAATATAGCATCGTAGGCAACTGCAGTTTGTCCTAATTAGAACATAAACCTGCTCTGTAACATCAATCTGAGATAGGACAAAGGCAATAAAAGTGGCCACCAAGTCACCCTGGACTCTGAGGAAAGATGACATGGTACTTAATGAGAATTATACTGTACTTCTTTAATATTTTCAGTATTATCAGGTAAATATAACACTCCATTTTCTCTCCCAGATCCTAAATAAACTGAGTTAAAAATTATTTTTAGTCCCAAACCACCAGAGTCCATCTCAAGTAGAAACTCTAGGACAGATCTAATTCTCTTCACGTGGTCTACATATTTCCTGGTAGAAAAGCGTACACAAGAAGAGTACCCAAACATCAAACGCAGAGAGGGCTTCCAGGAAGTCAACAGTATTTGAGAGAGACCTAAACTAGGCAGCTGTTCTGGGACTGAATTCCAAGAGCCATTCCAGTCATCTTCGTTTTTCCCTGGCTTCCTCCTCCTCATCCTCTCAATCAGTCCCAAGGATTCTAAAACCTGACCAAGCTGTTCCAGTCAGAGCTAGCTCACCCTTTGGCTATGGGAGGAGAAGCAAGCTTCTCTGAGCCCTGGCTCTGTGGCATTTGCCTGGCAGCAGGGTTTCCAAGAATAGCTATTTTCTGTGGTTTTCTCAGTCCCCACTCCCTAGGGAAACCAAGGAGTGTAAACTTTTTTTGGTCCTAAGGTTTGAGCATCAGCAAAATGTTTGTCTTGAGTTTTAGCCAGCATCTTATTTCATCCAAATGAATTCCCAAATCTCAATTTACATAAACTAAAATGCCCACCAGACAGATCAGTAAATTTCTATTCTGTAACACTAATGGAAACAGAAATAATTAAAGAAGGCTAAGTGACCTTCAGGAAAAGTATTCAATTGAGTGGCAGGTAGGGCAAGTTAAAACTTAATCCCAATGCCTCAGTCTCGGATTAAAGTACTATTTCGAGTCAAAATTGATGTTAATTGCTAGCGAAGGGAGCTTTTTCAATACACTTCTTTGAGTGACCTACAGAGAAATTGAAGAAGGAAAGCAGAGTATCTCTGAAAATTCATTTTTAATGGAAAATGAAAAGCAGGGCAGAGAACCAAGCAAAAAACTCATAATGTCATTCAACCCCCCACACATAAATAATCTTTTTGAAGGAATTGTTTTTGCCACTTAAGTCAAAATTAGAATTACAAATGGGACACTTATGGATGTCTCCATAAACTTGGAGTGCAAATAAGCCATGTATCTTTACTTCCTAATTAACCAACCTAAGCTTTCACCTGTCATATTGGCAGAAATCTCACTGGAGAACTAGCATAATATAACAGGAAAGAATACAGACTCTGAAGCCAGACTGGTCTGAGGAAGCATAGAAAGATTAGGTGATATTCCCAAGATCGTACAATTACAGTGGAGGTGGGATGGTCCGGTTTCCGTATTCAAGTAGTCAAAGCAGGGAGTCTGATTGATTTACTTCTGTCCACCTTTCTTTGCCACACAGTTCAGCTAGAACAAGGAGCTCTATACAATGGATAGATGAGGCTACAGGCAGGTAATCCTATTACCCTGACAGATACGACAAGCCCCTACAGACCCAAGTCCCTAAAGAGACCTCCAGAGATGCCCTAGGAAAATGACTCCTCTCTCTCCTAAGGCTGCCCCTCTGATAGAGATGCTATATTTTATTTCCTATGGCTGCTATAACAAATTACTATAAATGTGGAGGCTTAAAACAACTGAACCTTTTTCTCTCAGTTCTGGAGGCCAGAAATCTAAAACCAAGCTCCCTCCATAGTTCTAAGGAAGAATCCATTCCTTGCTTGTTCCAGCTGGTGGCTGCCCACACTTTCACTTATGGCAGCAGATCCAACATCTGCTCCTGTAATCACATCACCTGTTCCCCTTCTGTGTGTGTGTGTGTGTGTGTGTGTGTGTGTGTGTGTGTATGAGAGAGAGGGAGAGAAAAAAATCTCTGTCTGCTTACCTCTTAGAAGAATACATGTAGTAGTATTTAGGGCCAACATAGATGATGCAGGATAATCTCCCTATCTCAAGATTCCCTGAAAATGTAGAAGTCAAAATATCATTATTTACATTACCAACAGTAGACCTACCTGCCTGTCTTTCTAGTTGTAGGCACAATATTTACATCCCAGGGAAATTCTGTATCTCCCTGTACTTCTGTTTCAGGAAAATGGGAAGATATTCTAGTGCCTCAAAAATTATTAACTCATTTGAGGATATCCAAGGTGTCTCTCCAGCTTTTTTCTCACTAAACCAAGGCAAATTAAAACCAAACAATTTTTTTTTTTTTTTTTTTTTTTTTTTTTTTTTTTGTCAGCAATCCCAAAACAGATCAATCTGCTGTGAGGTGTTATAAAACCCAGAGAATGAACTAAGGAGATTGTTCCTTCTTTCACTCCAAGATATTTTAAGGTAATTTTCCTTTTGCTCCCCACTGCAAACTACAGAAGTTTAGTGCCTTACCTTCATGGTCAGTATTCTTTCTTCAAGGCTTGTCCACTCAGTTTATGGTGTGGTTGGTATACACAGTTGTTAAAGATGCAGACTCGGGCCCCAAGAAGTCTTGGGTTCAAAGGCCTACTCAGCCTCTTCCTAGCTGTGTAGTCACGGACAAGTCAATTACTAAGTCTCCTCCCTATAGTTGTTTCTGATCTGTAAAATAAAAGTATCTTCTTGTTGTCTCTTACAAAGACTAAATAAATTAAGTGCTTAGAATAGTGTCTGTCACATACTGAGCACACAACAGACATTCCCTATTACCGTCCTCTGGCTCTTCCATGATCTTTCTATGCAGAGAACTCTCATTCATCGCCCCCCCCCCGCCCCCGAGTTACTGAAAGCTTTGGCACATGGTGCCCAGGCTGCCTTTCTGCTTCAAAGATGGCATAATGACTGAAACCTTGGCACCCTCAGTGGTGACTCATTTCCAAGCTCTTAATCTCCAGGATTGAATTTACCTTGAAACTAATAAGGTTGAAACTTCAGGGTCCCCCCTTTATTTGCATATGCCCTGCCCAAGGCCCTGAGAGCTACTTTGTCATTTTTATTTGTTATTTGTATTCTTTTTTAAAGAGGATCTTCCCCTAGTGGTGTAAGCTCCAGGCGGTACAAAACCAACTCTGCTCTTTTCCAGTGATTTTCTGCACCTCAACCATATTCTCCATGAGCCACTATGAAAATCAGAAGCAGCCAAGCCTACCCCTGCGTTGACATCACCTTATCTTGACCGCAACACCCCAGTTCTTCAAATTTTCTCTCCGGGGCTCAAAAAACAAAAATCATTTTTGATCAAACTCATTTTGATCTCCATTAGTTAACTTTTCTTAGAAATTACAGAAATAATGTGATTCTGTATTTTTTAATCCATAGATAATTTAAAACTCAGTTATTATCGTATGTATCCTAAAATATTTTGATCGTGGGGAAAAAAAAATGTCCTATGCTCAAAAACCTGGGAAACCTTGTACTGGAGTTACTAGTTAAGTCAACATAAAAACCAAGTGGTTGTTTTGAACTGTGGATTATCAATTTCCAACATTCCTGTTTATACATCAGGGCTTTTCCTTGCCACATTGATGTATTCACAGTGAAATGATGTTCAAAGACCTCTATACCCACAAAAACCTACCCAGTGCCACCCATCACAAAGAGCTTTGCTTCAGAAATTTGAAAAGGTAGCATGTGTTTTCATCTATGTTCTTGTCTTAGGACCAAACCTCATATTTCAGTATCCCAACCCTCAAAAATCAAAATTCAAATGCTAATAAAGGAGATCAAAGTTGACCAATATTTAATGAGCATCAAAGATTTGCCTAGGTTTCTTTGATTGTTCTAGTATAACGTAATAATGAGGAGGCAGTTATACTGTTAATATATCAACATTCACACTATGAGATTTTTCCTGACCTGTCAGTCACCAGCTGTGGAACTATGGGCAAATTAACCAACCATTTCTTACTTCTGGTTCCTCACTGGTAAAGTAAGGATATTACAATGTATACATGATGGGAATGTTTTGAGGATTAAATAGGCTAAATGTGGAATAGTGCCTGACTAATAGGAAATAGTCCATACATGTTAGCTGTCATATGTCACACTCATTTCAAATAAAAGACCATTTGCTGGAGTATAAGAAATATTTGTAATAATACTGAAATTTTGTGTAGGCTTGTATTATGATCATATTCTTTTTTAAAGATTTTATTTATTTATTTGACAGACAGAGATCACAAGTAGGCAGAGAGAAAAAGGAGGAAGCAGGTTCTCCATGGAGCAGAGAGCCCGATGCAGGGCTGGATCCCAGGACCCCAGGATCATGGCCTACTGAGCCACCCAGAGCCCCATGATCATATTTTTTAATCTCAGATTTTACCTTTAATGTAGACTAAGATTTTCTTCTGAAATATATATATACACACACACATATAAGGGGATATATATATATGTATATATGGAAATGGAAATTAATGATCTTGATGTGTAAACTTTGGTAATCTAACTGATGGAAGAGTATTCCTGATGAATTGTCAGGGATATAAGCCAGAAACTCCCAAGACCAAAGACAGTGTATCTTGCTCCAGAAGAGTATTTTTTAGGAGTATTTCCTCATCAAATGTCTATTAAGGATAACATAGTGATAATAATTAGGATAAAAATATTAATAAAATGTATACCCTCCTGAGCTTATAATCTAGTAAGAGGCAGAGATAACTAAACATATTTGTAACACTGTGAAAAGTGAGATAATTGAGTATGTAGGGGTTTAGGGCATTTAAGCTTAAAATTTCTTTTAATTATAAATAAGCCAAGTTACCTATATTGAACAGTTGGCCACTTGTTTTCATGATTATCTCCATTTTAGACTCTCTGTTTACTAATGAATTAATCTTTCTGCCATCACTACCTGAGGTCACATAAATGGGTTCTGTTCTATTCCCCTGATGAAGTTTTAGTGTCAAAAAAGGTTAATATACTGGTTAATTTGCTCCTTTCAAGAAATTAAGTACAGAATGATTCAATATGACTCAATATAGGTACAAAACTCAGAGTCCCCATAGATAGGACATAATTAAGCCCACTTGTCCTCCTTACCAAATCAGTGCCCAGGAAGAGAAGAACTCCCGCTAGAGGATTGGTGTAAATTCAGATCAGATATACAGCAAATCCTGTACCCAAGATAGGGCCCGCCTTGCAATCAAAGCAGTGCCTTGCATTTTGACACCAAGAGGAGAAAGCCAGAGAACTAAAGTGAGGCGTTTGAAAACTGCTGAGAGAGTGGAAGTGTCTCATCTGAGTCATTCCGCTGTGGTGTGCTGAGCCGCTGAAGACGTTTCCCAAGGTTTTAAAAGATGCGGAAGTTGTTCTCCTGCCTACTAGGTGTGGATGTAGTGCTGTAGAGCCGACGCATCACTGGGTGCGGCTAGGTTACAGTACAGCGTGAGCAAGGTCCCAGCTCTCGGATCCCTGCGGGTGGACAAAATTCAACCTCACTTAGGAATCACAGTATGCAGTAGTAGCTCTCTCTACTTCCCAAGGGCAGAAATCAAAGGGACTGGTAGAATGCAGGGTTGTGGGTGGGGATGTGGAGGAGGGAATTTCCTCCCCTTTATATTCAAGGAGGGGGGGTATCTAGAGAAGAAACGTATGTGAAATGAATTTTACATCTCAACCTCCTTCACTCTTATCTGGAGTGAATAGACGGCTTTGTCATACAGCTGCCTAAGGCTAATCCTCCACACCCCCACAGGCTTCTCAGTCTACTGCCTGAGTACCTTTGAAGCCAGGATTTAAAACCCTAAAAATAGAGGCAGGATTACTGGTTGCATGCTGCTGGAGAAGCGGACACAATGTACAGTGGCATGGGGAAGGATGGATGAGGAGGGGAAATGTCTACTTTTAAGACAAATAGTAAACTCCAATCTAGCACATATTTCAATAAACCTGAATTTTCCTGACTGTCAGAGTTTTTGTGGATTTTCACAATTAGAAATTGCATCCAATTTGAATCTTTATGAAATGGCCTATTCTCTTCTACCAATTGAAATTTGTCTTTTCTGTCATCTCTGCCTCACTGCTAAGGCTGGTTTAAGACACCATCCACCAGTTCTGCTGGCTCATCTTGCCCAGGTTTTCTGGTTGATAGCCCTACTCTGTTCACACTTCTATGATTGCCCCATAGATGGGGGTAATCACAGCATTTGGCAAGGTGCCACCTGCTGGTTGAATAGGCAAGCATTATATATACTTTTTTATAAATCCAGGCCTTCTTGCTAGCACAGAGGAAAGGCTAATAAATATATTTTAATAATTATTTATGGTACTGGATTTGCAACCAGTAGTGTATGACACTCTTGTGCGTAACTGAGGTCTCAGGGCTATTCACAAATGTTCATTTCCACACTTCCATCAGTTACTATCAGGAGAGCACTGCCTCATCCTGGTGAACTCAAGGATGGCTATGTGACTTTCTTTGGCCAGTGAGTAGATGTGATGAATGTCGTTTCCAAACAGAAGCCTTAAGAGACATTGTGTACATAAACACATGCCCTTTGGCTGCTCCACAGTAAATGGCAGTGTTCCAGAGGAGAGGCTGAATCACTAAGAAAGGACAACAATGTGGGAGCCGTGGCCACAGTGAACTCTCAGTGGATCGCAATAACCTTTAAGTGAGGGATATTTGAGGGTTGTTTGTTACTGCGGTGTAACCTAGCCTGTCCCAACTAATGCATACCGTCAAATGCTCCTGGGTTCACGAAATTGAATACCGTGGTCTTCCACTTTTAAATACATCCCTTAAAAAGCTTTATTTTCATTAAATATCTTCAAAGTAATTATATACATCTTAAAAGCAGTCAAGGGAAATGAAAGTTAAGTCTAAACCTAATGAAATCCTGGCAGAGTAAGAAGAGAACTCAAATCCCCAGCTGTCCTCTAGCTTCTGTTCTATGAATATTTTCATAGGAAAAAGGTTTTGCAGACAAAATTAAGTACATGCTTCCCTCCAGTTCTTCACTAGGGCAAAAGTAAATTCATTAGCCAGCAAGTGTTAGAAAATAGTTTATTTTTAGTTCACCAGTAGTAGTCTAAAGAATATATTTGTTTTTGAAAACTAAAAAGGTAAATACACAGAGATTTCCAACTCCACCTTAATAAGACTATGCCACGAACAGCTCAGTGCTCCAAAACATTTTAATATAACAATATCTTATTAATATAGAACAACTTTTCTTTTAACCCCAGTGGGACTATTAGTCTAATCATTTCCCTTGTCATTAATTGAAATATTTTTCCCTTCGCAGTTTTTCTCTGGGGCCTATTTTATTTTAAAATTCATCAAATTGCAATTTCCTTCTCAAAGTTTTAATAAAGTAAAACAAAATCTCATCTATTCATTTGCCAGGTAAGCATTAAAACTTGAGATTGGTAAATGGCAAATGGGTCTTTTTCTCCAGAAACAAAAGATTAATTTCTAAAGCCTTTTAAAAGTTATATGACTTAACTCCCCAGCATTTAGACTTCATTTGCTTTAGTAAGTTAAGAATAACAACTCTAACTAATCAAGGTCTCTCTAGCGATAGGACAAAGAGTGATAGATATTACCTTCAGCATAGCATTACTTTCTACCTGTTGCTTCAGGTAGAGATTCTCTTAGAAATGCACAGAGAGAGGCACCTGGGTGACTCAGTGGGTTAAAGCCTCTGCCTTCACTTCAGGTCATGATCCCAGGGTCCTGGGATCAAGCCCCACATCGGGCTCTCTGTTTGGCGGGGAGCCTGCTTCCTCCTCTCTCCCTCTCTGTCTGCCTCTCTGCCTACTTGTGATCTCTGTCTGTCAAATAAATAAATAAAATATTAAAAAAAAATGCACAGAGAAAGTTAAAGACTGGACACACCTTAATAACAAGGACTAGAGCCAGCTGTTTTGTAATAGTAAAAACAAAAGTGTGGTCTGTGTTACTCTGTATGTCTCCTGTGCACAAGTTACCTAGGATCTGTGGAGAATATTAATCAACCATGTTCACAGCAATGGGGACTCCTTCACATGTGGGCCCAAAGGCAGCCAGCAAAATCTTCCACTCATTTTTTTTTTCCAGTTAAGATTGCTCCAAAAAAAAAAAAAAAAAGCAAGCACAATTCTTAGCATTTTACTTTGTTACACATTTTTCAAATATTTAGTATGTTTCAAATGTGATAGGCACTGTATTAATCCTCCAGAATCTAGTGGTGAGGGACACCTGGGTAGCTCAGTTGGTTGAGCATCCAACTCTTGGTTTTGTCTCAGGTCATGATCTTGGGGTCATAGGATCAAGTCCTGCATCAGGCTTCACATTCAACAGGGAGTCTACTTGGGATTCTCTCTTGCTCCCTCTCTCTCCCCCCCGCTTTCTCCCTCAAATAAATAAATGACTCTTAAAAAAGAAATAAATAAAGAAAGAAAAGAAACAAAAAGAAAAAAAAAAAGAAAAGAAAAGAAGGCTCCAATGGTGAGCAGAATCGACATTGGCCCTGTCCTGGGAGAATATACACTATTGTGAAAAGGACAGATAATCAACTCAGCAACAAGATTAAGGACGGTAATAGAGGGTATTCCAGAGTGACAAGAACATGCAGCATAAGCACCTACTCTAGTCCAAGCATGTGAGCTGAGGGAAATGCAAGAGGACTTCTAACATATTACCACAAGAGAGGAAATTAGTTACGCGTACACATGCAAGCGTGTTTCAGGGTGTTGGAAGCTAGAGAAGTTGCCTCTGAGCACAAGATTCTGACCAGAATATTAAGAAAACTAAATTGGTCTTGCTCTGTGCATAAATGGAAAATCCAGTCACATTTTTGGCCCCACAGCTCTAAAAGCATCAGAAATGAAGCCAAGGAATGGAAGGAAGGAAGCAAATCACCATCGGGTCAGAAAGGAAAGGACCAGAAAGAATTGTGGAAGTAACACAACTCACTAGGCTAGGAGTCAGGTGAGCTGAGCACTGGGCATCATAACTATAAATTACAGTACTTCCAATGTGCCAGCCCCTTTGATTAGCCTTCTGGGTTCATTATATCATTCAACTAGTATTAGAAAGCTGTATGGTAGATATCATATTATTCCATCTTCAAGATAAATAAAAGGAGACTTACATATGATAAGTTAGCTTTTCCTGACTTCCAATCCTGAGCTCTGAACAAGTTACACTATTGCCCATTAGAATTAGATTATGTACAAAGATTTTTTTTAAATCTCAGTGTACAGGCCAATTAAATCAAATTCTCCAAGGTAAGGGCACATGGGTGTCTCGGTCAGTTAAGAGCCCATCTCTTGAGATCGGTTCAGGTCATGATTTCAGGGTCACGGGACTGAGCTTCTCTCTCACTCCCTCTGCCTCTCCCCCACCCACTGCTCATGTGCATGCTCTTTCTCACACTAAAATGAATGAATGAAAGAATTAATTAATTAATTAATTAAGTTAACTCTCTGAGTTAGGGCTCAAACGTGAGCTTTTTTCAGCTTTCCTTATGACTCTAATGTATATCCAGAATTGAGACTCACTGTGGTTCTGCTACTAAGCTACGAGATGACTTTAAAACACACACACACACACATATATATATACATACACAAATATATATACACACATACATATATATATATATATATATATATATATATTTTTTTTTTTTTTTAAATTCTTCCACTCAGGCACTTATCTGTAAAGCCAAGAACTAAGACTAGGTTATTTCTGAGGCCACTTCCAAGTCAAACATTTTCAGCTCTATACAAAAAAATTTCTATTAAGATGAATGCTTCTAAAAGATTTGAAAATAGGTAAGAGAATTTATGGCCTAACTAGGTCATTAGGCCATAGACCTCATCTTGTCAATTGTTAGATTCTTGATATATATTTATGAACCATCAAAATCCAAAACCTTCCAATATTATAACAAATTCACTGTTGGAATCCAGAAAGTGAATGAGTTAATCACTCCAGCACTATCTCATGTGATGAATTAAAGAAGACAGGAAGAACTGAAAGTCAATTGCAGTTAGTGATCTTAGATAATACAGAAGCCATTGCAGTAAAAATTATGTAAAATTATAATGCTTATTATTTTTAGAATTAGTATGTAGCCTATATGCTTTTTTCTTTCAAGAAGATCCATCTAACATAGAGTGTCACAGAGCTGCTAAATTGATGCAGTTACGAAATGAAGTTCAGTATTTAAGGAGAGAGAAATAGAAGCTGGGACCTAGTAATAAGAAAGGGTCTGCTAAGATGAACATTTTTCATACTCGATGGAACAGTCCAAAGAAGAGAATAAGAAAAGATAGCAGATAAGCTGAAGATAAGTGAGGCAAAAATCCATGTGTATTTACAATTTGAAAACAAAAACAAACAAAAAAACAATTTGAAAACCAATAAATTAATGCCTTCAGGGGAACTGACTGAGCCCAGGGGAGAGAGAAATGAAAAATACCAATTCTGGTTTTAAGCACTGAAGAAGAAACCACACAAGCCAAGAGAAGCTTAGGCCTTATGCAATTTTCTAGATTCACTTCAAGTTTGAAAGCCATGCCATGGCACTATATTCAGTTGCAGAACTGGGGCAGAACTGTTCATTAACAAATTTGGGCTCCTTTAGTCCCAATAAAACAATAATTGGGCTTTTAGGCATAATCAGGTACAATCTCACTAGGCAAAAAACAGCCACAACTGTCCATGGGGCCCCTTGATACAAAATGGGTCTGAAGGCCACCTGGACTTTGGAATGCTTGTACCTTAGTCATGGGCATTAATGTTGAATCACTAATAAGCAGCATCTGGTGTTTTGCAGGTTTCCTGTGAATGTTGCCTTCCCAGCCAGGAATTAAATATTGAAGGGTTTAAGGAGTCAACCATTATCTTCCTCACTTCAGCCAGAGGTTGTAACGTGATGCCCCTTGTCTCCTACTAAACAACACTATACATTCACAAAATGGGTGAGTCTGGCATAAAACTTGCCTTACCTCATTTCGTAGTAACTTCATAACTTGCTACAGTGAGATTTGTCTATGGGCATTTCACCAGCCTCTCAGGATAACAAGCAAACAGATGAGCTATGGGGGGGGGGGATATATATATAAATATATATATATATATTAAAAAATATATATATATATATGTCATTAAAATGGAATGGTAGGAAAAAAGCAAAGGAAGATAAAGAGAGGAGTTGTGGAAGAAGAAGGGAAACCGAGAGTGGACCTTGAAATAAAAGGAAGATTGTAATAAGGGGCAATGAGATCCAAACAAGTCAGAACTCACTTGCTAAGAATGTAGATCAATGCAACAAATATTAGTTGAGGACCATCCAAATAGCTGGCACTGGTTGAAGACCTAGAAATAACAATATGTAAGATCCAGTCCGTTCTTTAAGGAGCTCACAGCCTGTTAGGATAGGCAGACACATATATAGGCATTCAGATATTCAATTGACAAACTATTTTTTGAGTGAGTACCGTGTACCAGGCATCCTCATGCAAAAATCAGTGTAATGTCATAACTGTTGTGCAAGCAGTAAAAATTATGTACTTTTATAAACACAGAGAAGAGTAATGACTTCTGTGATGAGGTCATAGAGGACTTCAGAAAGTGTCAACATCAGAGGCCTAGGGACCAGTGCTGGGTCTTAGACTTATCAGCTGTATGACTTTGGACAAGTTTCAAAATCATCATCACCCACTACAGTATTGTTAAAAGATGCAGGGTTTTTTGCTGTTGTTCTATGACAATTTTAATGATAATGCTTAGACATCCTAACTCAGAGGTTAAAATGATTGGAAGAACAATCCTCACTCCACTACACAGAGCGTGACTCAGTCAGATTCTCTAAATTTAAGACAGTCTGCAATTAAGGCAGTCCATGCTGACCACATTTCTAGATAGCCAGGCTTGAAGACCAAAGGAATGTGTAAAAGAACTTGAATATCTGCTCGTTACCCATCAGCTACAATGATGACAGGCCAAGGGGCATATTATGTTGGACACAGTACGTCAATGGGCACTCTCATTCCCACATTATTTTTGGCGCATTAAGATGAGTTTAATGAATTTAAAATTCATCATTTTACACAGGCAGAAAGTGTGGATGTCCTTACAGGTCATCTAATCTTCTGTCAACAAACAAAAAAGCCAAGAGAAAAAGAAGTTGAAAGATATTCCCAAGTTATAGAGCTAGGTAATAAAACATCTAACATAAATGGTTACTTAGTTCAGGCAAGAGAATGATCAGGTTTTGAGAGGGGTGAAAAAATGGTCAGGGCTTGTGGGTCTGTCTGTGTTTCTATTTCAGGGACAGTGTTGTGTAGATAATGGAGTAGGGGTTAGAGAGGGTTTCTCAGAAAAAAAGATAAGAAACGATGGGAAAACTAATTAGACACACTCTCACACACACACACACACACACACACACACACACACACAAATTAGTTTTTAACATCGATAACCCATCTGTTCCTTTGACCATTTTAAAGGAAATGTTCTCCTACCTTTGAATTAAACAGAGTTTGCTTTGTAAATAGGAATGCACCTCCATTTCTTCTATACGCCTGACATGTTACAGTTCATGACTAAGTAACTAATGAATAGCTGCAGACAGGTAAACCTCAAGGGGCCTCCAAGGTACAGCTTGGATGTTTGTGTTAATAAGTCTAGTCTCAAAGTAGAACCGGCAATCTCAAAAGGAAATTGTTCTGAGCAATTCACATCTCCACTCACTGCGGCAGGCTTCTCTCCACAAGTCTTATGCTAAGACATCACCATATAATGCAAAATGGGATTTGGGTATGCCAATCTATGTTTGTTGAATGTTTAAAAGAATGGATAAATATGGATCGGAAGGCTGTATCTTATCTGCAAGAGTTCAGTCTCATCATTACCACTAATCAACTGAGCTCTTTAACGAAACTAATATTAGAAAATTCTTTTTCAGTGTTCCTTCCATCCTGTGTTGCTAGATATTAGCAAATCCTCACCAGGAGATCTTAGCTTATTCTGTGTGTGGTGGCAAAACAGAGAATCAAAGGGAAATCGAGGAATTTGTAATTCCCATTGGGATTCAGTGTAAAAGTTGTAGTAACTCACCTGTTGGTTCATAAGGTTGTTCATTTCCATCATCACATAATATTCGAATGTGGGGTGTGTTTGTGTGTGTGTGTGTGTGTGTCCCTCTCTGTTGGGAACCGAAGGTGGGGGGAAGAAAATAGACAGGTGGTAATGGTAGAACTTCAAAGTAGTATCTTGAAAGATGTTTCTCAAGCCATATAAGTGATAAAACATGGCCACCTCTCGCCCATTTATAAATGAGTCAATTGAAGTCCAGAATGCTTGGTGACTTTCCTAGCACAAAATGGACAGATGGACTGGTGAGAGTTAATGCTTAATGCCTTTCAGATTATCAACCTCCTTTACATCTAATGCTTTTTCAATCTGTACTTAACCAGCGGTTTGGAAATGTTCTCCATTTACTTTTGCAAATGTTTTATTAGCCCAACTAGATAAACTCCTCCGAGTCACAATCTGTCTCTGCTCTGCTCCTGCTACTCCTTCTATACTTCTTATTACTATTGTGTCCCTGGCCCCTACCACCACCACCACCACCACCACCCATGGAACGCCATGTATGTGGGCAAATTCAATCAGTATTCATTACCTGAACACAAATTGTAGCATCTTTCCTGGACTACCATATATGCAAGGTTTAATCTTCCTAAACTTTTGTGACTATAACCTGCTTGCTATTTTTATATTCACTTTTTTTTTGTTTTTTAACTTCATGTCTTATACTCTCAGAGCTTTTTATCCACATTAAGCTTTCTCAGCAAGTAGCTGTTCCCCTGATTGGCTCCTTGCTTATCAGAATATGTTTTTCTAAAAGAAAAATTTTCACCTTTTATTCCTAATTAAATTCTTTTAAAAATTCTAAGTTTCTTCTCCTCCCCCCCACCTTTAGAACATTTTTATTATGAGAATGCAGTAAAAGAAGCATTAGACTGAGAGAGAGAAGGTGTTGATTAAGTCTGGCTTTTTTCTATCCTTGAAGCTGTAGCAATCTCAGCAAGCATGTACTGTATTCATGGACTGATGGGTTAGTCAGTAACTGAGTGAATGAATGTCGCAATTTATCAATATACTTTTGCCAGATCACATAGTCTTCTGTGAACTTGGTTCTCACATCTGTATAAAAGAATTATCATCTATAATCTTAAAATTAAGATAAATAATCCAGAAGAAACAAAATCATTTTCTCAAAAAGAAGAACAGAAGGGAATCCTACCATTTGCAACAACATGGACGAGTCTGGAGGGCATTAGCTAAGTGAAATAAGCCAGACAGAAAGACAAATACTGCATGGTATCATGTATGTGTAGAAACCTAAAAAAAAAAAAAAATAATAAGAAAGAAAAAAAGAAAAAAACTCAATCTCCTAGAAACAGAGTAGAATAATGGTCATCAGGGGCTGAAGGTGGGAGAAATAGGGAGAAGTTGTAAAAGGGCACAAATTTTCAGTTTTAAGATGAGTAAGGTCTAAGGATCTAATGTATAACATGGTGGTGCCTCTACACTGTACTGTATAACTAGTATTTACTAAAACAATGGAACTTAAATGTTTTCACCAAAAATCAATCAATTAATTAATTAATTAATTAAATATATAAAAGGATGGATGTGTTAAGAAGCTCAGTGGGGGGGAATCTTTCCACAATGCATATGTATATCAAATTGTCACATTGAATACTTGAAATATCTTGCAATTTTTAAAAAAAGATTTTATTTATCCATTTGAGAGAGAGAGTGAGAGAGAGCATGAGAGGGAGAAGGTCAGAGGGAGAAGCAGACCCCCCACCATGAAGCCAGGAGCCGGATGCGGGACTTGATCCTGGGACTCTGGGATCATGACCGGAGCCGAAGGCAGTTGCTTAACCAACTGAGCTACCCAGGTGTCCTAAATATCTTGCAATTTTATTCGTTAATTATACCTCAATTTAAGAAGAGCACATATAAAAATAAGAGAAATATTGGGCACTTCTACTGTACCAGTTATTTTAAGATATATAGAGCTGCAAATACACAGATAATAATATAGACATAATTTAGTCATTACAACTTCCTTTAACTCCATTTTATGTGGGAAGAAAACTGTAATTCACTAAAACTATATATGGGCCCAAGGTCACACAGTGAGAGAATAGCAAACCTGATTTTTTTTTTTTTTTAAGATTTTATTTATTTATTTGTCATAGAGAGAGAAGCGAGAGCAAGCACAGGCAGACAGAGTGGCAGGCAGAGGCAGAGGGAGAAGCAGGCTCCCCACCAAGCAAGGAGCCCGATGTGGGACTCGATCCCAGGACGCTGGGATCATGACCTGAGCCAAAGGCAGCCGCTTAACAAACAGCCACCCAGGCGTCCCGCAAACCTGATTTTTAATCTCAGGTCTGTCTGTTTCTAACATCAATGCTCTGACCCCTCTGACATGCTATTTCTCTTTATCCTTCTAGTTTTTTATCTCTGTATGAACTCCATATTGCCAATCTGCACTTGATTTAGGTAAAGAATGCCCTAAATCTTAGTAGCTTTAAATGTGTTTCAGTGTTCTTAAAGAAAGCATGTGGTTCAGAGGAGATAGGGCTGTTTCCTACAATTAACAGACCAAAGGAATGGTTGTGTTACAGGGGACACAGATTGGTATTTCAATTTAAAGAAAAAATTACATTCCTTTTCAATGTTCATTCATGGTAGACACCTCTAGGTTCCTTGCTGAATAGCATTTCAAATACCATATAGAGTTATATGCCATGCTTCAAGAAATACAGGCAGAACTTTCCTTTTTTCTCTCCCTAATTCACTAAGTTTAATTATTCTAATACTCTGACATATATCTGGATTTACAAGTAATCTCTTAAGAGTGCCCTGCATCTCTTTTGCTTTTCCCTCAAACTTCCCATTTCTATCTGCTAAGAGAGCACAGTTCAGCAGCTTTGTTTATTTTAATGCTGCTTTCAACCTACAAACCAAAGGTTAATGACAAGAGGGTAACTCAGATTGCAGATTCCTTAATCTTTTCTGCCTTCACCCAACAAAATGTGGTTTTAAAAAATGGTGGCATTTCTACTTTTAGGAAATTGCTGTACTGTATATGCCCCAGATACAACACTAAGATGATTTCATAATCATTTTCTAGACTCTTTTCACCTAGTGTGCACATGTTGTCCTTTTATCAAAATGACTTTAGGAGCAGAAGAGAATTTATTCTACTTTATTTAAAGAGGTGATCTCATGCAAAACTAATTCTTTAGGGTTTTCTATTAAAATCTAGCTTAAATGATAACAGGGTACATTATTGAATGCTTTGTGACCAGTTATCAGAAAATTACGCTGAAATATAATCCCAGTTAACTAAAACTAAACTGTACCTTGCCCAAGTCATATCATCCAATTTGCCTCAATCCTACTCTTCAACTACTAGTTCTATTCTCCTTCTGCATTTATGTTAGTATTTTTAGATTACTGAACTTTGGAATGATGATCCAAGGACATTGTAAGATGAAAACTTTCAAGAAGGTTCAGTAACCATACCTCCAATGACAAGAAAGCTGACTAATACATTTCAGAATGGGTATTCAGTAACAAAGATTAAAATAAAATATACTCATAGAACTCACTCTTAAATAACCAGAAATCCAACTAAATAGAATAACCCATTTACCAAGAAGTCTGGTTCATCATATATTCTAGTGCATTTCATACTTGAATGCGCAAGGTCAGAAATATCCTGCTGTCCCCAAAGTTAATTTTGGGCTGATTCATGTATAAACAGGTATTACAGGGAAACCAGGCCAAGTGTTTCTACAGAAAGCCAGTAGATTTTTATGGTTGTTCTTCCCCCATGGTGGGAGGCAGGAGGGGATAGAGGATAAAAAGAGGCATAAAGGCCTCTGGGGTCAAGTGCCAAGTTCTGTTGAGGTTCAGTTCCCACTGTTCCACTTATTCAACCTGACTTCATCACAGCAGAGAGCACGATGCCATGAGCCAGATGTAAATATTCCCGTTTGGAGCTGTCAGACATTTTTGGTGGTTCACCAGCCTGACCTTCAAAATCATGTTCATGACATTTATCTCAAGCCTGAAAGTTCTATGCCAGAGTATTTAAACTGTGTAAGCATCAAAATAACAGACTCTTACATCAAAGTTCAAATCTCTATTTAAAAGAAAGAAAGAAGGAAAGAAAGAAAGAAAGAAACAACCAACTTTTTCCCACCACTGAATTTTTAAATCCTGGGGTGGGGGAGAGAATTAAAAAACAGAAAATAGTTCCTTTCCCTTTGTTTTGCCTTGTTATTTCATGACAACAAATTGTAACAATTGAAATTTAAAATTGAAGCTAGGGCACTCAGTATCTTTTTTATATATAAATGAATTTACAAGAAAAATCATATAGGAGTTAATTTTTCAACATTGACCATTCTCCATGAATCGGAGTTATTTTTTTTTCCTGTATATGTTTCTACTTATTGTGTTCTTAAAAGCATCTAAAAACTCAGTCATAAAAATAAAGTGTATAATGGATTTTTTTTTTCTAAATACCTCAAGTATTTTTATAGCCAAAGCTGTTTGCTGCCTTTCCTTTGTAGAACCATGAACTCTGGGTTACCCTCAAATAAGATCGACCCCTCTCTTCAATGGTACCATCCTGGGGTAAGAGGCTACATTTTGTAAAAGTAAACAATATAACATATTTGCAAAAGAAAAAAGAAAAAGAAAAATCTAGCTATACCTCCAGGAATCAAAACGAAGCCCTCTAAGGATTTATCCAATCACTCTCTCTTTCTCCAACTCCAATTTGTCCTTTTCTAGCTCTGATTACACTTCCAACAGGACACAGTAGATGTGTAAGCACTCTCTAATGGTTCATATACACCAGTCTTTCTAAGCAGCCACATCTTGAGGAAGAAATCCTGTCTTTTTCTCCCTTTGTATCTTTCACAATGCTGGGCCAGGAAATATTTAACAAGTACTTGCTGATTTATTGCTTCTTCAAAACCACAGAGCTACACACACACACACAGTTCTACAAAGATAGAAGCGGGCTTTTTTGTCATATGACACAGATGATCCATCTAAAAGAAGGAGTTTCAAGGGCTGAAAGTGAATCTAGGATGTACTTCTCCAGGCAGTAAAGAACTGCACAGTGTTCTCTGTAGAGTTGAAAACAATGAGGTCCTCACTGACACCTGCACTTAACACCTGCTGGCCCACCCCGCTAAGTGGGCCAGCAGAGTAAAGCAATTATCCAGGTGACTCATGGAAATAAGCCATTTTTAGCTGAAATATCTAAGCAGTTCAAGCTAAAGTAGGTTGTTACCGGGGTCACTCAGGCGAAAGCAGGTTGTTATGTTTAAATTTTCTGGTAGTAGGGGGAAGGGTGGAAGCCAACTAAACAAAAAGGTCAGCCAGAAGTTCTCCCCAAAGCCGGAATCACTGCTTACGAGCTTCCTGAGCTATTGAGAAGGGAAAGGAACTAGTATTTTGGCTATCTCATATTCTACTGCCTGCATTCACAGGTGTAGTCTTCATTTGAAATAATAAGCTTTTGGTCTTCAGAAATCACCTTTTACCATTGTTGTTTGGTGGGAGGAGGAACACTTGATTATAGAGATCCTGACTTGTTCAAGCACTGAGAGGCACTTCACAGACATCGGTTTATTCGACAATAAATCTTGACACCAAAACGATATAAAGTTCCTGTTCCTTATAGAAATAACACTTAAGACCTTTGTTGTTCATTGAATACAGTACTGTTTCCTGGCAATGACTTCTGATGCATGCAGATCCTTTCTTTATACGCTACCGAAGAGATGACTGATGGCTGACTTTGAGAGGGATGGGTGCTGGCACAGAGCTTCCCCGTCTGTGTCCGCCCAAGAGCTTTGTTGACAAACTGCTTCCCTACATGTCCGTGCCATTTCTTGCCAAAGCCGGGACTAACTTCCCTTTGTTGAATCTCTGCAGCAGCATTGCTTGGACTTGGGTCTCAGTAGGATGCTCCATATTTTATTTGTATACTCTGTTCACTATAGCTCTAAAACTGCAGGCCCTCCCAAGGAAACTGTTGTAAACCACTGTGTTTTCTCAAACTATAGAAAGCTCAGCTTCAGTGACAGAGGACAGAGAATGATGCAATAGGGTGAGGTAGAATGGGAGTACAGACACTCACGCAACCTCCAGGGACATTTCTTGGCCATAGATCAACTCACCTGTTAATCCTCTTGGTAAGTAGTCATTCACAGTATAGACTGTGGAGTCAGGCTAGGCAGGCATGGAATTCTGATTCTTCACTTACAAAGGAATCACTTTAGAAAAGTTGTCTTAACCACTCTAAGCCTCAGTTTCTTCATCTCCAATGTAAGAATAAATACTAACTCAGCAAATACTAACTCAGCCTTATACTGTTGTTGGAAAGATCAAACGAGACATCAAATGAGATGTCTGTAAAGCACTGAACACAGGTGTGGTACAAAAGAAGTTTTCTAAAATGGCACCTATTTGATCACTATCATCATCATTTCCTTTTTTTTAGTGCTTTAGGAATTGGCCAGCCCGTTGCTCTTCACGAATCACATTTCTTCCCTGGATCATCTCAAAATGAATCATAAACTAATAGCTTTTCCCCCTTCTTCTACAATCCCAAATTAGGGTTCGTGGCATGATTGACATTTAGCCAGGAGTAATAAGAAAACCATATATGAAATGCTATCCATCTATGAGCTGGTCTTCATCTTTTTGATATTTATGATCCCTTAAACACAGTCTTAGCCATTCGTGAACTTTTATAGCCAAACTTAGAAGGACTAAACGACTGAAGACAGGAGTCACTTTCAAAGACGGGGGGGAAAAAACAGAC
Source organism: Mustela nivalis (assembly GCF_964662115.1). Taxonomy (NCBI): domain Eukaryota; kingdom Metazoa; phylum Chordata; class Mammalia; order Carnivora; family Mustelidae; genus Mustela; species Mustela nivalis. Next base: position 28,797,077 of record NC_139026.1, read on the forward strand.
ACAAATTGTATTAGACACTTTATTTGTGAATTAGGGTTTTAGGGACTTGAGTTCAGGGGTTCAGGATGAGGTAGAAAAAGAAGAGAGGAAATTAAAACAAGAGTGATATCGTTTTCTAAAAGGCATCTATACACCTAGCATACAGAAGATCATTTTGTTAAAAACTGTCCTAGAAAATCTGGAGTTTGGGGTTATTACAGCTGGGACAAAAAATCTCAGAGAAACTTTTAGATATATTAGATTGGGCTGCTAATGTATAATTGAAAAGGAAGATATATTAGATATATTAGACTTGGGCTGCTAGTGTGTAATTGAATAGGAAGCCCCTTTTGGGGACCTCTCTACCAATGGCACTGAGTCCTCATCTGTATTGAACTGAATAAGGTGTTCATGTAACACCATCAACCTTTGGAAATTTTCCAACTTTAGAACTGAAAAATCTGTGATGCATATTTTGGGGGGTTTGTAGGCATTTGCAGACATGTTTTGATATTCACCCCAGTTTCATCACAGCTACATACCACTTTTTTAATTAAAAATTGTTCTGGTTCTATTTCTGGTATTTGGTATTTGGTCACTGATAAGGGATCTGCCACTTCTAAATCCCAACTTGACAGATAACCAAATCCAGCAGAAGATTTGCTATTTATAAATTCATAGCCATCACAGGGACTTCTAGCTAAGAAGAATGTAATCTTTCAATTACATATAAATTATCTTTTTTACTATCTGCAAAACAAATTAGAACAAAAATTGGAAAAGTATGTTTTCAGTAGGGAAAAAAACTGAAAGAAAATTACTTCGATAATCAACAATAGTGTGCTTTATTAAAATTCCATTATACTGTATTTATCGCATTGCTCCCCTACTTAAAGCCTTTCAAAGACTCCCCTTCCCTTTCTGTCAAGTCCATAATGCCTAGCACAATTTAGCACCTCCCTCCCTATCTCTCCAAACTTGCCTTATGCCACTTTTCTCCATGTTTTCCTTTTTCCAGCCAGGCAAGCCTTCATTCAATCTTTTGAAGAGCTGAATACTTTCTGACCCAAGCCCTTTACATGTGCAAACATCTTTACTTGGGTACTTTAACTTTTTACACCCTTCCCACTCCCCCTACTCTTTCTTTATCCTATTGCACATTCCCCTACCTCTCAGTACTTTTCCTTTATGGTACATTTTCATAATCATAATTAATTCATTATCGGGGTGCTCTTCTCTTTCTGCCGAACTCAGATTTCCATGAGAATAAATACTTTATCCTTCTTATTCATAGCTCTATCCTCTTCTCTTAATAAGAAAGCACACAGTAGGTACTCATTAAAAATTGATTGGCTGATGGAATAATTACTATAGATTTTAGTGAAACCTGGAAGTTATATTATAGCTTCTTTCTTGCTTAACAATATGAAAGCTATTCTAAGAAGCTGGCACTCTTGTAGATACTCAAAGAGCAACTAATGTCAATAGTTATTATTTTTTTTTAAGTCCCAGAGGAAATGATTACTGCAACAGTTTCTAGGGGCAGAACTGTCTTGAGTCATATCTGCTAAGATTAAAGTACCTAGTCTTTTCATTAAAATTCTTTGCCTCTCTGACTGTCAGTTTCAACTAGAATTCTCTCCTCCCCACCTAACCAAGCCTGTGGAAGATAAAATGCCTTCTTTCTAAAGTTGAATGTTATATCTTTATCTTTAAATAGGAAAATCCTAACAACTGAAAAGCTCTCTCCTTATCAAATTCTTACCCATTTTCCCTCTTCCATTCTTTTCAGGTAGTTGTGATGTCACAAATTCAACTCTAGTGTCCCATCAAATGGTATAGACCAAGAACTGAAACTACTGTGCAATTGTCCAAATTATAGTGAACATCAGATAAAAGGTTTGCTATCCCCTGTTCTCTATTTTCCGGAGCCATAAATAACCTAACACAAGCACAGTGCCCACTGCAAGAAGCACAGTGCATTCTGGAAGTTTAAATAGGAGAACAGTCTTTCAGTTTCAGTAATACATGTGGAAGTCACATAAATTACCTTCTAAGCAATCCAGATTGACCAGAGCATCCTAACCAGCCAAGCTTCCCCTGGTGCTCTGCATTTTGCCCCAAAATGGTTACTAAACAACGCTGCTATTATTTGCTGTCTGTGTGTGGTTAGTACTAACATAGAGAGGTGTTTCTATGTTTGTGTTTGTCAGACTTTTTAATAATTCACACATTAATAAGGCAATTCTCAATCTGGCTAGTCCTTAAATTTAAGACACAAGATCCTTTCAAATAAAAAAAAAAAAAAAAAAAAAAAAGGAAAAGGAAAAGCTATTTCTGCCTGCCCAAAGAGAGGTATGTTAATACTGGTTTCCTTCAAGCTGCACTGTGATCAAATCAGCTCCTTAGCACAAGTGTCCCTGGCTTTGGAGAGGGTCAGCTCAGGGAGCAGTGCAGTTTACACAACATTAGTTGCCAAAATGTGAGCTTGGGCTTGGCTCCACTTCCCTTAAAAAAGTCAAGAACGGAAAATCTTGTCAACTGAAGATTCAGTTAGGCTTGATTCAAATATTTAGGCTATGACTACTCAGGATGAAGTAGAGTTGAAATACAGTTAATTTGACTAATGTGTTCCCTCTCGTCCTTGACCTCCATCCTCCCGTTACACACACACCCTTTAAACCTGAATGCCTCCTTCGTTTGTAGTCCTCTGACCCCATCTCATTCTCCCAACTCTGGTTAGACACCCCTCCTCTGTGTTCCCATAATACCCTACACTTACCTGTGTCATGTGACTTACAGCCTATTTTTAATTACCTGTTTGCCTTTTACCGTAATGAGATCCACAGATTGCTTAATGGCAGGGATCCCATTTTATTCCCCAGCATCCAGTTCTGTTCCTGGTCAATAATTCTTTGATAAAAGAATGCATTAAGGGATAATATACTGCCAGATTCCACGTGGAGTCACAAAATGCCTGACATGGTAACTTCTTAGAACTGAATATAATATACCCACCTACTGTTATCCCCGAATCTACAGACTAGAAGTACCAGCTCCAAGATTTCCAGGACTCTCCTCAGAGATAACACAATGGCTGATGAGTGCTACAATGAGCTATGAGTCATAGCAACTTAAAAATTATGGGGCAAATCTTTTGTTCAAAATATTGGCTTGCCTTCAACTTAGCGTTTTTACATCTTCTATCATTTCCCTCTGATCCTTCCATGGGGGGAGGGGTGCTTCTCCCATATATCCACTTGGCAGCTCATGTCCAGGAAGTTAAATGCACGTTCTCCTTTCTCTTAACTGTCACCATGCCTTGTCCTGTCACCTTTATTACTTCCTTGAAACCTTCCATCTACTGAGATTGTTCTTTTATCTATGCCACCCGCCATTTACTAATATCCAGCATACCTGTCTGCATTTTTTGAGGGTACTGGAACATGATTTACAGTTTTTCCTCTTGCTGTAGTCTCCAACCATTGTCTTAGTCAACTCTGTTACCACACTGAGAAATCATTTAAGCCTCTAATTCCCTAATTTCCTCTGATTCAGTGTTTTGTATCCAAGTTACCAGACTCTTGACTCTCCCATTTACTTTTTTTCCCTCTATGGGGCTGCTGATTAGGAATTGGGGAGGATGGGGGCGCCTGGGTGGCTCAGTGGGTTAAAGCCTCTGCCTTCGGCTCAGGTCATGGTCCCAGGGTCCTGGGATCGAGCCCCGCATCGGGCTCTCTGCTCAGCAGGGAGCCTGCTTCCTCCTCTCTCTCTCTCTCTCTGCCTGCCTCTCTGCCTACTTGTGATCTCTGTCTGTCAAATAAATAAATAAAATCTTAAAAAAAAAAAAAAAAGGAATTGGGGAGGATGGGTGGAAGCACGGGTTTGACTCGGGCTAGGAGCCCTGGGCAAAAGAAATATGGACTGTGAGCCATTAACTAAAGGGAAATTGGTGACTCGTTTTGAACAGGGAAGAGCAGGGAAGTAAGAATGGGTCCAAAATACCAAGTATAATGAAGTAAGGTAAGATAAGTGTGGCAGGTAAAAACCTAGAAAAGATATTAATATGGAAGTTGTTATAGTTTTCAGCATTCTTAGGTGCCAGTGGTTAGCTGCTCAACTTCCCCTCATATTCCCTCTTCTTACCCTCATCTCTGCCTTTAGAAACAAATATGACTCTGCCAGATCTGTTTCTGAACATGTGTGTGCAGTGAAAGGGAAGGCCTAGTCAGCCAAGACAAAAAAAGGAATTCATCAACTCCATCAAGAGCTGGAGGAAAGTAATGTGAGTATGAACAGGACAGCTCCCCCTCAGGGCTGGGCTGACAGAGGGAAGGAGGGGAGGAAGTTAGAAATATGAGACTCCAGAAGTATATGAGAATTGCCAAGGAAAGAAAACAAACAAAAAAAAAGAATTCAAAATTGGTTCCCATTTAGACCTTCCAAGGAAATAAATGGAATTCTTCATTTTGGGTGTGGGTGTGGGTGGGTGGGTGTATATGTGTGTATCTGTGCTCTACTCTGGGCCTGAATCCCATAAGTCACAGCTTCAGTTGAATTACTTTGGAATCCAATGTGGAGGGTTGGCCATCAGATAATGGACCAAGTAAGTGAGGAGATTTAGGGTGCAAAGAATTCTATGGATATCTAGTGACCAGCTCCTGAGTGAGCAGAGAGCTGTGGAGGCACAGAACCAAGTTGGGCAGCCTTGATCTCACTACTGCTGGTTTGCAGAGTGCCAATCCCTAACCTGGATCAACCCAACCATCTGTTTCTATGGGCTTGCTCCCAAGCTACTGAATGCAGTTGGAGAAAATTGGCTCTAAAACAAATTTATAATTTTCAGGCTCAGCTGGACTGTCAGTGCTGCTCAGCAATTCTTTTACTTACCCATGATTGGTTCCCTTCCCCACTCTCAATCACAGCTGTGCCAATATTTTATCCTTTTTCTTCAGAACTCCAAACAACTTTCTCTCCATTCATGTGCACATTCAATAGCTATTTATTGAGCACTTACTATATTCCAGGCACTTTTTTTGGGAGTTTGTAGAAGTTTAAAAATAATCACAAATTCTTTGAAGTTCCTCTCAGCAGAAAGGCAGTGTCTATTTCTTTTCTTCTCTATCTGGTCTGATTTGCTATCTGATTTGCTTTGGCCAATAGACTGCAGCAGAAACAATGTGGCACTACTTTCAAACAAGGTGTCAAGAATCCCTGTCACTTGCTCTCACCCTCTTGGAACCCTGAGACCACCAGGCTCTGAAAAGCCCTGATCTAGTAGTCTTCTTGAGCATGAAAGACAAGGATTGAGATATCTAGTCAACTCAGCCTTCACAGCTAAAGCAACCACCAGCCAACCCACCAGCTGACTACAGCTGCCTGAGGGAGTCCCTCTGGTTTTCTCTATTTCCTTCCATCTCTGCTTGAAAATCAACCAATTCTTGCCTTATCTCATCTCCTTTGTGTAATACTTAGGGGAACTAATAGTAGCCTACGCACACTCCTCTCTGACACTTTTCAAGAACTTCCTCTACAAATAAAGTCAAGATCCTTCAAAGTCTGGCTCCAATATGCTTTCCTATCTCAATCTACGCCATTATTCAACGCATTCATCAGTTCTTTCGGTGGTCCAGAACCTTGGACTGCTCACCATTTCCCTTACATGCTGTGTATTTTTACATCATGCCTTTGCCTTTGCTCATGAATGATTATTAAAACTCCTGATATATCTTCATGTTCTTAAGTATATTTTAAGTATATTTTCTGTGAAATTGTCCACAACTTTATCCAATCCAATAACTTCAGTCAAAATGAGTTTCTATTAAAAAAAGAAAATAAAGGTTTTTTAATTTATTATTTTTATTTTTTTAAGATTTTATTTATTTATTTGAGAGATAGAGAATGCACAAAGAGAAAGGGAGAAGCCGACTCCCCACTGAGCAGGAAGCCTGATATGGGACTCAGGGACTGAGATCATTGCCTGAGCCAAAGGCAGTTGCTCAATGGACTGAGCCACCCAGGTACCCTAATTTAAAAAAAAAAAAATTAGTTTCTTCTTCCTCTATTGCTCCAAAGCATTATATTTTTTAAATATTTTATTTATTCATTTTTGAGAGAGAGAGAGAGAGCATGCGTATGCACACTAGTAGGGAGAGGGGCAGGCAGAAAGAGAAGGAGGCTCCCCGCTGAGTAAGAAGCCCTACATGGGACTAGAGCACTACATGGAACATGATCCCAGGACACTGGGATCATGACCTGAGCTAAAGGGAGATGCTTAACCAACGGAGCCACCCAGGCGTCACTGAGAATAATTTATTTTTAATCCTAAAAGAATATAACATTGTGTTGTAGTTATAGTTTATATATTTCTTTTGTCCCCCAGTCTGCCTCTTGATCATTAGTCACTGAGAATGAAGATTTAAGGTCACAGATCTTTGTGTCCCTGGTATGTAATATGGAACATAATGGGAGCTCAGTTAATATTTAGGAATTGTTGGACACAACATCTAAAACTAATGATGTACTATATATTGGTTAACTGAACATAACTTTAAAAAAAAGGAAAAAAGGAAAACTAAAAAAAATTATTAAAATTAAATACATGCATACAAAGCTAACAGTATTATCAGTCAATTAAATAATTCCATCCACCCACATCTCACCGATCATTTGGCCAAATCAAATATGCAACAATCTACCCTGATATTTACCTCACCCAGAATGACCGGGCCACCCATGGGACTATCAGATCATTTTACACTGGGAATACCATTCTAATTTTTCAGAGCATTAAAGGAGAGAAGTTGCTAACAATACACAGATGGCCTAAAAGAGCTAATGCACTCTATCTCTGAAGAGCAGGCACTTTATTTTCTTCTTGCTACCAAGACAAGACTCATTATCTAATTTTGTGCATCTGTCTTAAAGTTATTTATAAATACAGACCATTACTTTAAAAGGACAATTTTTGGTTGCTGTTTAGAACTACCTCATTTAAATGCATTAAACCCTGAAAATGTAATGCATTTTCAATGCATGAAATCATTGAAAAATGCAGAGAAGCATGGGAAAACAGATATCTTCACAAGATTCTAGTTCATACTACTTTGATTCCTGCTCATAAGACAAAGTTCTAGAGGAACATATAATCTTATTTTATAAGGTTTACAGATATGTACATAAAATATTCCATTATGCATCTTTTATTTCTCACTGGTATTTATTTTGATGGTATCTCAAAATTTAAGCATATCATATATGCTTTCTGATTCTGTTTTTGTATATTTTTCTTAGATCTGTAGCTTGTTAGAACCAGAAGGAACCTAAAGACCTTATAGTGCATTTCCTTTATTTTACTGCAATTCAGAAAGGTCAAGTGACTTGCCTAAGTATGCAGAGAAAGAAAATAGTAAGATTAACAACAAAGTTTCCTGAGCCCACTAAAACTGGAAGTAGCATAAAACTAACATTTTTTAAAGAAGTTTTAGGATCTCTGAGTTCCAGTCTCAGCTCAGATCAATTAAACATTTTTTGGTGGTGGTTTGTAGAAATGGGGGAAATAATAATATAATCCTGCTTTACTAAACTGGAGTACTATGTCCATGATAATTCTACGAAAGACTGTGACTTTAAAAATTCCTGCTCTTTGTCAAATTAGAGATTTATTTTCTATTTCAACGCAGTTTGCTTACACACACACCCACACACCCACAAATATTCAAAAGCCTAGGTTAACTGGAAGATGCCTCCTTCACTGATGTGTATCCCTAATTTACAATAATGAAAATCTCACTATGCCTGAATCCCTCAGATGCATCAGTCACTTTTTTCTTGGTGATTTAATCACTTCCTTCCATTTAATTACTTTGAGGATTAACTGTGGGCAAATGTATTCCAATAATAGGCCAATCTACAAAGAACAGGAAGCTTTCCTCGCGGTCCCAGGGGAAATTTAGCACTTCCGACTATAACTCTGCATTACAGCTCTCATGTTTCTGTTAGCCCTTAAGCCATGTGTGTCACCTTACTTGTTTGACTGTAAAAAAAATGTCACAGGATGCACTGTTTACATGCTAGCATTTGTACACAATTTCTGGCAGAAGTAAAGATGGCTCTTCTTAATCCAGGCCATACAGGAAGCTATTTCTTTCCAAATCAAGTCATTAATGCTTAAACAAGCAAACATTGCAGCCAAGACAAAAATCAATTTGCAAAAAGGGGAAAGCTTTGTTCTAAACACTCCAGGAGTCACTGGGGAAAGATGATTTTACAAATCTAATGCTTGAGAATATTACGGTATTAGGTTAGGTTGATCCTATTTTTCTAGTTGGATTTATTTTATTTGAAAGTCAAAGTGACTAAGAGTATTCAATACTATCAGCAATGTTTTCGATATCAGAGGAGGTAATCTTCCTTCTGAATAGCAAGCACAGAAATCTTCCCACTGACCCTCGTTTGACCTGTTCATTTCATATATCTGGGTATTTTCCAGTGGCTAAATGCTCCATGACAATGGTTCTTAAACTACTGCACATTAGAATCACCTAGAGAGCTTTTAAAAATCCCAATGCTCAGAGCTGCCTGGGGATTCAGTTGGTTAAGCATCCGGCTCTTGATCTCAGTTCAGGTCTGGATCTCAGGGTCGTGAGTTCAAGCCCCAGGGTTAAGAAAATAATAATAAAAATGTAAAAAATCCCAGTGGCCAGGTTGCACCTTAAACCAAAATATTTGGTAGTTGGAAGCAAGGCATATTTTTAATGATTCCCCAAGAGACTGCTATGATAAGTTAGGGAACCGCTGTTCTCTTACATTTCTGACTCATGTTGCTTTCCAGTAGATGGACTCTCAGAATGAAGGATAAATCAAGAATATCCTTCTTTGTTCCAACTTCTACTCTTATAAAATCAAGACATATATGCATTGGTGTGATACATTTATTAAAATAGAGGGAAACTAATATTTATATCATGAGTCATGAAAGAGTTTGTATCTTTAGATATGTCTACTTTAATTTATTAATCTTTTTCAGAGAGATAATCAAATATGAAAAGACATATGTACAAGATCTTCATTGCATTGTTAATTATACCTTTAAAACAATTAAATAAATTATGCTACCAAGATGTCATGACTTAATGAATTATGAAACAACTACATGAAGAGCATTGTTTTTCATTACATAGGAAACCTCTCAATGCATTAAGTATAAAAAAATACAATGCAGACATATATCCATTTGTGAAAATATTGTACATATTATATTTGAAAGTATATCCATAGACAGATATGCCAAATGCAAAAGTACTGGTCTGGTCGGTTGCACTTGAAATTGGAAATGGTGTTTACCTAGGACAGCATAAGAGAGGTGGGTGAAGTAAAAGGAGACATCCTTATTTTATTTCAAGTACTTTCTTATTATTTGTGTTTTAACAGTGTTACTGTGTACATTATTATTAGAAGTTTAAAATAAACAGAATTAAAACAAAATGGAAAAGTCAACATGTATCTGGAGAAAAAGGTTCAACAAAATGTAAATATCTTGGATTTATTGGGCCTTATATATATATATTTTTGTATTTCCTTTGTTATCCTTTTTAGGCTTCCACCCTCCCCCGTTTTTACATGAGCATCCATTATAACCAGAAAGATTTTATTAACAGTTTTTTTAAAGATTTTATTTATCTATTTGAGAGAAAGAGAAAGAACATGAGCTGGGGGGAGGGGCAAAGGGAGAGGGAGAAGCAGGCTCCTCACTGAGTGGGGAGCCCAGTGCAGGGCTTGATCCCAGGACGCTGGGATCATGACCTGAGCTGAAAGCAGATGCTTAACAGACAAGCCACCTAGGCGCCCTAGAAAATTTAAGATGTTAATCTAAGAAAAGATTAGTAGATAAACAAATCCTTAAATTTGAAAGGATTAATTTACATTGCAGAGGGGCTCCTGCTCACTAAGTGGTAAAGAATGGTATTTCTATTTTTTTCAGTTTTTCTCACTAAGGACTTCAAACCACTTTAGGACTTGAAAAGCACCTAGCAGCTCAGTCCCTTAAGCGTCTGACTTTTGATTTCAGCTCAAGTCCTGATCTCAGGGTCTTGAGATCAAGCCCAGTATTGGGCTTTGCGTGTGGAGCCTGCTCAAGATTCTCCCTCTCCCTCTGCCCCTCCTGCACCTACACATGCATGCGTATGGACACAACACTCTCTCTCTCAAAATAAAATAAAATAAAATAAAATAAAATAAAATAAAATAAAATAAAATAAAATAAAAAATAAATGAAAACGCTTTAGAAAACACTGTTCAGATCTTGTTAAATCCATTATCATGTTGTCCTTAACCTATTCCACAGGTACCTTTCACCACACAGTTAACCTGTATACTTTGCAATTTAAAAAAGAGGAGAGAAAGTTCAACCTGATGAGGCATCAAAACATTTCAGACATTCTAAATATTACCACAGGGGAGACTTAAAGATTCTTCACATGAGGAAAATCATAACCAAGATAAGCACCACCACCCCACATCCCCACACTCCACCCCACCCCCCACCCCCCAGAGAAAGTGAAGTGTAAGTGATAGTTGTTTAACAATGAAACTAAATAGGAAGGAATCCTTTGTGATGTAAGAGGGGAAAATGGATGAAAGTAGCAAAAAGGGGGGAAAGTGGAGAAGAGGGCAAAAAAAAAAAAAAAAGGTGTGGAAACTTTAAGATGAATAGAGGAATTCAGTAGGAGCTTATTGGCATAATTTCTATTGAGGATACTCTATTTTGAATATTTGCAATAAGCCTGGGCTTAAGGAGGAGCAAGTACTTCAGTTTGTGACTTTACTCAAAACTTGAAGATGAGGAACTGATCAAATTAGCCAAGAAGTCAGCCCCACCAGTCTATAGCAGAGGCTTGGAAATCCATATAAGTTATTAAGGATAAAGATTAGGTTTGGTGAGAAAAATGTAAACTAACAAGGCTGTTAGAGAAAAGAATGTTATAGAAATAGTAGGGTGGACTTTTCAGAGACTAAAGTGGCTCTGCTGTGGCATACATCATGCCATTTTGCTCAACTAAAAATCCCCCCCCCCAATTGATCACATAACCCCATAACCCACATAACCCCATGGTTTCTTCCTGATTATTTGATTTTGTGTTGAAAAATAACTGACAGTAGGCACACTCTGTTGATATGGCAGCTGCTCCAGCAAACAACCTAGAAAATGTCTGTGGCTTAACACCATAGAAATCATTTCTTCATTCATGAATAGTTACTGCCAGTATTAGAGGGGTGGCCTTCTAGACAGTGAGTGAGGACCTGAGGCTCCTACCATCTCCTGGCTACAGCATCTTTTGAGGCCTGAAAATCTTTTACTTCCAGTCCATTGATGGTGAAAAATGAGGTGAAGAAAAGAAAGACATCACTTCTGCTCATATTCCATTAAGAAGTACTGGGCACAAGTCTCCTCTAGGTGTAATTCCCAACTGGACAGGCACAGCCTACCAACAGTTCCAAATTAAAGAAGGGAAACGCCAGTCTTTTTGAAGATCAGCAAGCCGTCCTGGCCACAGATGCCATTGCAAGTATCAGTGGTGGTCTTATCAGAAGTTCAGTTCTTAAGGGCCTAACCTAATATAATCCTAGTTGTACCTGTTTGCACTGACTTGTAGTTGTTCTGTAGATAGAACATGTATACATGCTCTTAGTTCCCAGTTAGACTTTCAGAGCAGAAACAATCTTGTATCACATTTGTATAAAATTCTTTTCCTACCCAGAGTTCTAATAGAGCAAAAATGATGCCCAACTAAAACTAACTCTAAATAAACTGTCCCAATTTCCACGCTCACCAGAGTCTGAAAGACAAAGAATAGCTCTGTCTCATCTCTTCTTTACCCATGGACTCTGAATGAATGACTAGGGTACTTTCGCTTTGTAAAACAAATGGCACCTGGGTAATAAATCAACCTCGTTTTAAGGTAGGCAAATATCAACTTTAATTTAGATTCTCTCCATTGTCATGTATGTCTTATCCCCTTCATTTCATCTTTTTTTTTTTTTTCCCTACTTAATACTTGGAACTTTTAGAACTTTGCTTCCCCTTCTCACCAATGTTTGTGGAAGACTTCTTTGTTACTGCTTTCACAGCAGACTCATACATCACCTGGGCTAGTTGTTAAACTTATCTAATATTTTGCAACCAATAATATATGGTTATTGGATAAGCCGTTTATTTATTTTCCAAGGTTCCACAATAGCAACTGTATCTTATTTTACACACTTATAATATTGTTCACTCACAGTCTCTGTATTTTAGTAAAAACAGCATCTGCATTTAAGATTCTCCTCAGGGGCGCCTAGATGCCCCTGTCAGTTGAGTGTCTGACTTTGGCTCTGGTCAGGATTTCGGAGTCTTGGGATCAAGGCCCATGTTGGGCTCCCCACTCAGTGAGGAGTCTGCTTCTCCCTCTCCCTTTTCAATCTCTCCACTGTTCTAGCTCTTTCTCTCTCAAATAAATAAGTGAAATTAAAAAAAAAAAAAAAAGATTCTCATTCCATACCTGTAAAAATAGGTCTTGTAACAACTCCTTGCCTCCCCAAATACTGTTCATAATGCACCTGTCATAAATTCCCGGTGAACATGAACACACCACTAAGGACTGCTGCTAGGCAAGAGAGTAGAAATGGATCCAGGCAGATCCATTACTGCTATTTGTAAAAACACCTGGCCTCCTGAGGGTGAGTCATATATTAAGACCAATCTATTTTTATGTCTTTACTTTTATAGCCCAGATGAAGTTGGTATAACCTTATTATAATAATTTGAATCCTGTTGTCTAAGCCCATTATCATACACTGTTGTTAAGACAGAAGTCCTTTGGTGATATGGAAAATATCTAAATATATTGTCTTTGAATGTGATTAAAAAACATATAAAATATTTTTCTGTTTCTGTAAGACAGCCAAGTGCACTTTTGTGATACCCCATTTCATATCAGAGGCTAAGAAAATACAATACCTAGATGTTTCTTTGATCTATATTTGCCTTATGTCTTTTTGCTAGAGCTGCAAGCATTTTTGAATTGTATTTAAGAGAGAGAGAGAGAAAGAGAATCTGTGATCTGTGAACATATCTTAAGAGGCACAACCAAAGCTTTGGTACTGCTTTATTGAAGGTCATCACAGAACTCAGTAACAGGTCTGTTATAAATATTCCCCTATCTGAGTTCACATCATAGTCATCATTTTGTAAAATAGTCCTAAAAATTCATCCTCATTAAAGAATATGTAATAATCACCCCTAATGTATAAATACATTATGTTATATAACAGGGTGGCAATGGGGTATGGATAGGATTCCCACAGAAAAAGTAAAAGTTGTGCTACTTAGCAACTATAATTTTAAGGTTAACTGTGAATATGTAATCTAAATGTTGTTTTACCTATTACTGTAGCTGCAGCTGGAAGAAATCTTGATTCTCCAAATCCAATTCCATTTTACTACCTAAGGCCTCCTTATCACAGGCTACCACCAACTTTGGTCTCCCTCATTGATTGCATAGTTGCAGTGTTTTGAGTAAAATCATCTCAGCTTGAACCACCTGAAAAAAATACCTTCCATCTTACCAAACTTTTCTTATAAGTTCATCTATACAATCTTTTATAAGTTCATCTATACAATCTTGTTTAAGCTGCTTTAGATGTTCCCTCTTTTCTGTGATTTTCCTACTTCAAAATATACCCTGGGAACTTTTAGTCTGGTTAAATTGTTGTAGTATATAGATATATCATCATTTCTGACATATTTGTATAGACTGTAAAGAGACCTAATAGAATTCTCTGTTTTTATCAGCAATAGTGTACTGCCTGCTCATGATAATACTAATAAATACTTTATTTAAACTATCAACCATTTCTCTTCTCATATAGTTAGAGCCATCACTTTATAGATTAATTTGCTGAGTAGAACATTTCCAGGGGCTGCTGTTTATTGCTGATAAATATAGCTTGCTTATTTAAGCTCTTTACCTTTCTCTAACCCTGCAGAGAGATCTTCTGAAGCAAGAAGCTTTAGAATGACATAGGCAGGTAATGTGCTGAAAGCCCTAGACACCTTCTTATTGGAGGCACCATGATCAGATAATAAAGCAACCACTGCAGCTCAAGGTCAAATGAGCCTTAATCTAAAAAACAATCTCTAAATGACATAAGAGGGGCTTTAACCATAACATCCACTGCATTGAGGCCTTATTTCATCCCTCTGCAAAGTCAATAATATGAGAATCATAAACCAAGCAGGATTGCAAATCCTCTTATCCTACCTGCTGCAAGTTAGTGGAGGAAAACATTGTTTCAAAATTTCACTAATGCAAAGAAATGAGAAAACAGTTCATAAGGTGATGGTTTAATATAAGCAGTGGTCAAATAATGTAATTTGATGGGAATTTTTTTCTCTGCTTGCTTCCTGAGTTCTCCATTTAATGTTCTAAAAAACCAACTCTGATGGAAAAAGTGAAAGATATACAAAAATTAGGTTGAAACTTATTAATCTTGTTTTTTAAGCAGAAAACCTGAATATTTTTATTAAAAAGAAAATTCCTAATTTTATGCTTTAATTACCAATTTCCAAACAGAAATTAAATTCAGTAACTCACATTTCTGTATTGAGTTTAATGCCTCATAATTCTTTATATGCATACCTATTCCTATAACTAAAGGAGGAAGCAATCATTTGGCTAATTTAAGAAAAAATGGAATTTTAGTTTTAATTTGCTAGAGACAAAAGAATTTTAGAATAATGCTTTTCTAACTTTAATATGCACACAGATGACCTGGCAATCTTGTTAAAATTTGGAATCTGATTCAGCAGGTTTAGGGTGGGGCCTGAGTCCTGCATTCTAATAAGCAGCTACGGGTTGCAACTTTGCTGGTCCCAGGCTCCCACTTTGAGTGGTTAAGATTATACGCTCTTGTGTTATTCCTGCACGGTTTTTAAAAAGAGAGAGTAAAGGTAGGGGAAGTATGAAAATGGATTTTATGGATTTTCTCATTCTTTGCTCTCATTTGCATGCACAGATATGACTAACACTTTTTTTTTAAACAACCAGGGAATACATGGTTTATCCTTCTTAAAATGTAAAACACAATGCAAATGCAAGATGAACGCTGTTATGAGTTACACTAAGCTTTGTATCAAAATCTAATACATCTTTTATTAATTCATGGACCACTAATTTAATCTCTTCGCTGTTATCAGTCAACAAGTAAAATGTTCTCAGATTGTTGAGGAAACACAAATTTAAATGTAACCAATCAAAATATTCACTTAGGTTCCATTGAATAGTTTATAAACAATAGAGTAAAAGGATGGTTTTAAATTAGAAATGCGCTGAAAGCAACGTTTTTCTTTGTTGAGCTTAGAAATTAGCATATTTACTTAAAATGCTGACTAAGCCCTTGGATAGGCCTATTTACTTCACTAAGGAGTTCAAATTATGTTAAAGCCTTTAATAAACTCTGGGGGAAATTCCACTGCCATACAATGAAATTCCATTACGTATGACTTATTTTTGGCTCTCCAGTTGATAATAAAACATATCAAATGGCATTTTCTTTTATTTTTTTCCTAAACCTTGGTTATTATACTACCATTTATATATTCTTTAGGGAGAGTGTTTCTACTTAAAAGTATTTTTAATTTCGTTCTTCAAGAAGTATTAAAATATGTAAATGTTGTTATTATAATGATGTCATAGTATATTAAAAATTACATATTAGCAATTATCCTGCTTAATGATTTCCATAAATATTCTGCCATTTATAGTGTTAAAAATACCAAGAAATAACTTTATGGCAGAAAAGATACATTTTTCCAAAGCCCTGCACATAGTTAGCATTTAATATTTATGTATGAACTATAGCCTGATCCTTTGATGATTGATCAGGAAAAGAGCCCTCACCACATACTGGTGAATCAGCTGGCACATTGATCTTGGACTTCCTGGCCTCCAGAACTGTGAGAAATAACTCTTTGTTTTTTAATCCACCTGGTCTGTGGTATTTTTGTTATAGCAGCCCAACTGACCAAGACATGTGTCAGGATCCAGACATCTCAGATCAATTCAGGATAACTCATAGTTTGACTTTGCCCTCTGCATAATTCTAATTTTATGCCCCTTGTTTTAATAGCTTATCCCAAAAGCAGCCCCCCTCGCCAACATAACACACTAACCTCTGTCATCCTTGTCTTACAGAGAAGGAAGGAAGCAAAGGCTCAAAGATGGTGAGTGACTCACCCAAGTCATGGGCAGTTTGGCCAAGTCATGGATTGAGTCCTACTCACTGCAAATCCCATTTTTTTCTGCCATGGGTGTTTTACCTCTGGCCTCTGAGACCCTTGAGATGAATTTGATCTGCACTTGAGAGGATGCACTCAACTAAAGAAGCCTGAGTCCCCTTAATTATTTTCTGCATGTTTGGTGCCAGTTAATTCTTTTTCTCCATCTTTACCACAGGAAGTGCAAAGGAAAAAGATACACACTGAACACTGACATCCCCAGGCATGCTGCTCCGAAACTCACACCAAATTCAGAAGGCCATTATCTCCAGGAAATCTGGCCCCAAAGAGAGAGCAGATGTTGAGATAAGAAAAGAGGCTGAGGCAGGGCTAAATGCAGGCATAAACTAATGCAGGGCCAAGATTCCAAAGAATGGGCAGAGATAGGGTAAGAAGAAGGGAAATGTCTGAGACTGGAATAAAGGTGGGGACAGAGCAGAGGCAATAACAAAAACAGAGAAAGAAGCAGAAGGCGGCAGAGATGGAGGCCCTCCGTCCTGGGTTTCTGCACCTTTTCTGTCTGTGAGCCTTCAAATCTAGCAGATACTAGCCATACTTCAAAAAAGATCTCCCCTTACTACTGATGAGCCAGTTTTCACTTCTCCAGTTATCCTGCTTCAGCCCTTAGGGATAGAAGAGTCCTTAAAATCTCCGCATGGAACATGTTCTATAGATGTGGATAGCTTTGAGTGTGTTGTGGTGCAGTGAATCAAACCAAACACTGCTACATCCCAAACATGCTATAGGTCTCCGCTACAAGAGGCATTACAAAAGAGGGAATTCTGCAAATCCAGTCTAGAGGCCCACTTGTCATTTGATAGTTCACAATCCCAAAAGAACAAGGGGAAAAAAAAATGAAAATAATTCCTTTGAATTTGTTGTAATAAAATTTGATCAGTTTTTCTAAAGAGAAGAGGGTGTTCACTGGGGTGTTTGTCAGTCTGTTCTAGAGGATTTTAAATTGGAAAAAAAATGCAAGAAAAAAACAAAGGTGAACACTCAGATAAAACTTTAAGTATGAGATCAGTGCTGAACATACCTAGTAATTCACAGGAGAAAATAATCCAGGAGACAGTAGAACATAGCACTTAGGTTCCTAGTTGCTTGAATAACAATATATAAAACATATAATTTGATGTTCATGCAAGAAAACCAACACCCCTCATAGACATTATTGCATCTTGGCAGAATAAGATTCCTAAGTGGCAACCCTTATGGAATGCACCACATTGTGCAAAGGGGGGCAACATTCTGTGTCAAGAATGCAAAAACCCCAAATCAAGGGGGACAGAATGATAAAGAGCACATGGGTAGAGATGAAAGAGCATCAAAATCATCTTACTGCTGAAGTGGGGGAGGGAGGAGATGAAGTCTAATAAAACAGCCTTTCCAGAGAAAAGAGAAGAATGGACAGTCACATCCTGACATCGATCACAAATCTGGCAAAGAAACAAAGGCAAGATGCAGAGGTGATGAAGGATGGTGCTTATCTAGACATCTCCAGGAAGTCAGTGAGCAGAAGTAAAGCATTGGATACATCTACTGACAACCTCATCTTTTAGAAGGCAGAAAATACCATGAAGGGACTCACTCCTTAGGACCTAATTCTGACAAGCAAGGAAGGTACTGGTTGGCAGAGTGGAAATGATAGAATCCTTGAAGAGGAGTGGAGAGCCAGTGTATTATCTTAGAGTTTGTGATAGCCAAAGCTCTGAATCCTGAGCAAATCTAGACATATGACCTAAACTAAAAGAAGACAGATTTCCAGAGGTTCAGAGAGAAGTCAGGCATGATCTTATGGTCAGAGTCTGGGGAAACAAAGAAGGACAGTAGGCTTTTGAACCCACAGGTCCGAGAGACTAATCATGAAGGTGATGGAGAGGCAGCTAAGTAAACCATTCTAGCAGCTCAACCAGCTCTCAGTAAAACAAGGAGATATTTTAAAGGTGTCATTTATAAAGAATGGCAGGGCCAATACGTAACCATCTACAAATGAAAGCTAATACCAAGGGAATAAAGTAAAGCTTGTGAAGACTGCCAACCAAAGTGAAAATAGGTTTTTTAAAGCTATTCAGGGAGCAACAGAAAGATTTGGGGACAATACTAAGAAGTCTTTAGAAAAGAGGCAGAAAGCAAGGCTTCTCAGGTTCTCTCTCTATTGTGGCAGGTCTGTTTCTTTCTCTCTTTTTTTTTTTTTTTTTTAAGATTTTTATTTATTTATTTGACAGACAGAGATCACAAGTAGGCAGAGAGGCAGGCAGAGAGAGAGAGAGGAGGAAGCAGGCTTCCCGGGGAAAAGAGAGTCCGATGTGGGGCTCGATCCCAGGACCCTGGGATCATGACCTGAGCCGAAGGCAGAGGCTTTAACCCACTGAGCCACCCAGGTGCCCCGGCAGGTCTGTTTCTTTGTCTGCCCTGCAGTCCTTCCTCATCTTATGAGGTCGTCATGGGCCTGGTGGCCACAGTGCCTGCTCTGCCCTGGCCATAGCTATGGATATGGGACCAAACAGGGCCAGTCAGGTGTTCCTTGTGAGACTTGGTACATGAATACTGAGAAAGAAAGCATTTCTCTTCCTTTGGGATTTAAATCAAACTCCGTAGTTCTCTTCTCTACCATGTGAAAAGTTCATCCACAAAAGGAATCAGAACCCAGGTATTGCAAGATACCATCAGCCCCTGGTGACATCCTCTGAACCGCTGAATCCACCCAGGGTTGAAACAAGCTTTCCCCCTAAATCCCCTGGCTCTGAGAGCCAAGGAATTCCTTTCTCTCATAAGAGAATTTAAATTGAATTTCTTGTATTTGTAATCAGAGGAGGCCTGAATAATACATTAGTTAAGAAGTTTAATTGTCAGATTAGAAGAGAGAAAGCAAATATTGGGAGGAGAAAATTAAAGTCCAAGCTAGATAAGGAGGCTAAAAAAAATGCACCTTTCAAAGGATTTGGGTTCCATTCCATAAAACCAAAAGAAGGCTCAGATGACATCAATGAACTGTAAATAGTCATCTTTGAAGAATTATGGGAACAGAAGTCTTGCTGGCAGGTGGGAAAAGGGCAAATAAATGTTTCCATTTTCAAAAAGGTGAAAGAAGTTAAATTCTTTAAACTATATGCCAAAGAGATTAGATGGATCCCTAACAAAATGTTAAAGTAGAAAAGGTGGGTAAATACTTAGGAAGCAAAGAGGTAATCATTAGGAACCAGCATAGGTTCATGAAGTTCAGTTCAGGCCGGGATTATGTCATTTCCTTTTTGAACTACATTTACCAGAGAGATCCAGGGGAATATGCATTATGCCAAGTACTATGTGAAGCACTACCCTGACACAGTAGAGTATTATGAGTGATGGTTGGAGTCATAACTGGTTTGCTCTTTTAATTATAATAATATCCACAATTCATTGGCAATCTACTGTGTCTCAAAATATATACATATTTTTGTATATATGTGTTCATGTACTGCACACCACACATACATGTATACACATATGCACAGTATGCACAAACACACAAACATACACACAAATGTGTGCACACATATATACACATGCAATTCTATAAACACTATGCACATATACATACCTCTACACATGATACACAAGGCATACACACATGCACATATACACCTAAACATGTCACATATATACATACTATGTACACACATATACACCTATACACAGCAAGCACATTTTATTCATATAAGACATATACACATGCATATCCACATACACACATATATATCCACATGTACACACACCAGAACAAAAATCTAACGTGGGCAGTAAACATCCCCATGCTACAGAGAAACCTGGAGTGAGGCAGTTTGTCCAAGGTCACAAATCATGAATTTGAAGCTAGAATTTTCTGACTCTCTTCTCTGTCAATAATGGGTATCTCTGTGTATTGTTACACAATAAATGCTAACTAAAACAAAGGGACAGCAAACTGAGGAGAGGCCTGAAGCACCTGGGCCTCTTCACCTTTCAAAAATTTGAATGACAATAGAGACAGCAGTACAATCAAATATGAAAACAACTTAGAAACAAATGTAATATGTTAGCAAAAGAATTGGAATCTGAGCAGGAAATGATAATAAGAAAATACCATGGAGAGTTCTCAGACACAGGCTACACAACAACAACAAATTTAAGAATTTTACTTGACTCCGATTTCAAGGAATTAACAGTGAGAAGTTGCTGCTAAGAAAATGAACTCACCCCTGGGCTGCATTAACAGCAGTATGAATTCAGAAGTAGAAAGGAAATTATTATTTTTAGCCCTAAATTAACACACTGACACTACCCTGAGGATACTGACTGTGATAATGAAGAACCTAATCCTGTCCTAGAATGGATTAGAGGAAGGTGACCAGCACATTTGCTGAGAGAAGACTTACACTGTGGGCATGTGAGGAGAATTCACCATATAGTCCTCCAGAGAGCTTCTGAATGGCAAGATAGGAATTAATGGAGAGAAGTTGCTCTGAGTCAGAATTCAACACCATGTCAGTATGAGAGGTTCCTCTTAAGGCAGAGATTAAATGCTGTGCCATGGACAGCAGTGATTAAACATTTTAGGAGACAATTTGCTCACATAAAGGTAATGAGAATCACTGTGGAAGACATCGTCTTGCCCGTGAAAAGAAACTTGAGTGGTCTCCATAGTAAATGTAGGTAGAGTGAGCAACCAATGCCTAACTGCCCTAACAGTTCCCCAGTGATACCCATTAAACAATCCCCATGAAAGGAAATGGTTCTGTTAACACCAGAAGTCCATGGTTCTCAAGAAACTCAAATCCTGGCCTGCATGTTCCAAGATTTAAATTTAGGGAAATTTACAAGTGAAGACTAAGGTGATGCCCTAAGGAGTATTCATCAGGAGGACAGAAGAAAACCATTTATTGCTTTAAGTTCAGCACATAGGATATTTGTGGGGAAGAGCTAGCTGTGGCACCAGGTGTAGTTGAGACTGGAAGTCCCTTGGGTGATAGTTTACTGGGGAGTGTGTTTAAAGAATAATTAATGAAATATATGTGCAACCACCTTGGCCACCAAGTGTAGCCTGCCAATTTGACCTGTGTGGGGACATGTGCCCGCAAAGGCATAACCAAATGAAGGGAACATCAGTTCATGGGAGCAGACATGTCTTCGGCAGGACACCATGTGGCAGACAGCAGTAAAAGCAGGAGGGAACTAAGCCTCCCTAAAAGACCAACTGACTGCCTCTCCTTCTTTGCATTGATTAGCCTCTGGGGTTTCTGAACAATTGGAGTGCATGGTGATCAAAGGGGGCTATTGTGCTTCTGTTATTAAGAATAGTTGGGTACTTGTCTGCCCAACATTAAAAGAGCCTTCCCTCTCTAGCCTGTAGGAACTTTGACTCTTCTAAGGCAAATAAATGAAAATTAGAAGATGAAAGAAACAGAGATCCATTAAATGATTACACACACATGTTATTTTCATATTAATGCAATGCCCAAACATACTTAATATTATCCACACCGTTTTGAGATTTGAATCTGAAACTGGAGAATTTTAAGTGTTCCAAAAATCCCAAGTCCCAAGCCAGTGTTTCTTACTCTTTGTAGCAGATGAACAAGAGAGGATCTGCATCTGTATTAGTGCTCCATTGCTGCTATAACAAGTTAACACAAACTTGGTGCTTTAAAACCACATACATTTATTTTCTTATCATTCTGAAGGTCAGAAGTCCAAAATGGGTCTCATTGAGCTAAAATCAAAGTGTCACGAGGGCTGCATTCCTTTTGGAGGCTCTAGAGGAGAATCTGTTTCCTTGCCTTTTCCAGCTTCTAGAGACATCCACATCCCTTATCTTGTGGCTCCCTTCAGACAAACTAATCTCTCTGACCTTCGTCTGCTTTCACTCTCACATCTTCTCTCACTCTCTTGGATTCCTTTTCCCCTTCCAGGGACCCTTTGATTATACTGGGCTCACCAGAATAGTCCAGAGTAATTTCCCCATTTCAAGTTCTTTAACTTCATTACATCTGCAAAATCATTTTGCTGAATAACATAGTCACAGTTTCCAGGGATTAGAACATAGACACCCATGAGGCCATTATTCTGAGAGCCACAGCAACCTATAGGAATTCTGAGGTATCACTACAACAGTCAGAAGGAGTATGTCCTGTTGCCTTCTTTTCTTTTAGCCTCTACCAAAGCTAAGAGGACAGATGTTTTAGTTTATTGGTGATAGATCCACAAAGCTTAATCCACTAGACCTCACAGAGGAGAAAGTTTCAGGAAAATCCTTTAACAGTGACACAGATCTCTCAGACCAGATGAAACAGAGGGATACAGAGAGCAAACAAAATTGTTCAAAAAAAAAAAAAATCTCCCCCTCAGTGTGGTTGTGCAAAAATCCTATAGAAAGATAGGATTTGTCAGAGAGAGAGAGAAAGAGCACAAGCATCAGGAGCAGCAGGGAGAGAGAGAGGGAGAAGCAGACTCCTGCTGAGCAAGAAGCCCGATGTGGGACTCCATCCCAGAACCCTGGGGTCATGACCTGAGCCAAAGGCAGCTGCTTAACTGACTGAGCCACCCTGAGCTCCCTGGCTTACCTTGTTTTAGAAACAGTTTTAATTTTAGTATTTTCTCTCCCCACAAGAAATTAAAATTACTATTTAATAAGACATCTACCAAGTTCAGGACTTTGTGGGAAGATTTCCCCCAAATCTACTATACCAATTCTCCAAAATAAATAAATAAATAAATAAATAAATAAATAAATAAATAATCAGGGAAATAAAGAGGAAGTGACCTTATTTGAAACATAACTTGGTGAAGTGAGTCACAAAAACTACATCAAGAAAAACATTTTATTTAGTATAGTTTTACAAAAACATTTGCCTCTTTGACATGTTTCTTATTTGCTTCTGCCAACACCAGCAATAGTCAGATTTTTTTCACTTTATTATAATGCCAAAAGACTAACCAGTTGTGCCTTTTCCCTTCCATGGCCCAACTTTCTTATTAGAAATTGTAGTTACTATATTCCAGTTCAGATGAACTCAACTCTGAAAATTGAAGGGCATTTTGACTGAGAACAATGGGAACTATAAAATGAGGCATGTAAGGTTTTTACACTGTGGTCACTAGTATATGAGGAAAAAACTCCACATTTTCCCCAACATGTGAAGGCCAGTTGTGAACCCCTTGTCTAGAGGCAACCCAGGTAACTCAGTATCATTAGGCACAGAGAACAAATGCCTACCAGATTCAAAATAGATACCTGGAAATGCAATGTCTACCAATTTTTAAAAATGGTATTCTAATTACTATATATACAAATAAAATACAGTATTTTTATTATTACAATCTTATTCTGATGAATCTAATATATTTCTTTTTGTTTTATCAGCAAAACGTTGAGATTGTTAACTTTCTATTTTAGCAATCATAAAAGGAGGAAATCATCCTATATATCCCAAAAGAAGTGGGTAAATCTGTTAAGTAGAGACATATCAAATCACCGCAGATGAAATTAGTCATGAAGCAATGACTCCTAGGACCTTTTATAACATGTGTACATTACAAGTCTTTTTCATGGAAGGGTATATAAGATTGCATGATGTCCATATAGTTTTTTTTTCCTTCAGCAGATATAGAACTATTAACTTGAGTATATTTTATTTAAGAATAATTTATGAAAGTACAAGAAAAGGAATGTGATGCCAAAGTTAAACCAGTGACCCCTATCTTCAGTTTTGTTTCATTAATCCCCTTGTTCACCATAGCACCCTTCATTGATTCCCCCTGTATAACACTGCTGCTACCAAACATATCTGTACTCCCTGTATGCCCTGCCCCCACTACAGACCCTGAGCTCCTAGCAACCACTGATCTATTTCTCCATTTGTATAGCTTTGCTTTTTCCATGATGTCATATAAATTGAGTCACTTTGTCTATAACCTTCTTTTAAAATATTTTATTTATTTATTTGACAGACAGAGATTACAAGTAGGCAGAGAGAGAGAGAGGAAGGGAAACAGGCTCCCTGCTGAGCAGAGAGCCCAATGCAGGGCTCGATCCAGGACCCTGAGATCGTGACCTGAGCTGAAGGCAGAGGCTTTAACCCACTGAGTCACTCAGGCGCCCCTGTCTATATCCTTTTGATCTGGCTTCTTTCAGTTAGGAGAATACATTTGTGATTTATCCATGTCATTGCATGTATCAATAGGTTTTTTTTGTTTGTTTGTTTAGTTTTATGTATGGATGTATTACAGTGTTTTTTGATTTGGTTATTTTTGTGGTAAGAACACTTAATGTGAGATCTGCACTCTTAATAAAATTTAAGTACACAATATAGTGTTGTTGTACAGCAGATTTCCAGAACTTATTCATCTTATTTAACTGGAACTTTATGCCAACTGATTAATATTTCCCCGTATCGTCCTCCCTCCAGCCACTGGCAACCATCTTTCCTCTCTTTGAGTATATGAATTTGACTCTTTTAGATACCACACGTAAGTGGATTCATGAAGTATTTGTTTTTCTATGACTGGATTATTTCACTTAGCATAATGTCCTCAATTATCAAATCATAGTCATTATTTTAAAGATTTTATTTAGATTTGAGAGAAGAGAAGAGATGGAACACAAGTGGGGTGGAGGGGTAGAGAGAGAGGGAGAAGCAGACTACCTGCTGAGCAGGGAGCCTGACATGGGCTTGATCTGAGATCAGGACCCGGGCCAAAGGCAGATGCTAATCTGACTGAGCAACTCCAATCATAACCATTTTTAGCATAAAATAGCATCGTAAAAATCACAATGATTTTTTATTCTTAATAAACTTTGAGAAAAGAGTTTACTTTCCAATTATAGCACATTCTATTCCTTTTTTCCTGATTTATTTAAAAATTTACCTTAAAAAAATGTTCCATTGTATTTTCCCTGTAAGAAGTACATGTATACACAAGCATATCCATACTACACTACCTTGTATGGCTGTTATGACTATGTAATCTTAGCAAATTACTTGGTTTCATTAAGTCTCAGTTTTCCTAATCTATAAAATAGGGAAATAATACTGCTTAGGGTAGATTTAGATGTCTCCAGACACCGTCAAATGTTTTGTGAAAAGCAAGATCACCCCAGAACAAGAACCATTTATTTAGGCAAATTGTCGGTTGTGACTACAAAAACAAAAAACAAACGAGCAAAGAAACATGTTGCCCAAAAGCTTTTTTGGTGTTTTGTTTTCTATGCCACTTGCTAAGTTATAAGACCTTCTGCCATCTTGTTTGAGTAGTTAGACTATAGGAGTTTTATTATCTGGCTGTTTTGGATGAAGCCTCAGGAAAGAAAATCTATACTGTTTCCTTTGCTTTTTCTTTTCAATTTATAAAAACAATGGTAGATTACTACACTGATTTTTGTTTTTTTTCCCAAAGAATTCACAGATCACACACACACATGCACACACATTCACATGATCCATACTAAATAGTTTTGGGTTTTGAGTTCCTTAAAAACTGTAATGAATTTAATTTTATTCTTTGCCTTATTCCAAAAAGGATATAATGCAATTTTTTATTAATATGCTTTCTAAAAGTTAGCTTACAGAGAAAATAATTTATAAAAGTACTTGTCACTTTTACTTCCGTATTTGACTTGTAAGATTGGTATATAAGATGATGTTGTGCAGCTTGCCTTTGAATAATTGTCAGCCACAGTGAGTGATTCTGCGATGTCTCAAGTAAAATTGTTATTTTTAAGAGACTACTTACCATAAGCAATCAAAGAATCTGTTTGTCCATCTGGTGTACTAACTTAGTAAAATATTAAGTTCTTCATCATTTCTAAGGATAAAATCAAAGCTTATAATTCACTATTCAAAAAATTAATTAGGTCTACCTTTATTGATATGAAATAATGTTCAAGAGATACTGTTAACTGGAAAACGCAAGTCACCCAAGGTGTTACATTTGTGTGTAATTTTTTGCTTAGAAAAAAAATTTGTGTGCATGTGTGTGTAAGAATGAGCATAAGTGTAGAAAGATACAAACCAAACTGAACTTAGGAAAAGAGTTAGAGGCATGGGAGAGAACACAGTAATCTGGTGAAAATGAAAATTTGTTCAAGATCAGTATTCAAAGTTCTTCCATATATATTTGCTATTTATATGTAACTCGTCTAAAACTAATTATTCCTTCTCTTCCATATTAATTGTAAGGAAATATGCCACAGTCCAAGTGGTCAAGAACTGTTGGATTGGTTTAATATAGTTGGTTATAATAGCATTTAAAATGTGGTTCTTACGTATAGATTAATAACATATGCCTCTAAAAAGGATATTAGAAAAATATTCTGAAAAGCATTCATAGGGGATATCTCTGACTGAATCACGAGTGTACTTTATGTGATTTCTCTTGTCTATATTTTATTTTTTAATGAATGTGCATTGCTTTTATAATAAGGGGCTAAAAATAAAGGACAAGGATTTGAAGAGTGGGGGATGGAGTGAAGAAGCAGTTGGCTTTCCAGAACACCGAAAAGTGTGTCAGAAAATGCTGTGTGAATAAGCATTCTTAAAATGTGTAGGATCAGTTTTGAAGTTTGTCTCAGAGTTACTTGTCAAGAGCTGCTGGAGGAACTGAGTCATACTTTCACAGGAATCTCTTGGTAAAGGAGCATAAATTCCAGGAGATAAAAACAGGTTGGTGGAAAATGGCTCCCGGGGATTTGTTCTCTTCTGGGTATGAGTTTTAATTCAGTTCAAGATTTTTGTATTATATATGGACATGGAAGTCTACCTTCATCTGATTAGAAAGATAATTTGCACTGGATTAAATCCAAGAATCTATTTTCCATTTGAATGAGTTTCTGGAAAACTTGTGCCACTCTGTTCTTTACCATGCACAGACCTTATTTGGAAAACAAATGGTGTCCCGGGGAAGTAAACATAGCCCTTGAAATTGTGTCTCAGTGTTGGAGTGGATGCTTTCCTGGCTTGTTTATTCTCTTGGTGCACAGGCTGCAGCAGCCATTCCTTTTCTTGCCTCCAACTCCTTCTCCTCCTTTTCTTTCTACCTCCTCCAGCTGGCAAGCTGTACAAAAAAGCCGTGATTTTTAAGATTGTATACGATATGTGAGCCCTCAAGCCCTTCAAAAGAGATTTCTAAATGTAGTTAATAAATATATAACAGATGCTTAAGCTGTATTATTATTATTTCTAATACCTTATCATTTCTTCTGAACACCCTAATTACAAGACTAAAAAGTAGGGCAATTTGGTCAAGTAAGGATAGAGAGTCATAAAAATGCTACAAAATTTAATTTGATCTTAGGCTGCATTTAAAAGAAGCACAGATAGAAGTTTGGCTGAGGTAACCCCATATGTACAATGTTGGATTCCAGAGTGAGCTGTTAGACCAATGAGCAGAAGTTTCTAACGTAATGACCTAGCCTTGATTCAAAGGCTCTAAAGTCCATAAGAAAGAGATAAAAGGGTCTAGGAATAGTAGGAGTAGATTTGTGAAGAGATCTTTTGTGGAGAACAGCTTTGGCACTTTGAATCTCCACTCCCAATCTCACAGCAGCAGGTATGGCCTAAAGCATAGAGACCAGGGCTCCAGTAGGTGCTGCCGGAGAGCTCCACGTGTGTCTGCTGGGTGTTGGGAAGCATGCTGTGCTGGTGCCATAAGAGCCTAGGAAGCTACACGGGAGAAGTCTGAGAGCAGAGTCAGGAGAGAGAGGCCACTGCACTGGAATTTGTTTGAACTTCTTGAGTTTCACCAAGGTAAAGATTAAGTATATGTTTTCTGGAAAGCCCTTGTGGCCATTTTAAATGGGAATTTTCCTAAGAGGACTTCACTCAGAGAATAAGAGACCTCAAACAAAGGTCTGTGTGGAATTAGCCATGGGAAAACCAGAGCCTAAGGTTGGGATCAGAAGCAGCAGCTGGAGGGGAAAAAAAAAAAAAAAGTTACATCACTTGAATTATGAGTATTCTGATGGGCCAGCAGGGAAACCTCTTAAGAATCTGCAGAAGTGCCCAGGAGAGAAAAATAAAGCCTCACCATCTTCCAGCATCCAGCTAGGAGTATTTTTTATAAGAATAAACTTACAGCGTGTAATAGGAGTAAACATCAAGTGAGTAATACCGTACCCTCTTACTTCTTTATCTATCCCCACCCTACCGCCCACCATCAATAGACCCTGAAGGCATTAGAAAGAGCAGCTAGTGGTTGATGGAGGAGGTGAGCTGAGACAGCCACTTTCCAGAAGGCAGGCCACTTGCCTATAGTCAAGCCCTAGCTCAGAGAAGGAAGTCTTTTTTGGACCAGCCTAAAGGTTGCTATTTTAATTGTCAAATTAAGATGGTATTTGTTGAATTACATTGGACAGATACCGCAATATTACCTTAGAATGGATAGAAAACTCAGGAACCTGACAAGATTTCTTTTATTCCAAGGGGAGAGAAGAACTTCCACTATCAAAATATTTTAAAGGGACATCAGAAGATAGAAAAAGCAAAACAAAACAAAACAAAACAAAAACTTGCATTTTGATTATCTCAAAAACTTTGCCTGTTCAAAGTAACAGGGACAATAAGTTTCAGAATAAAGGACATGACCGCGTTCTTAGCAGTGCTCAGATCAGGATTATGTTCTATTCTGTATGATGTTCCTAAAGAAGGATGTTGGCAGAGCTGCCAAGATGGAGAAGGGATGAAAAGTCAAATCAAAAAAGAGACAACTCAAGGAACTCAACTGTTCATGCAGGATAAAATGTAGGTAAGACACAATAGCTTATTTAATCTCTACTAGTAGTCTTGCATATGGAAAACAGACCAAAAACAAACAAACAAACAAAATTCTATGTTGTTCCTGAGGATCAGGTAATGACCAGTGGACAAATTTTAGTACAAAAAAAGCTGGTGTAGCTGGAGCAGAGTTTCCCAGGAAGCGGGGAAGATGGAGGAGATAAGGTCAGAGATGTGTTATCACAAGAAATCTCAGTAGGCCTTTATGAGGACTTTGGTTTTTAACTTGAGTGAAATAGGCAGCCATTATAAGATTACATATAAAGTCAGAATTAACCACTTAACTTAATGGGAGATTTCTCTAAGAGTTTAAAATGATGAATTTTGAGCTCCAAATCACTGGCCTAAAACTGGTGGTATTCTACGAGGATAAACCAAAACATCTTTTTCTGTGTATGCCCTTTCTCTCAGGTACCACTGAATTTGCTGGGCTCTGGGTTCCAGGATTATGCTTTTGCCTGTGACAGTGCTCTAGAGGTTGGGGATTGGCACGTGATAATTTTGTGGATATGGGAATAGTGCTTTGAAATCTTGTTTCTGGTGGGAACAGCTGTGCCTGCAGTTTGAGCCCATTTGTCCAGATTTGGGCCATATCCTCCAACATAGCTTACTAAGAATATTTTGATCTCCACTTGAGATACTCCACCTTCATCTAGCTCTCAGTTAGTTCTAAAGTGGAAGGAAAAGAGGGGCATTAAAATCAATGCCTAGAACATCCTCTATTGGTTTCCACCTCATGCCTAGGTGCTGCCACTGAAGTCTAAGAAGAAGAGACAGGAAAAGAGGCAGAAGAGAATGGGGGATAATAGTATTTTTTTAAAAGATTATAATTGTAATAATTCATTATATTTAGAATTATATTTAAGAATATATTCAAGAA
The DNA here is from genome assembly GCF_964662115.1 of Mustela nivalis. Classification (NCBI taxonomy): domain Eukaryota; kingdom Metazoa; phylum Chordata; class Mammalia; order Carnivora; family Mustelidae; genus Mustela; species Mustela nivalis. The sequence goes on from NC_139026.1 coordinate 28,827,042, forward strand.
TGCATCCTCTCTCTACTCCTCGGTTCCTCCTCTCTTGGACCTAAAGAAAGAGGGCAGCGATGAATGAAACATTCCTTGAAGTGCTCTGTTATGACGACAAAATGAAATCTCATCACTAAAACGAAATTGTTAAAGGAAACAGATAGATGTGGCAAACTGGTATTGGGTGAATTGGTTTTCAGCGAAATGGCCATTTGGTGGATAGGTCGGTTGGCAAACTGGCTTAAAACAAATTGGTCTTCAGCATTTTGACCTAGAACAAAATGACTAATGGATCCTCTGTGTTAACAACCATGACGAAAGTCATCCAGCCTCAGCTTAAACAACCAATAATGAGAAATACACTGCAGTACAAGACAATTCAAATCAATTCAAAACATTTGTTTTTAAATGCTTGCATTAGACATATATAATGCAAATTTTGTACTAAAATTTGTCCACTGGTCATTACCTGACCCTCAGGAACATCATAGAATTTTGTTCGTTTGTTTTTGGTCTGTTTTCCATATGCAAGACTACTAGTAGAGATTAAATAAGCTATTGTGTCTTACCTACATTTTATCCTGCATGAATAGTTGAGTTCCTTGAGTTGTCTCTTTTTTGATTTGACTTTTCATCCCTTCTCCATCTTGGCTCTTGGCATCATGACTCTTTGTGTATGTGTGTGTATGTATACATAATATATACATACAATTCATATTCATCTACAGAGTATACAGTATTACATGTGTCATGTTACTACATTAAATGTATTATATGTATTTAAAATACATGTAATGTTGTTAATTTTTAAGCTCTTAAAGCATAGGAACCACATTTTCAGACCATGAAGTACCTTAGTATCATGTCTGATGCAAAGTTAAATAGGTTCATGCATAAGTAAATGAATGAATGAGAATGAATGAATGGATGAATGAATGAAATGTTTCTATGCATGTTCACCGGGTGCAAACACTATCAGCAAAATGTCTAGTAGAAGTTGTAGTTCTCATCTGGACAATATGAAGTACTGTTGTCCGGAAACCCCGGGTCCTAACCTAAAATCAGGCTGGTCAGAGTCATTCATGGTTTCGAGTCCATTTTAAACTGGTTGCCAGTCAACCGCATCAGCCCTGGCCCACCGTATTACCATGTGGAATCACCATTCTTCCAGAATCACTTATCCATCTCAAGTTCTTTTAGTCCTGCTATTGTGGAGCTTAAATACAGCCATATTTTATAGTTTACTGCATGTATTCTACATGTTTAAGGCATTCATCACATTGCTGCTGCTGTAGCTAGCAGTCATCAGATCCAGTGATTACCTAGTCTGATAGCCCTCCTCTTCTGCTCCAGAAGAAATAGTACATCACAAACTCTTCTTAACACTATCCTAAGGATCTTCAACTCACAGTTCTCTTCTGGATAGGCCATACTCACCTGAATCACTGAGATTCCCCTCCCAATAAGACTTGATCCTCTTCATGATGATGGCATACCTTCTCAATAAGTCTATGACAGTGGAAAGCAAATGAGCATAATTAGCATGATTATATCTTAGCACCCAACCCGATGCTCTATCTCTGATGACATCTGTAGATTAGATTGAAGAAGCCACTTATCTTCTACCATGGGTAATTCAGCTTTAGGTGAGAGCATACAAAGGAGTCTTTGAATCCTTCTCATTTTCCCATGGTCACAGTATGTGTACACATTAAATAAATTAATTTATATGTTTATGTATGTGCACATGTATTATGTATGTTTATATATATATATGTATGCATATATATACACATAAGTATATATTCAGGCATACATATATCCCAAAGTAAAAAATAACTTTCTAGATGACATATTCAATTTTCTTACTTCTTTCACCAAATTTGTAAGCCCTACATCTTTCCTTCTTTTATAATAGCTCATAGATTATCTAGATCACACAAGTGCTTTTCTCCAAGTCTGAATTTTGTTTTTATTTTATTTTTTTTTAAGATTTTATTTATTTATTCAATAGAGAAAGAGATCACAAGTAGGCAGAGAGGCAGACAAGGGAGAGTCTGATGTGGGACTCAATCTCAGGACCCTGAGATCATGACCTGAGCTGAAGGCAGAGGCTTAACCCACTGAGCCATCCAGATACTCCTGAATTTCGTTTTTAATGACTCTTTCATTCCTCCATTTATCCATTTGAAATTAGTTTATTTTCTCTTTATTTGCTCTCTCTACCCTTCCCTAAAATGAGTCACTCCAAACTCTGTCAGAGATAACTTTTTAAGAACAATCAAATCAAATCAAAAGCAGAAACCAGTAGTTCTGACTTCTACAACTTCTCATAGATCCGTTTAACAAAAAACTAGTATAGATTGATAGGTATAATTCACATTTGTAAATTGCCTGTGTGTTCATGGAATCATAAAAATTAGCATTGGAGTCTAAATCCATCCTTCATACGACATAGAAGCCAATGAGGCCCAGAGAAGTTTTATGAGTTTTCTAAGGCTGTACAGCAGTTAGACGAAGCCAAAACTGGAAGCCAGATATCCTAAAGACTCAATGTTCTTTCTAGTCTAAAAGGTTGCCTGCCTTAGTAAAGACAAAAAAATATAACTTCTAATGTTGAACTTTTACCAAGACAACCCCTTCGTAGAGTTACATTACAGGAAAAGCATATTATTGGGGTTCTCTTGTAGTACAGGTGGGGCTTTAGGACATGTGTGACAAAACAGTAATATTTGGGGCAAAATTCAAAGGTCTCAAGCTATTGTTGCTACATTATACTTAAAATGAAAAATGATTTGGTTGAGCTAAATACTATAAAATATAATTATAGTCCTTGGGAACAACTCAGCAGAACTGGAGCTATATTTTTCTGTCTTAGCTCACCAAAGCCCTGGAATGTTTTCAATAGAGATTGTATAACAAGTGGTACACATTATTTCCTTTAGATTCTAGCTCTCAGTGATCAGAAAATGTGACTGTTTTGGACTCATTAATAATCAGTGTTGTTTGCCAAAATTTAATTGATCATGTGTTAATGAGTATTGAATAAGGCTGGGCACTAGTTATTTCTCTCTGTATATGTCAGTAAATACTTACGGTTCTCTTACTGTAGCCTATATATTTCTGTCGTGGGGAGATAAAACTACTGTTCCAAACCACCAGCTTTTCCAATTTAATCTGAATCTGACTTTTTGTCATCTTTATTTTTAGTTTATAAACTGCTTGAGAAGGGACTTTTTTTTTCTCCTGATTCCTGGCTGGAGTTGAAACTGAGTTTACGGAAATACCTCAAGAGTGGTTATTTCTATCCACTCTGAAATGAGAAATTTAGAGATGTTTAGCTGAACATTCAAATGTTTCAGCTTTTACCCTTCACTATTAATAATGCTATCTATCATCTGTCTTTCACACAAATATCTTTAACTTTACACTTGAAATTTTTTTCTTTAACATTTTATTTCCTTATAAACTCTTCCTAGAGTGAGTCATAACATATTGAGGTCATGTCAGTTGCATTCTGTTACATAGGAGGATGTTTCATCCCCAAATGTCCTAAAATGTACCACCAGACCCATTGACATGTGTATCAGTCTTGAAATGGGGCCATTTGTGCTAAAGATCCCAACTGAGGAGGGACTGTGTTCAGTCTTCAAACTGTTATTGCCATTCACGACAAAACCATACAAAAGAAGATAGGAAATTCCTTATAACCTTGGACTTTACTCTGTAAGAATTCACTTTGTTTTATAATGGTAAGTGGCAGTCACAGAAAAGCAGTCTGCGTCTCCAAAATTAGTTTTTAAAAGCCTTCAGCTTTTAATCCCAAAGGACTTTTCACTCATTTTAATCAGTTTAAATTAGGATATGAGCTGTTGAAAAAAATAAGTTATAAATTGCATAGACAATATGAGGTTACTAGTGTTCTACCAAATTATTCACTATCTACTTATAAAGTAAGGTTGTGTCATTTCTCGTGTGGGTATATAGCTGAGTTGGGGAGGGATTCCAGGTTTCGACTTCATCCTCTAGTTGATACCCCTCCTCCTTCGCGGACATGCCGTATCCCAGGCCTCATAAATCTCATTGTGGATTCCTGAACATACCAATTATCTTACTAAAGGGAGTAATCAGACTTGCCAAGGTTTCTTTATGTTCAAGTAGAATTCTGATTAAAATAGAGTTTTTGCTGAAATTCAGCAATGTATTTTGTTTTATGCATTCATTTGAGAGTCTGAAATCTTTGAGAATTTCTACAGCTTACAACGACCCTTCCACTCCCTCTATCTTGCCTTCATTGCTTCCTGTAGTAGTCCTAGACTCACACAATTTTCAGACTGGAATAACCTTAGAGATTGGTCATGTGGTTCAGTTCTTCACTTTAGGGAAAAGGAAAGCTAAAAGTCCACAGGGTTTAAGAGGTATCACCAACATGACCCAACTGGCTAATGGTAGACCCAAAATAGAACCCCAAGATTCTGAACATTCTCCCCCCAGCCACACACACACACACACACACACACACACACACACACTTACTTCTCCATTTACCCATCACTGTCTTTTACTGTGCTCACTCTCATGCCAACATTCTCAATTCTCTTGACGGTTTACTGTTCCTTTCATAGTATCCCACCTAGCAAAGCACCAGTTTTGGTTAGTCCAGTGCTCAATCTGCTGAGCTGATAGCAGCTTCCCTATCTACTCTTACAGTGCTACTTAATCTTCTACAGTAGCACTCACCATACAGCATTCTACCTATTTATTTACTTCATGGTATTATTTTCCTAGGGCTGTTGTAAAAAAAAAAATTAAAATAATAAAAGAACAGAAATTTATTTACAGTTATAGAGGCCAACAGACCAAAATCAAGGTTTTATGAGGGTCTCACCACCTCTAAAATGTATGAGAGAGAACCCTGCTTTGCTTCCTTTAGTTTCTGATGGTTCCTGGGTTTCCATGGCTTCCAATCTCTGTGTTGGCCATCACATGGACTTCTTTTCTGTGTCTCTCTGTCTTCTCCTCTTCTTATAAAGACACCCTAAATCCAGATGATTTCATCTCAAAATCCTTAACTAATTTTATCTACAAAGTCACTATTTCCAAATAAGGTTGCATTCTGACATTGCTGAGAACATGAATTTTGGGTTCTATTCAACCCATTACACTTGTCAGTCTTATCCACTGGACTCTCGACTCCATGAGGGCAGGGTTATATTCACCTTGACCATCACTTCAGGGTCAGCTTGGCACATAGTATATGCTAAGAAGTAATGGCAGAATTAATATTTTCTGTCCTCCTCATTTTTATCCAGCTTCTCTACCACATTATCATCCCATCAAACAACTTAAGTGCTCATTTTCACTTAGTCCTTTAAAATTCATGTTTCAGCCCGAAAACTAAATAAACTAAACTAAATAAATAATACTAAGTTACTCACCAGGAAGCATTATTGCAACTTTTGGGGTGCCTAGGTGGCTCAGTCAGTAAAGTGTCTGCCTTCAGCTCAGGTCATGATCCCAGGGTCCTGGGATTGAGCCCCATATCCAGCTCCTTGCTCAGCAGAGAGTCTGCTTCTCCCTCTCCCTCTGCCTACTTGTACTCTCTATCTCTGTGTCAAATAAATAAATAAAACCTTAAAAAAAAAAGAAATTTGTAACTTTATAGCTTGAATTGTACTTGAGTATTTCTTTTATAATATTTTTAGGGGCAAGAATTATATCTTTTTATCTTTATATTACCCTAGATGACTGCCACAAAACTCAACATAGAAGATTTTCACTAAATATTCTCTTAATATGTTAATTTGGTTGCTGATATATAGGTTTGGTTCTATTAGAAAGAGCTCAGTTTATTCAAAGACAACAGACTACTGACTCTGCACAAGAACAAAAAGAAAATTCCCTCACTCAAGGTGCTATGCAGTTTTTCTGTCCTTTTGATTTTAAATGTTCTAAAACCTGTAAGTGTCAAAGTCTTCAAGTCTTCCATTGAGTTTATCTTCACATTCAGATAAATTCAGCGATGGCATCCGCAGAGATACCACAACGTTTGTTATCACTGATTTTTCAAAACCTTTATTAATTTTTCAAGTTGGCATGAGTTTTGCCAAGATAATCATACTGACATTCACACATTTAAGTCATAATGTATTATCAGAGTTTCATTGGGAAAACAAAGTATTCTAGGTATTTTAGGCAAGAAGTAATTTAACAAAGAAAATGTGGTGTTTATAAAACTATTGGAAGGACCAAGGCCCGAGGAGGCTAACACAGCAACAGGTTTTCCACTGGATTCAGACAATCGGAAAATTGCAACTATAACCCTAGTCAGGAATTCAACCTAATTGCCTCCAGTGCTCACAGATGTCTGCCGCACTGACACAGGGGATGATAAGCAGAGGAATACCCAGAGATTACTGCAAAACCTCACTTCTGCTAATGCCCAGTTATCTGCCTGCCAATACCTAGTAAATTAATAATATAGTTTCTACCCAGTGGTGTGCTAGAAATATCCAGCACTGGGCAGAAGTACAGTGCTGATTTGTAGGATTTGTCAGCTTTGTGGAATAAATACTTCCACTTCCACTGATTTAAAGCCACTGAATGCAGAGCTAGGACAAGATGCTTCTTTGAGCCTGTATGAGCCAGGTCAACACACCACTATTTCTGCCTCTCTTTTGCCTTCCAAATATTATACATATGTATTTCATTGATAGAACTTAATACAGATTCAGAACCCCGCTAACAAAGGAGGCAGGGAATGTAAAGCTCTCAGACTTCCAGTCCCTGCAATACAAGATACAGCGGAGGAGGCATCAAGTGTGCCAAGGGCCAATACAGAAATAATCTAGCTCACGTGATGGACGGAATAATGTTAGCTGGCATTTTCCCTTTTCATGCAAATAACAAAAACAAATCCTTGGTGATTTCATCTGCATCATGGCTCAGTTCCCAAACGATGTTCAAGTGCTATATGGCTCATTTGAAAATTAGTGTTTCAGCAGGCACAACACCACTAATTCTAGCTAACATTTATTGAGCCATTATAATGTGCTTGGTATTGTTTGAGGCTTTACATGCATTACTCCATTTAGTTTTCACAACAGTTTCATGTGTTAGGTTTATTATTATCCTAATTTTACAGATGAGGAAACTGAAAGTTTGTATGGTTAAGTAAATGCCCCAGATCACAGCTGTTGAATAGCAGCATGTTTCAAATTCAAGTTGTCTGACTCTAAAGCTACTGCATTTATTTGTCTGAAATGTTCTATCTTAAAAGCTTGCAATGTTTTACGAGTTGTTTCTGCTTCTGGGTACCATGCTTAGTATCAGATACCTGATGACATCAAGCATGCCATAGAATCAATATACTGAATTACTTTTAGGACTACATTGTATCTTAGCAAACATCTGATGCTATGTGGAAATAAAATAATAAATATCTGTATAAAAGGGAAAAATGTCATTTGCAATTCACAACGATATGACCATGAAATGTCTCCTTATACTCTGTTCCATCATTACTGCTCCAGGCTTGGTCCCTTTTATTCTTCCAGTTTAGAGGAAAACCCCCTCTTCTTGTTAATGATGTCACTGAGCTTAAAGTACATGAAAGAATAAACAAACAATCTATAATTTTCAAAAGGAAGAAAAATATGGTGGAGAAACAGGATCAAATCTTCTTTTTAGTAAACATAAATTTGCTAGATTAAAGATGTTTACGTTTCCAGGTACAGAGACTGGCTTTAATGTATAAATTGTATATTTATACTTTGCTTGGAATCACCTCTCTAATTTTTCAAGGGCTTTGTCTTACTTAATCCAGCATAATATCACTCTGTGCTTTCATGTCTTGCTCACATACCTTGCATACCCTTTTCTGGGTTCAGTTTTGAAAGCAAGCAAACATCTTTCTTTATTACAAACCATTAAATGATAATTTAGTCAGTGTGCTTTTTACCTTTGTAATTTGAAGTTAATTGCATGGCTGTATGTGTGTCCAAACCAAAGGAATTGTGCTTTCTTTTTTCTTTAGTCAATCTTTAATTTAAAAATTAACAAATAAAAGGACATATTTGTCTTTTGAAGAGTGATGGGCCTGATTTCAGGGGCAGGTGCTGTCTGTGTGGGACACCATAGCAAGCCTGGCCATGCTTTTGCCAAGGCTTGTAGTGTTTGTGCCAGGTCATTGCTTCAGAAGCTTGTAATGCTTGTCAAATATGAGAATGTAAGGTGTTTCCCAGTTATGTGATACCTGGTTGAGGTCAATTCAGAGATTCAAATGCATGAAAACATAGAAAGAAATTGAGAACCCTGATTTGTATTTCTTCCACTAACTTCAGCTTGATGATCAGCCCAGTTGTCCAATGAGAAGAAACATCGTTGTGTTACCTGAATGACCTATTTGCCAAGAGACACTTAGAATTTTTTTTAAGGGTGGGGCATTGGTGCAGAACAAGAGGGAGAGAGAGAACCTTAAGCAAGCTCCATGACCAGTGTGGACCCCAAAGCAGGACTCGATGACCTACACGAAAATCAAGAGTAGGATTCTCAACCAACTGAGCCACCCATGCACCCCAATACACTCAGAATTTTAAAAACTGGAGACACTTTTGGGGCACCTGGGTGGCTCAGTGGGTTAAAGCCTCTGCCTTCGGCTCAGGTCATGATCCCAGGGTCCTGGGATTGAGCCCTGCATCAGGCTTTCTGCTCGGCAGGCAGGCTGCTTCTCCCTCTCTTTCTGCCTACTTGTGATCTGTGTCTGTCAAATCAATAAATAAAATCTTTAAAAAAAAAAAATTGGAGACACTTCTCTCCTTGAGCATTAGAATAAACAAGCTGTTCTCCTCTTCTAAAGATATTTTACTTAAGATGTGCTGGATTTCTCTGATATTTGTCATTCCAGGCCATGAAAAGTTTCTCAGCTATGTGATAGCTGGTCATGGCCAGTTGGTGTGAAACCAAATTAGTTCAACCTAATTTGGCATTCATATTATAATCCATTGCTGAAGTTTGAAGGGGGACCGGGGTGGCTCAATCAGTTAAGGGTCTGACTTTTTATTTCAGTTTAGGCCATAATCTCAGGGTCTTGGAATTGAGCCCCATGGCAGGCTCTGTGCTCAGTGGGGAATCTGCTTGTCCCTCTCGCTCAGCTCCTCCCCCTTCTCTCTCTCAGTCTCTCAATTAAATAAACAAAAATCTAAAAAATAATAATAATTCGTTGCTGAAGGTTGAAGATAGTGAATGTGGACCACTGGGCCAGAAAGTCACTAAGAACAATCCTGTTCCTAAAGCCAGCAAAAGTTAACCATACCTAGTGCAGATGACACCAACATTAACCCAGGCTAATATTAATAAACACAAAAAATGCAATAGGTTAAATGACTGTAAATGCTGACACCCATTTCGGCACTAACTGCTGGGCCTGGGAATAAATGGGTATTTATCATTTCCTGAATTCTGCTCTGGCCGGTGGCCAGTAGAGAATGTACATCAAAATTACAAGAGATAGGAGGTGGGATTTGGTTCTAAATTGATCTGAGTAATGATAGCAAACTTAAAAGCTGCCTCCCGGCTTTTAAGATTCACTGTTGTCTGTTTTCAAGAATAAAAGAAAACATTAAAAAAAAACAACAACAGGAAGCAGTCTATAGCTCAGAGAGGCTCTTACTTGATTCGATACCTTTGCAGCATTGCATTATCATCTACATGAAAGCAGAGCTCACCCCTGCCAAACCCTGAAATGCATAAAATGGAAATGAGGAGGGAGAAATGCCTTTGTCACTCATCTGTTTCTGTCTTAGGAAATGTCTCCAGTGCATCTGCTTGCTGTCTCACCCAAAGGCTTTCTGTGACCATGTGAAATAGGATAGACACCATAGAGGGACAAAACTGAATGTGTGCTGGCCTGACCCATCTCTTAGCAAACCCCAGATGCACTTCAACTTAATGAAACACCCACACAGAGGGAATCTCTGGTCTGTCAAGCCCGGAAGTCACTTGCTCCCTTATCACATTGAGCCTTGTTTGGAATTCTGAAGCAACTTCCTGAAAAGTGCTATCAAGGTTGTTGTTGGCAAAGTCAGGACAACGCATAAAGTCAGGTTATGATCTCTGCTGGGTCATTGTCCTAACACCAACATAACTCATCACATTTTTATCCAAAGAGGATGTATCTCAATAACTACCTTGAAAAAAACCAGAGATAAAATCTGAGTAGTACAGGAGAAGAATATTTATTTATCTATTTATTTATTTATCTATTCATCTATTTATTTATTTATTTATTTATTTATTTATTTAGTAATTTCAGTTAAAAAATTAAGTTAGATTGCAAAAATTTGAAGTAAGTGAAAACATCTCTCAGATGTAAATCCATCCATAACATGCACAAGTACACAAATGCACACACTCAAAGACATGGATGCTGTAGGAATGTTCTAGGGCTGCAGTGACAACATACCACAAATTAGGTAGATTGTCTCACAGATACAGAAGCTGGAAGTTCAAAGCCAAAATATGTTAAAGTCATGATCCTTTTGAAGGTTCTGGAAATAATGCTTTCTTGACTGTTCCTACCTGGTGGTTGACTGCAATCTTTGGCATTCCTTCGCTTGTAGATACAACTGAACAATCTCTGCCTCCATCTCCACAGGGTGATCTTCCCTCTCTCTGTTTCTGTGTCTCTCTGTCCTTTCCTATTCTAATAAGAACAACAATCACATTGGATTTAGGTCCCACCTTTACCCAGTATGAATTTATCTTTAACTTGATTACATGTGCAAAGACCTTCTTTTCAAATAAGATCACAGTTTGCAAGTAGGCATGAATTTTTGAAGGCCTCTATTCAACCTACTACATTCTGCCTCTGCTCCCTCCCCCAATTCATGTCTCGCCCATTTTCAAAATACATTCAACTCATCTCAACGTCCCAAACAGGCTTAGGCCATTCTCACATTAACTCTAAATCCAAAATTCTCACTGAAATGCCACCAATTCAAAAAAAGCTTCCCATCTCTTCATCTGAATAATCATCTAAATATGGATGAGACTCTAAGTATCTTCTATTCTCTGTCCACAGACCATGAAACTAGAAAACAAGTTATCTGCTTCCAAAATACAATGATGGGACAGGTCCAGGATTAGGCATTCTCATTCTGAAAGGAAGATAGAAGGAATAAAACAAGTTTTCAACATGGGAAGGCAAATCCTACTAGGTTTCCAAGGCCTGGGAATGATCCTCTGTGGCTCAGTGTTCTGTCCTTTGTTCTCTCCATGGTGGCTGTCCTGCTCTTCATGGCCTCTGCATCAATGATTCTGCCTTCAGTCATTCTTCCTTCACTTTGTTTTGTCTTTGTTCCTTTCAGCCTCAGCTGGCGGTTTTTCAGCTGGTATAAAATTCTCAAAAATCTTGTCAGTCTTCATGGATATCATGGGGATCTTCAGTATTAGACATGAGGGCTTCCCATAGATGTTTCCTGGACAACTCCATCTCTATTTCTGCCTTCTGCTGAAATGATTAATTGTATCCATGAGTTATGCACCTGATCCCTTCAGGGAAGTTTTGTCCAGCAAACCTTCGTTCTGCTTCCAGAACACACGATCTGGCTGAGCTTCAAATGTTTGTAATCATCAAGTTCTGGTTTCTTTTTGTCTTAACAGCTTCTTCCTCAGTTTATCTCTTTCTGAATTTCACTGCAGGCAGTGAAGAGAAACCAGGCCATACCTTCTACCTTTGTTTGGAAGTCTCCTCTGCTAAACATCCAGGTTGAACATTGATAAATTTTGGTTTCCACTCAAGAGCAAAACACAACTTAGCCATGTTTCTACTACTTCTTGATAGATATTGCCTTTCTTCCAGTTTCCAAAGTTATGCTCATCATTTCTTTCTGATGTCTCATCACATGACTTCATCTTAACTTGATTATATTCACAAAGACCTATTTCCAAGTAAGGTCACATTCACAGATATCAGGGGTTAGGATTTCAACATTTCACGGGGGGGCGGGGGTAGGCAGGGACATAATTCAACTCCCAACAGACTTACACAAAAGACAAAATGAGAGCAGCATACATAAAAGGCAGCAAAAGAAAAATTGCAGAATTGCAAAAATATATGTCAGAATTCCCTTAGCATCAACATAAAAACAGAAATCTGGTTATTTATACAATCCACAGTGTCACTGAGATTAAAACAAAACAAAAGAAGCACTCTGGAAAAGCACAGCTATTGTGGATATCAGGACCAGAGAGAAGTAAATCTCTAATTTAAGAGTAAGTGTAAGACAGTTTTTTTGCAGGCAAAAATCTGACAATAACAACAAAAAAAATTAAAGCATGATTTTGCTAATTGCATATAACTCCTTCTCTTTAAATGAGCTTTAACTATAGAATTGTTTTTATATTTTAATATAAATATATGTTTTATATGCATCTATACTCTTTAAAAACAGAATAATAAATAGCTGGAAATATGTTATATATGTCACTTAAGTCTAAAGGTCATATTCAAATATTATTTGTAGAGGATCATCAGAGAAGCTGCCAATATATAATTTAGTGATTCTCCAGTCAGCAAGGCACTCCCACAGTTCAGAATAATTTTAGAGGGGTAGAGTAAGCAGCATTTATACTCTCAGTATCTAAACAGATACAATGCTAGGAGAATGGGCATGGCTGCAAGTCTCTTGGAAAAAAGTTTCAGTTCAGATGACAGAGAAGATTTTTCTGCAGACGCGTACTTTCAGTTATATAGTAGAAATCAGTAGCAAAATAGGATTTGATTTCTAGGGATTCACTTTAGAGCTAAATGTGTCAGAATATCTGGGAGAGTAAGTGATACTGCATTTTTAAAAGATATCTCTCTTCCAAGTCTCCTTTTCAGTTTCCCACCTGTTTTATTTCAAGTGCTCATCTTTGGGTTTGTCTTCTCCTGAATTGTGACAACTAGGTCCCCCGTTCCCACACATATTCTCTCCCCAGCCCACTTTAAGGCAAAGTCTAATGTGTTTCTGAAATCTTGCTTCGTTCGGCTCTAGTTTTAATAAAAATTTCTGACAAGATGTCTTAGTCTGTTCAGGCTGCTGTAACAAAATACCAGAGACTGCGTGACTGAAACAAACAGAAATTTCTTTCTCACAGTCTCTCACAGGCTGGAAGTCTGAGATCAGGGTGCAGCAGGGTCACGTGGAGGGCCCGCTTCCAGCTCTCAGACTTAGCATCCTATCTGCACCTGGAGGAAAGGGGTGAAGTGATCTCCGCAGAGCCTCTTTTATGAGAACACTAAGCCCATTCACGAGGGCTCCACTCTCATGATCTAAGCAGTTCCCAAAGGCCCCCACCTCCTCATCCAATTACAGGAGGCATTAGAGTTGCAACATTGCAGGAGATTTATACAGGTTGTGGTGGGCAGAAAAAATAGCACCCCCCCCCATATATATTCACTCCCTAATCCTCAGAAACTGTGACTGTTACCTTCTATAGTGATGCATATAATTAAGGATCCCAAGAGGAGGAGTTTATCCTGGACTGTCTGAGTTAGTTCTAAATGCAATCACAGGTGCCTTTAGAGGAGAAATAAAGGGCGATTAGGCTCACATACACAGGAGAAGGTGGTGTGAAGAAGAGATGTAACCACAAGCCAAGGAATGCCAACAGCCAACAGAAACTATAAGAAGTTAGGAGTAGATTCACCCACGAGAGCTTCTAGAAACAGCCACCAGCTCGATTTCAGACTTCTAGCCTCCAGAACCATGAGAGAATAAATCTGATTTTTAAAGTCAGCCTTACATTTGCAGTAGTTCATTACAGCAGTTACAAAAGGCTTTATAATGGGTGAAGACACAGAAAACAAAAAGAGAGGTGATAGAAAAGCAATCCGCCACAAAGAATATCTCTCTTTCTGGTGTTCCAGGCCACTTACCGAGCACCTAGCAGAGAGACGCAGGAGGAGTCACCTGTTTTCTGTTCGTGGCCCTGACGCTTAGGGAAATCCGGCAGCACAAGTATAATTGCCCCCATGTTGCAGATGAAGAAACTGTCTTGCCCCAGTCACACCAAGTAAACAAAAGTCTCAGGATTTAAATCCAGATACATTAAACTCCATTGTCCACTTTTCTGCAACACTCTGCTGCACACTTGTAACAAGGTTTCTTTTACTCTTTTTTTTTTTTTTTTTTGTAAAGATTTTATTTGGTTATCTGGAGAGAGCACAAAACAAACAGGCAGAGGGAGAGGGAGAAGCCGACTCTCAGCTGAGCAAGGAGCCAGATGCGAGGCAGGATGCCAGGACCCTGAGATCATGACCCAAGCGAGCGGCAGGCAGATGCTTAACTGACTGAGCCATCCAGGCAACCCTTGGTTTCTTTTACTGTTAACCAGCTGCAACAGTCCCCTCCGAATGCACAGAGCAGCCACTTGTGTCCCTGACTTTTGTAGGAAACCAAGTAAAAATAACTCAGAGGCAGAGGCAGACTACCTCAAACACCATGGTTTGTAGCCTTTTTTTTTTTTTTTTTTTTTTTTTTTTGGTCTCTCCTGAATTCTTAGATCCTGGACTTAAGGATCAAAACAAATTGGTTTCTTCTCCCACCCACCAGACTAACCCTGATTTACCTCAGATTAGACAAATTGCTAGCTATTCCCCAGTTTCCAAAGCTACAACCTTGTCTGGGTAAAAACTGAATCTGAGATTACTGACTATGTCTTACCTATCCTGCCAAGGATAGATCTCTCTCATAGTGTTGGCACCTGCTCCCCCCGCATCTCTACGATCCAGCTGTCCAGCTCTGACCAACCGTAATTTAGACCTCAGTGTGTTTTTGAGGCCAGAAAATCGCTTAAAAAAAATTCTCATTTTCTTTGATGTTTATATATGTGTACTCACACGCCTGCATGTATGCCTATGCCATGCATACAAAAGTTCAGCAGGTGTCTCTTTCTTGAGACACAAAAACACAGGTGTGCACAAATAGAAACTTCTTTATTTCTTATTGTTAAAAGTAACCTAGGCCTTATCTGTACCCCAATGTTTATAGCAGCAGTGGCCACGGTCGCCAAACTGTGGAAAGAACCAAGATGCCCTTCAACGGACGAATGGATAAGGAAGATGTGGTCCATATACACTATGGAGTATAATGCCTCCATCAGAAAAGATGAATACCCAACTTTTGTAGCAACATGGACGGGACTGGAGGAGATTATGCTGAAGGAAAGAAGTCAAGCAGAGAGAATCAATCATCATATGGTTTCACTTATTTGTGGAACATAACAAACAGCATGGAGGACATGGGGAGTTAGAGAGGAGAAGGGAGTTGAGGGAAACTGGAAGGGGAGGTGAACCGTGAGAGACTATGGACCCCGAAAAACAACCTGAGGGTTTTGAAGGGGTGGGGGGTGGGAAGATGGGGGAACCAGGTGGTGGGTATTGGGGAGGGCACATATTGCTTGGGGCACTGGGTGTGGTGCAAAAACAATGAATACTGTTACGCTGAGAAGAAATTTTAAAAAAATAAATAAATAAAGTTGTAAAGTAAGGGGGGGGGGAAAGTAACCTAGGCCTTAAGCCTCCATTTCTGCTAAAAGCGAGATAAGAGACTCTTCTGTTTTCAAACTCAGGCTCTTAGCAGTTTGCCCCCTACCTCCCCGCTCCCTACCACATCTGCAGTTCCTCTCCTTCCTCTTAGGAGAGATGTAGGTTTTCAGAACTTACACAGCATCCTGGTTAGAGGGCAGAGGCTTCTGGTCTGAGAGCCTCGTCTGTTCTAGGCCATGTGCCTCATCTTCCTGTCTCAGGTCTGAGTTAGCCTCTTCCTGCTGCGTCCAGAATCGGTGTTCCCCGACCCCCATTCTCCAGGTCAGACACGGTCCAGCTCTGCTCAGGAGCTTTGCTCTCATGCTGTGGCCTCAGCCCTTGTTCCGGTCGCTCATTCTCTGAGCCTTTCTCACCTGACTCTCTACCGTGGGGCCTCCCTCTCAGCACCCTCGTGAGCCCTGGCGGAAGACTGGCAGTTTTCAACCACATAGCATATTTCTCAGGCACAACGTTTCAGATCTAGATGCATCAAAGGAGGGGATCTAAGGGTCAGGCAGTGAAGGGGGAACACAGACCTTCCATGTTCCAAGTGTCACATCACCATCTCCATCTACTCTGGCAGGCCCACCCAGATGTAGAACCTGAGAGAGAACTCCTTCTGGAAGCCCAGACAGGAAGCAGGACCCCAGCCCAACCTCCTTTCAGAACTATGAGCACATTGGATCTACATCTTTGAAGAGACCAAGGAGCATAATCATCTCCAGCATCCATACTCATGCTCTCCCTTGAAAATCCTCCTTGATCTGCTCCCTTAATTAAGCCTCACAGGGTTCAGAGGCTCTCAAATGCCCTGTAGGAAGGAAAGCTGCCCCCAAGGTATCACAATTCCTCCATAGTGTGGTGCAGGGTATAAGTTCAGCACCTCCGTTTGCTAGGCTTTGTTTGCTCTTGGTTTAACCAAAAGCAAAATTTTTGATTTAGCAAAATTTTTGAATTTCAGCAACAACTTTTTTTTTCTGCCAGGTGGCTTCTGACAGTATTGGGGCTTTTAGAGGATTTTGTCTGCTGTGGACTTCCAAAAAAAAAAAAAAGATGAAATTTGGAGCCAAGTGAGGACAACTTTGTCCTAGTAGTTGTGTCTGTCTTCCTTCTGAAGCAGCAAATGCCAGTTTGAATGGGTGGGAGGCCTTAGCATATAATTAGGAATTACTGGAGTTGAAAGAAACATCAGTGTTTTAAAGACACTAATTTTACAACATTATGTAAATGCTTTAATCTTGGCTTATCATACAGTTCACAACTTTATATAATACCATTATTTTACTGGTACCATTTGGCCATTTCTTTGAAAAGACAGTGCTTAAGTTTCTTTATTGTGTTTAGTTTTAAAATCCAAGCAATACATTTATTTGTTCATTTTGATTTCAAAGTCAAAGTAGCTGATGCATTTGGTGAGTTCATGTGACATCAAAACTAATCATTCTGTTCAAAACACGTACCACGTGTATTTTAAAGATTACCTTATTATTGTTACATTTTGTCCCATTTCTTGTTGAAATGTTACAATAGCAATGTCTGAGAAAAAAATCCTAAAGGCACTCTGAGCATCTTAGTGCCTTTATCTTTTGTGGCTAGGGGGGTATATAAGAAGTTACTCAACTAATGCCAAAATTACTGGATATGAACTTTTTTTCTAATTATACATGGCTATGAATGAGGACATAGCAAATCCCTCTGCATCCACATACATTTTCTCAATCAGATTACATCCCCGTGACAAGTACTGAGACTTTGATTATTGAGTCAAAGGGTAGATTTACCTCCCGTCAGCGTGTCTGTCTCCACAAGGCACAGACATTACCCCAGTGCCTTTCCTTGCTGAACCCGGTGCCCTGCAATACTACCTGTGAGGTTTTTAATGAAGTTACAATAACCTCAATAAAAAAAAAGTGCTTATAAAAGAAGGCATTACTTTTTTTTTTTTTTACAAGAAAGTGACCTTCTCCTTTTTATTTTTTCTGTTGATGCAGTATGTCATAAAACAGCCTCAGAAGTTGAATTGGTCTGAACTCATTAACCTAGAATGCTATCTACAATTATTTTTTTCCAACAGTTTCAGGGTTCAAGTGAACTTATTGACACATAATATGAGTCAAAGTGCGATATGAGACAAGCTTTATTTACATGTGGCCTCATAGGTAGATAAAACACTAAATGAGAATTGCCTTAAAATTAGTAGTAAATTTATGAGATTACTTCGATAATTTATTCTATTTAACTTATATCATTGTAGTTAATATTATACCTGAATAACCAGAGAAAGTACTAGTAAGCTCTGTGTGTGTCTCCAAATAGAAAGACTTCTTAGAAATGAAAGCATAACCTTTTACATCAATACTGGGATTTTCTAGAACTTTTCAGAATGTATTTAATCTTAACTGCATTATGCAAAACTATTTTTATGTATATTTAAACCCACTAACAGGAAGGAAATGCCAATGCCACTGACACCATTGTTTCAGAAATGTTCCTAGTGATTTTATGAAGAACAAAATAAGTCAAAATAGAAAGTTACTAAATTACTACAGCTACTACAGAAACTATACATTTGCAGAACTGAGACACACCCAATTAAGTTAACCATGTAAAGGAGGTGTCTTATTTTATGCATGGTAGAATGAATTCTAGGAAACTGAGCTCTACCAAACTGAGTTAACATCTCATCTTTGGCTACCAAAGATGAAACTTTGCCTCTCTCTGGGCTTAGCTATAGTTTAGACATCTACAGTTTAAGGGAAAGGGGCATATAAGATGATTTCTAGGACCTGTCATGCTGTTCTTCTAGGGGAAGGGTATCAACAGCAGCACAATTCCATCATGAAAAGATTCAATAACAATAACCGATGTAATAAATTATAATTATAATAATAAGCCAAACAGGTGATACAATCCCTTCGTCTCTCTCTTACAGTGCGGTCAGTGTCAGCTGAATATTCAGTTCTGCATCACAGAGTTAAGTTCTGGATCACATTTTTATACTTAGTGATCTGCAAAATATTGGATGTTATTAATCCATAGCACAATCATTCATTTATAGGCCTCTGGAATTTTTTTTTAACAAAACCATTCTCAGAAATTAAGATTTACAAACAAAAAAATAAAACAGAAAGAAGGAAAAGAATATCAAAAACCAGTTGCAAAATCAGAAGATACCATTTGCTTTGTGTTCCATTTCTGGTTCTGCCTCATTTGTGAGGCCTTTTCTGATGTTTCTGACTCAGAAGCCATCTCTCTCTCTCTTTCTCTCTCTCTCTCATACACACATGCGCGCGCGCGCACACACACACACACACACACACACCCCTCTCTATTTTTCCTATATTTTTTTCTATATATCTCTTCTATAGTTCTACTTTCTTCCTGGACCTTATCAAAACTTGAAAGCGCATAGCTCCCCTCTTTTGATTAGTGTTTGGTAAGTCTTGTCCTAATACCTCTCACTAGATTTTACTAGTAAGGTTAGGATTTTCTTTTATGACCTGAGTATTGCTCATAATACTTGATATATCTTGGCAGTAAGTATTATGTTATTTGTTGTCTTGAATCAATAACAATTTAATTAATCGGTTCAATATTGTGTAATTTTCTGTAGGACTATTTATGAGTGAGCAGTAATATCAAGCTACCCCAGTAGGTCTCAGTGATGTGATTACACTGGAGCCTAAAATAAAAACTGTATTTGTAATTTGATTCTATGATACATCTGGATGACATAAGCTGTGGTTACGAAATCAAGGGAAGCATGAAAATACTGTGCCAATGCACAGAGATGATCCTGTGATGGGGCTCTCCAAGAGTGAAAGTTCTGAGTATTTCTCTCTGATTGTACTCTTGCAGAATCACAAGAAGGTCTTTATTATAGCCCCACCAGGTTAGAAAAGAGCATGTGCCTGCATCTGCTGCTTTCACACAAACAATTCTCTGCACTTGAATCCTGGGGTCTACCTTTCACAGGCTTCCCTACTCTGTGATATCTGGGTGAGCAGGGACCTTGGAGACAATTTTTCTCATGAAAGAACAGCCCAAAAAAGGGCCTCAAAGACCACAAATAGCTCAAAGATAAAATCAGGGTTACTATTTCCTGATCTCAACACCTCTTCAGGGAATTTATTATCCTTATACAAGTCAGCACAGATCAGTCATAAAGCATTTTAAGCCACTAAAATTAAACCTAGCCTTTAGCTATAATGGTAGGCAAGACTGGATTAAGATGTTTTGCATAAATAACTCTATAAAGTCATTGACTTAGAATGCTCAATTTGTGTTTTGCAGAAATAGATGATCAGCCAACACAACAAAGTAATGTTTAGTATCAAAAATAAAAGGACCACAGATTCTTACAAAAATCTCTGTCTTTACATGAATTAAAACATAATCTACAGAATATTGTAAGTGGTCAATCTATGGCTTTATAAAGTTTCATTTTCAACAGGTCAAATGAAAACATTGCCCCAAATTGAGCACTGTAAAAGTCTTTGGATTGCCCAAAACTTATTTGGCCTACTATGTAGAATGTTTTAAATTGTGAGTAGAAAAAGAGTTAGAAAGTTCAGAGCCATATGGTCCTCATGCCCATGAAATTAAAATAGAGATAAAACCAAAGACCTTTTCTTTGTATTTGTTACCTAGTAGCTTGATGGATGTATGTTCTGCTGCTCAGTCTGATCAGATAGGGGAGCTTGCCTGTTGTTTCTTTTGAATCTCTCTCTCAAGCTAAATGCAATTACTTATATTTTAGATAATGCAGGTTAAATGAAAGAATGTAATATATCTCAGATAATGGAAAGAAAATCTAATTAATTCTAAGTCATGAAACCTGTGAATCATGGGAATTATCTCTGACACCTTTCTATGCCTATACAAATCTTCTTAGCCATCAAAATCCAGCTTGAACGTATATCCTCTCCATGTCTTCCCTGATCTCTCACAAACTCCTGTGACAGTGTTGCCCTCCAGACTATACGATTTAGGAAACAGTCGATGAGTATGACATCATTTCTTCTCGCTTCACCTGTTCTTCCTTGTTTTCACCCCTCAGGGAGATTGACAGTCTCAAAGGGAGGTGGAGCCTCGCTCATTTGTGTATACTCCAAAGGGATGGGCACTGTATTCAGCACAGTTTGGATATCTGTTAAATGCATAAAAATATAAATCTGGATGCATAATTCAAGCTTTCTGAAAAGAAATCTTGTTTCGGTAAAAACATATTCTGAATTATTAGCCTTTTTCCATGCCCCCATGAGATACGTCTGCATTTGCATTAAATCCTAGTAGAATATTCATGTGATTTTAATGATTACCTAAAGGCTGTGCTACCTAAGATGCATCATGACACAATACAAGGGGTAGGAGGGGGATGGAATCACAGGCTGCAGGTATTCGTACGCCTTGTCTTACATGCAGCTGCTATTACCTCTACTTATCGTTGACGTGTCGTTCTAGATTCTGGCAGTGATGATTATTCCTAATTATATACAAGAAAATAAATCGTAATATGTGTTTAATACAAACAATCTATCATTTAGGTAGTCATGTCAAATGGTTAATCATGTTTAAAACTAACAGGAATAGGTTAGAGGACAGAATGTGTTGTAATAAGACAATTTCTTTTCTTAATCTTGATTTAAAATTTAACTTGAAGGTCAGAAAAATGGCTTCAAGAAATGTGTTAGCACTTTTACTAAAGAGTAGTTTCTTCTCATACGTGAAGAATTATTTTGGATTAGTTAACACATCCCTCTAGACTTGCTTGGGTAGACCTGCAGAGAGCGGTGTCTTCCCTGTGATTCTCATCTCCCGTATTTGGCCACTTACTTCTGCCCCATGGTGGGACAGAGACCAAGGACAAGACCAAGCTGCAGATCATCCAGTCTCTAACTGACCAGATATTAGGGAGATTCATTTCCAAAAGGAACTTCAGTTTAGTATTTTGTTCTCAGTCTCTCCTGTGAGAGTTATTATTCTCATTTTTCTCAGGCTTAGTTCTACCTTGAGATTAAGAGCTACACCTTCAAAAAAGTCCAATGCAAATAAGTATATAAGAAAAAATACCCCTGTATTCTCTAATCAACCTATTAGAAAGAATTATTTACTCTGAGTGAGTGAGCATACAGCTGTGTGTAAAACAGTTTTGGATAGTATTGATTCTAAGCCAAATGCCATCCCTACTAAGAACGTTTGGAAAAAAAAAAATCAAAAAGAGCACAAAAGTAACAGTCACATGTATGAGCCCTCAAGATATTCCCAGATTTGTGCAGACCTACTCACGATCACATGGCAAGTATTTATTTATAAAAGCTTATTTCTAGGAAATAAGAATAGGAAATACTAGGTTCCCATCAATGACTACATCATTTCTCTATAAAATAAGATTTTACACTGGGGAAATTCCAGGAAACACTGCTATTTTTCAGATTCTCTCAATGACTCCTATGTCCATTAGAGGGGCCGTTTGTAACTCTCCAATACTTGAGCATCAGTGAAAGTCAAGTATTTAAAATTATAATGTCCCGCAGTAAAAATATAATGGGTGTCTCAACTTACTGGAAGCTCCTGTATGTAGTCACCTCTGTCTGTGATGGATTGATGCTTCTCCTCACTGGA
The DNA here is from genome assembly GCF_964662115.1 of Mustela nivalis. Taxonomy (NCBI): domain Eukaryota; kingdom Metazoa; phylum Chordata; class Mammalia; order Carnivora; family Mustelidae; genus Mustela; species Mustela nivalis. The sequence continues at coordinate 28,849,219 of NC_139026.1, forward strand.
TCTGGAGAATGCCAAAGAAATGCACATGACCAAATGACACTTCTGCTATTTCAGGAGAATGGGTATGAAGGTAGAGGCTGCTCAGGGAAGAACAGATGAAGAAAAGCCTATGTTTAATGTTAGTATACATTAGGAGGAAGGAGGGATGAAAACTATTCACAAGTTAGGCTGAATAGAAGAGCATAAAAGCTGTCATCAGTCTGATCATAAGGCAGGATATTTCTAAGGAACAGAAGACATTTTATATCCCAAGAACAACGGAGCAGAAAGCAGAAGATGATGCTCTAATGACATGAAGTCAGAATCTTGAGGCTCTAGGGTCCTATTATTCCTCACGTCCACTCACCTATTAACAACAAGCCATAAATAGAGAAACAGACACCGCATCCCTCATCTCCTATAAGTTGGCACAGCTATTCTTCTTTAGTGAGATGGAGGTCATAGAAAAACCTGGTTTTGTGAACAAGAGAAGTCTAGAAATAAACACTCCCCATTTGCCACTAGCCATTAGGAATAAGACAGCAAAATTAATTTATTTTAATGTGATACCCAAGAGGCACATGTTTTCCTTTCCATGTGATTATGAAAATACTGGATGTCCCCTGAGGAAAGAAGTCCTTTTTTAGACTTCAAGAACAGACAACCCAATTTTCTCTGAGTTTGTTTTTCCTCCTTTCAGAGCGCACTTAATTTGTTAATGCAGGAGTGCATTTGTCACCAATAAAATTCATCTCCACTCAATAAACAGACTGCCTAAAATTAGCCCTGATAGAAGAGAAGCTAGGGGGAGTGTACATGGTTGCATGTTATGAAAACATAAGTTAGTGGTTTAGTTTGTAATAAGATTTTTTTATATCCAACTATTGCATGGGCCACCTGAAAAAGATACAGAAAGACCATGCTTTTATTTACTTCTGCCACGCATTGGCTTTTATGATTACTGATCAGAAAGCAAACAGCTTTAATAGGGGCTTCATTGCCATTAAATGGGGCTGAAGCCTATCAGGGTATATTGCTGTCAACATTGTTATAAATCAACAAGTAGTGAAATTGTGATTATTTGTAAGAAACTATGTCAAATGTTTTGGGAGAAATAAAAAATGGATGGGACATGGCAGCTCTCAGGTTATGGGCAATCCAACAGGGACACCCACATGGACATAAATAACTGCCTTACAAGGCAGAGGGGATGAAGTGTTTGATTAGAATATTTTTTTGGCTGCAAATAACAGATACCCAAATTAAACTAGCTTAACAGTAAGGAAGTCAAGTGTCATGCAGAAGAGGAATTACTGGGTTCTGGCAGACTGTAGTGGCTGACCCTGTAGTCAGGGATGCACTTCCTCCTACCTCTCCAAGCCAAGCTGCCAGTCACAGCACTGGTCCAACCTAAGGCTGGTGACCTTGCTGGGAAATGGCTGCAGCAACAATCAGAGCAACATGCTTCTTTGTTCACATCCAATAGGAGAGAAAGACTGAATTCCTTCTCCAAAATCCCTTTCCTTGTATTGCATTGGCCTGTGTCTGAGCTCATGGCTGATAGAAGGGATAGCATTACCTTTGTTGACTTGGACCATGCCCAGAATAGGAGAGAAGCTGGGAAGCTGAGGACAATGTCCGTGCAGGTACGGTAAAGGAGCTAGACCTGAAGGACATCCCATCATTCACAAAGCTGGGTAGCTTCTTCAGGGTTTGCTGGGTTATCCTGAGGTTCAGAATCGCCAGCAATGGAAAGCAATAAGCGACACTTAGTATGGGAAAAATGTTTTTAAAGCCTCTAAGAGATGATTCATTATGCCTTCTTGACATTTCTAAATTTGGGTAAGAGGAATACCTCAGTATTCTCCCTTTCTCCCAAAGTCAGATAATCATTCTAAAGTGGTTGCCAAGCATTTCTTAAACTGATATTTCTAGCTGCTTCCAAAACAGTCTGTCACTAAACTCACCCACTCTACAGAGGAGGGGGAGAAGGAGCAGTTGCAGTGATATTACTTTTTATAGAGATGTTAATTCTTCAGGTTTGTCAGATTTTGAAGGGTAATAAGATGCTTTCAATCTTATAATGCCTCTTGTTTGTGGGCACCCTGCCCTATTCAAAATTTACATCTGATCCTTTGCACTTAATTGTATGAATGCTTTTTAAAATTTTCTTAATTTTTAGTATTTACAATATGCCATGTGCTGATATAAGCTCCCATAGGCGTGATAAGCTTATTACATGTAAAAATTTATTTAATTTTTATTGCAATCCCTGAAATATGAATTATTATTATCTTCACTTTACAAGTGAGGAAACTGAGCCACAGAGAGACTGAGTAATGTAAGATCACTCAGCAATCAATGGCAGAGTCAGGATTTGAACCTATGCAATCAAGGTCAAGAGTCTGTATTTTTACCCACAACAACAGAATTACCCATAAGTTATCAAATTTCTGCACCAAAAAAAGAAATAAAGCTTTGATGTTTGGCCCAGACATACCTTAGGTACTGACAAAAAGTCTTCATTTTTAACTACTTTCCAAGATAGTTAGTCTTTCATTTATCTGTTCATTCAACACATTCATTAATCACTTACCATTTGCTAATCACTATGGTGGGTACCTGAAGCCTATAGTCTAGTTGAAGATAGAGAAAAATCAAGTACAACATAGTAAGAGCTATACAAGAGGTGGTAACAAGTGCCACTGGAACACAGAAGTCAAACGTGGGGCTCAGAAAAGGCACATGACTAGTTACAGCAAAGTACATGTTGAGGAAGGAGTTGGCTAGGTGTCGTGGAAAGGATAGGTAAAAAAAGGGTAACTGTGGCCAGTACGTGAGGGGGATAGCAGAGCACAAAAGACATAAGAAAGGCTATGCTAAAGAGTTTAAATTTAGTCTCAGAGTAGTAAGTATAACCAGAAGGGTAATTAGAAAACAAAACAAAAAATTCAAATAAATAAATAATAAAGAGGAGAGTATTGTTTCTGAGGAAAGCTGGAGGAGAAAAAGAATTAACATTTGTCGAACACGTAATATACAAAGGATGAGTATTCAGTGCTTTGGCCATACTTTGTCATTTAGTAAGAACTTTCTAAGGCTTAATTTCCTCCATCAGAGCTCAGAGAAGTCAGGTAACCTGCCTCTGGTCTCAGAGAAGACCTAGAGTTTGAACTTGTATCTGATTCCAAAACCAATACTTTTTTCCACTATCCACTATAAAGATTTCCAAGCTCCTCCAACTCAAAGACCAAAAAGAAGAATTCCTTTCTACAAACTTTAATTCATTCTGTGAAATTATATCTCCCTTAAATAATATATGTAATATATAATAATATATAATATATAAAATGATATTATATATATAAAATAATAATATCATACATGAAAGAATGAAATATCACTCTGAGAAATTTCTCTTCTCTTGGATCTTTCAGTTATAGGCAGCAGAGAATAAAGACCTGAATATATGAGGAAATGATATTAAGAAAACATACACCAAACACACAAAAACACCTGATAGTCAACCAGGATAGAAACATGATAACCACTGAAAGTATCTTCTCTGTTTCCCATAGGAAAGAAAAAAAGAAAAAAAGAACCACCACGACCACCACCCTCCCCCACCCTTCCACCGTGTCCCCAGGGAGAAAATAAAGTTCCTGGAGCTTCCTTGAATTGCTCAGTGCATCATTTTGTATTTGCAAAGTATACAGTCCTAAAGAATGTGAGGTTCATTCCTACTTCTGACAGGGTGACCCCACGTGCCTCAGCTTCTAGCTGGAGAGCCAGCTTCGGGAGAAGAATGCTCATTATTTGCTAAGGCTAAGTCTTTTTATGTTCCCATGAATAACTTATAGCTGTGTGTCCTCATGAACAACAGCCTTGACACAGCTGACGTGACAGGATCATACACTGATTCCCAATCCACCCTCCCAGGAGAAAATGGAATATTTGTGCATTTCACATATCACCAAGACAGGCTCTTCAAGTATTTATAAGTTGAATAGAAATTTCCACTACTTCAGCTGACACAACTGGCTGTACCTAACAACTGGTAAGGGATTCAACCAGAGCCTTTGGAGTCCAGCTTTGGCAAAAGCCAGTGGTGGCAGGGGAAGGGAATAAGGTCTGCACCGAGAGACCTTCTCCTCCAGCAGACACTCCTCTCCTCATTTACTCTTCCATACCACCACCACCACAACAACAATGAAGGAAGCCCCCCACCCTCCCCCTGCCATTTATAGGATTTTGCTAATAACTTCACAAACATGCCTGTAGGTAGGTGCCTGTGCCTTATCAGTACTTAAAAAGGACTCACTGAAATTGACACCAATCAATATCACAGTGCCCTTCTTCCAGAATAAGAGTTGTCACCTCTAATTCAGTCCTGTTCAATTCAAAACAGACTCGTCAAGTACCTTCAATGTATTGGTTCTGGAAATTTAAAGATTAATAAAATTGAGTCCTTATCCTTCAAAGGTTTAAAGCTAGTAGGGGACCAGACAAACAGGAAACATTGACCTGCTCTGCCACAGGAAACCCCAGAGGACAAAAGAGGTTATTTAACAAAAGCTAAAGGATTATTTTATTGATAACAAACGCAGACTCAGTGCTGCATACATTCTTCATCTATTTAACCCTCATAGCAATCCTCCCTGGGGCTAGTCCTGTAATGAACCTAATTTTTCAGATCAGGAAACTCAGATCAGAGAGGTTAAGTGATTTGCCCAGTCTGACAAAGCAAGTGGCAGACATAAAATTCAAACAGCCCAGTCTAACCACAAAGACCATGCACTTACTTATAAAATTATATTGCCTCTCCACAGCAATTTACAGAGTTAATGTTCATGATCATATCCATTTATTATTCAAGAAATATTTGCTACATGTCTACTATGTTTAAAGCACTGAAAGGGATGCAAATAGTATGAGGGAATGGTTCTGAACTTCTGACACTTGCTTTTGACAGTCATCATAGGCAAAGAGTTTTGGATGAGATCAGTCAGTGTTTCTGGAAACATTTGAAGAATATGCTTATGTTCCAGGTTCTGAGAATATGGAGCGATTTTCAAAAAAAGGAAATGTCTCTGTCCTCCTGGAGCTTATATCCTAGAAAATATGCAGATAAACACACATTACATTGAAAGTGGTAAAGACTATGAAGAAAAATCAAGTTGAGCAAGAGTGAGGAACTGAGGGGATAATTTGTCATTTTGAATCAGCTGATCAGCAAAGCTTCTCTGAGAACTAGAGAAGAATCCTGAATAAGGAGAAGAAATTAGTCATGTGATCACCTGTGTGAAGGGTATGTATGGCTAAAGTAGAAGCAATGGCAAGTGGCAAGGCTCCAAGGTCATAGCATACTTGGAGTACCAAGGATTTCAGTAGGCCAGATCGTGATGAAAGAGACTGAGAGCAATAGGAGATGGGTAGAAAGTCAAAGGGTAGATCCATCAATGTACAGGATTCCCATTTGCTTGGCAAGGCAAAGGGAAACCACTAGAGATCATTGAATAGTGGGGTGACATGCTCTGATGAACTGTTTAACCTCAGTCTGACCACTATGTGGAGAGCTGATTATGGAAACACATGAGTAGAAACAGGAAGACCAATTAGAAGACTATTACACAAGCCTAAATTTGAGATGGTGGTGGGTTAAACCAAAGCAGAAAAAGCAGAGGTTGTTATATTGGGGGTATATTTTTCATAGTAGTGCTGACAGACTAGATCAGATGTGGGCTCTGAGGAAAGAGAAGAGTGAATGTGCTCAAATTCTTGGAAGGGTTCCTGGCACTGAGTTTGTATGCAATATGTGGAAATTCGGTTCTCTTCTCTCAGAACTCAGCACAATTTACTTGGGGGAAATAGGTCATGTACATAACTAATTACACACAGAATCTATAAAAGGAGCCCTAACAGAAGTCTAACCTCATGGCCACAACACAACCATGGGCAAGTAGATTATATATTACCTCAATTGCTTTGACCAAACTAGTAAGGAGCCTCATGTGTGTTCAAATAAACCAAGTGGAAGATTTACTAAAAGAATTCTGGTTTTATCAAGTATGGGGGACTCCTATTCTTGGTGAAAATGTTTGTCACTACTACAGGTAGAACATAGTTCTATTTATTATAAAAACCAAATATTACTTTCCAAGAGAAGTCTTCCATGGAACCCCCCGCCCCATGCCAGGGCATCTCTCCTTGCTACAGCCTCTCAGCATTCATTTGTCTTTCCATTACAGCTCTTGTCAGTTTGCATTCAACTAATATTTGCCCAACCTCACTGCCATCCCATCTTCCTTAACTTTGAAACATTTGACTAGAACAAAATATAGTAGGTGTTCAAAAATATTGTTGGAAAAATGAATCAATACTCCCATGTTCATTGCAACAGTATTCACAATAGCCAATATGTGGTAACAATAAACTCTAAGTATTCATTGACTGATTAAGAAAATGTGGTATATAGATATAATAGAATACTATTATAAAAAAGAAGAAAAAGAAAATTCTGTAATACTTAGTAACATGGATAAAACTTGAGAACATTATAGTAAGTCAAGTAAGCCAGTCACGCACGGGAAGACAAATACTACGTGATCCTACTTTACATGAGTTATCTAAATTAGTCAAATTTATAAAATCGGAGTTGAATGATGATTGGCAGGGGTTGGGAGGAGGAGAAATGGGGAGTTACTAATCAATGGACATAAAGTTTCTGTTGAGCAAGATGAGTAAACTCTAGAGACTTCTGTGCAACATTGTAACAATATTCAGTAGTAAGTATTTTACATTTACACTTTAAGTATTTTACACTTAAAAATTTGTTAAAGAGATAGATCTCATATGAAGTGTTCTTATGATAATAAAATAAATTTTTTAAAAGAACAATAAAAATGTGTTTAAAAATATTTTTTATTCTTAAAGCAGAGAGCAGATGGCCTATGAAGAAAAATGGAATGACATTTAATAAGTTATGGGTACTTGATTCAATTTTTAAAATTCTACTTATAATCACTAATTATTCTACTAGTAATACATAGGATTTTGCTTCAATAGAACCAGAACTGCTATGGGGAAATTGTTTCTTACAAACCATCTAGGATGTTAGACCGTGGTAAAAGTTTATGGTTTTGTAGCAGGGCTTGTAAAATGCATTCGAGGGGCCCCTGGGTGGCTCAGTTGGTTAAGCATCTGCCTTTGGCTGAGGTCATGATCTCCAGGTCTTGGGATGGAGCCCTACATTGGGCTCCCTGCTCAGTGAGGAGCCTGGTCTCCCTCTCCCTCTGGTTCTCCCCACTCCACTCATACTCTCTCTCTTTCTTTCCCTCTCTCTCTCGAATAAATAAAATCTTTTTTTTTTTTAAAGGTGCATTTGAGATTGACTGGGTATTGACTGAGAATAATTGGCCTGTATAGCTGGATGCAAATAAGATGTGTCTCATCTGGATTACAGCAGTAACTTTTCTACTTGCTTCAGATTTGCCCTCTTACAGACAATTTTCAACAAGACAGACTGATTCTTTTGAAAATAAAAGTCACTCTTCTATATCTGTCCACACCTCTCAGAATAAATACCAATATCCTTATCATGACATTTTTATTAGTCAAGAGCCTGGAAGGAAGATAGATAGTAAAATTAAACTGGTAATTGAGAGGAGTTCAAACTACCTCCCCCAACATCCTAATCCCCTTAGCCCCCTTCAACTTTTTGTTTCTTTTTCCCCATTGTATTTATTACATATTATAATACTTAGGATATATGATAGCATACTACGTTATTTAATTTTTTCTTACATCTATTGTTAATTATCAAGTTCTCATACTTCTTCACTAGAACATAAGCTCCAAGGAAATGATCTTTGCTTTGATTTTTTAAATTGATATACTCTAGTGTCTAGAAATAGTGCAGAATTCATAAACATAGGGAAATAGTCCTCTTAAGTACAGTATTCAAATGGTCTCATAGATAGCATCTTGAATTTTGCTTAGAAAGTTAGGCAGTAGAGGTATATTAATACTGAACAGTCCTTCTCCCTTCCCCACTCTCAAGAGAGAGATTTAGGTTGAGATTAAGTGTGACCAAGTGTTGAATGAATTTCTGTCCCTCAGTAAGACCCAGCACAAAAAACCTACCTGAGTCAGAACTCATTCTTCTACATCTCATTAAATTAATTCAGTAAATGTTGGTGAGCCAAAGACTGTTTTTTTTTTTTTTTTGAGTTGATCTCTTTCAGCAAAGGTGTATGGAACCATATGAAACTGATGAAACCACTAAGAATCCCTAGAGAAGAATACAGTGAAATCACTGTTGAGGAGGTACTGAGTTGTGCTGGAAGAGAAATAAAATAATACATAATTTTACAAAACTTTAGAAATTGAAATACCAAAAGCCGGCCATAATTCTATTTGTGTGTATCTTCAGTCTACGCTTAACCACCAGGAAAAGATCTGAGACCAAAATAAAATGTTTATGCCTCTAAGTAAATAAAGATACAATGCACCAAATATATAAGATTAAACAATGATTATTTTTTTAAAATATGTTTATAAGGACAATCATGTGTCTAATAAACTTATGAGGATAAGAAAACTGAGTATAGGGGCGCCTGGAGGGCTCAGTGGGTTAAGGCCTCCGCCTTCGGCTGGGTCATGATCCCAGGGTCCTGGGATGGGAGCTCCGTGTCGGGCTCTCTGCTCAGCAGGGAGCCTGCTTCCCCCTCTCTCTCTCTGCCTCCCTCTCTGCCTACTTGTGGTCTCTGCCAAATAAGTAAATAAAATCTTAAATATAAAAGAAAACTGAGTATATCAGAACTACACTAAAAAAAAGTACTTTCTAATCAGGCTTTTCACAAATTTAAATAGGTTAGAAGGTAGGTAAATGATCTTATCTTCCGCATCAGTTTCCCCCCCACAAAGCGGGGAACTCAAGAGCTATGCAGATGTACAAAGCCTATAGAGTTCTTAAAATGAAGGCATATTTTTACAGTGGCATTAATAGCCATAAAAGCTTTGCCAATAGTATTTACGTGCATTGTAGTAGCATTTTTAAATGTTGGTTCAGCCTCTAATAAGGAATTATAAGTACACAGTGTCTGCAAGCAGTGAATTGCTCGTCTTGAAATATCTAATTTATCTGCAAGCCAAAAGCAAAGGCTTCTCTTCGGAGATAATATTGCAATATCCCATTTAAAGTCACCCAAAATGACAAAGGGAAGATCTAACTAGGGAGTCACTGACCTCATAATAGGAAGGAACTTCCTTTAAACTCCCTTTTAAAGGAATATTTTTAAAGTAGGTTAGGTATCTCCTTGAAACAAGAAAATCTCCTCAGATGTCTAGTTTTTGTACCCTTCAGGCTCTTGTGCCCCTCATCCGCTTTATCCAATTCACCAGGGTCATGGCTTCTGAGAGGTGATATGGTTAGATAAAGGGCTGCTTCTGTAGATCTTTGCCTTCATACATTTCCACCTCAGGCAATTCTCTTACAGACTCACTCCTTGAATAAAAATCTGGGGAATCAACCCAGAAAATAGAAAGTGCCTTGAAATTATATGTTTTCTTTTCTTTTTTTCTAACACCGTAAACCAGAAAATGATTTCATGCATGTGTGAACATCAAGAACTGTGACCATGGCTCATCAAGGTCAGACAGTTTAACCTTAGTAGATCTCAGAGTAGGCAAGGATGTCATGAGAAGAGACATTGGTGTGTTTAATGTATACGTATAGAATCAGGGAAGTCAAAATTTCATTTGATTTGGTGTCAATAGAAAGAGAAACATAAAATCAAATATTGATTCAAGAAACCCCTGGAAATTAGATTTTTTTCCTTCTGTTTTTAGAGAATTAGCCAAGGAGACTCCTTCCAACATAGGGGGGAAAATATATAGATCTCAAAACTTAACTACATTTTGACCAATTATGAAATAACTGTTTACTTGGAGATATTTTTCAGATTCATTTTTCTGTCACTTTGAGTTGTGCTATGATGCTTAGGGTTTTTAAGTGTGAGTCATAGGAACCTCGAATTTGGAATGCCTTAATCTTTTATGAAAAACTTGAACCACTTTTTCACAAAGAGGTTTATTAGATGTATGCATAATTTGATAGACATTTATGGAAATAAGCACTACTGATGGTAAAGATTAGTACTTCTGAACTAAAGAGAAATGTTACTCAAGAGGAGAAGTAGGTATAATTTACTAGCTAAACCATGACAATTAAAATATAAGTTCCACTCAGACAGAGTTAATTTTGGCCTTGTTCATCATTGCATTCCTAATGCAATTCCTAATGCCTAGCACAATTCTGGGCCCTTTATAGAGGCTCAATAAATACTATTTATCAAATAAGTGAATAGTACAATAGATGAATGAATAATCTTCTGAATCCAAATGAAATTATCTACAGAAAATAGAAAACCAATTCATTAGAAGGCTCTTAAAGCTAGATGAAGCTCTCCTTTACCGGGGGCACCTGGATGGCTCAGGCAGTTGAGCATCAGCTCCTGGTTTCAGCTCAGGTCATGTCTTAGGATCTCAGGATTCTGGGATCGAGCCCTACGTTGGGCTCCACATTCAGCATAGAGTCTGCTTGGGATTCTCTCTCTCTCTTTCCCCCCTCCACCTCTTCCCCTGCTCACATGTGTGTGCTCCCTCTCTCTCTCTAATAAATAAATAAATAAAATCTTTAAAAAAATTTTCTATTTGCTCTTCATATACTTTCATCAAGAATATAGACCATAGACATAGACCATAATTAGTTCTCCTGAATTGTCATGCTCACAAGGGTAGTAATTTATAACTGATTTCAAAGTAATAAATTAGCTTTCTGACACAGATTAGTCCTTTGTTCCATGAAATGTGGGTTGTATGAACCAGTTTTCCTCGTATTTCGTTCAAGAACTGACCATGTTCATTCTTATACTTGAAGAAATTTTATAAATTTAGACAGCAACCTATAAGGCTTGTGGCAAATATCCATCCCGCTGTACAATGCATGTATTCCATGTAAAGAAATGTGCTTTGTACCTTGCAGACACCCCTTCTATCAAGAAAGAAATGTCCATCATCTTTTTAGTGTTCTGATACATTTAGGGAACTTTGCTCATCTTTTCTTTCTTTAAATTCTACCTCATTAGGACTTAATGAATGTATATATTTGATCATCTGTAAACCTGGATTTTATGTCATCACTACAATCTTTTCTTTAATTTGACATTGCCTAAGGTAGAAAGTAAGGATGGAAGGTTTTTTTTCCACCATTGATCCCTGTTGAAATCTACACTAATTACACACATGTGTGCATACAAGCACTTGTTATTTCACTCAACCAGTATGTTTGATGTGCGTATAGACAGTTAGCTCCTCCTAAGTAATCAAGCACACTGAGGTGAGGACAGTATTGCTTAGTGACAGTTTATTTGATAAATTTCAGCTGACAGTCTGTTAGGGCTACCACAGCAAAATACCACAGACACGGTAGCTTAGATAACAGAGATTTATTTTCCCACAGCTCCGGAAGGCTGGAAGTCCAAGATCAGCAGAGCTGGTCTCCTCCGGGCTTCTCTGTTGTGCTTGCAGATGGACCCCGTATTGCTGCCGGCTCTTCATGTGGTCGTCCCTCTGTACATGTGCATCCTTGATGTTTCTTTAATGTGTTCAAATTTCTTCTTCTTACAAGTTCACCAGTCAAAATAGAGTAGGGCCCACCCAAATTGCTTCATTTCAACTTAATCACCCCTTTTAAAGGCCCTCTATATCCAAACACAGTCAAGTATGGGGGGTTAGGGCTTCAACATTTGAATTATGGGGCAGTGCAATTCAGCTCATAACATGTAAATGCTGTGTTACTATAGGACCATATACAGTATACACTGGAGATGTAGGCTTGAAGAAGTAGTGATAGCGATACAAAGCAGGGTTGTACTGTATGACTTCAGTAAGTGAGATGGTAGGAATTAATGAAGGCAGACATAGTGGGATGAAAGATTGGAATTGAAAGAAAGTAACCAATAAAGACAAAGGTAGCTTTACTTTAAGTACCATAGTGATCTCTGAAAGAATAATAGATCATCAAATGTGGTTGTTTCTACCTCAGTCTTGTATAAACTAGATCCTTTCCTGAATAGAAATGGACTGACCACAAAACTAATGACATTCAACTTCAGCACCCCCTCAAAGCTCTTTCTAGAGTTATTGTTCTAAATTTATAATTGTAATTATGTAATATCTTACCTTAAAAGGGCTTTGGACTCCAAATAACCTGTATCCATCCCAAACTGCAAGTATATTCAGCCATTTTCATAGAGGTTTGGGCATTTCTTAGACTAAACTTTTAGAAATAGGTATTTACTTGGAACAAATTATAACTGTTATGTATTATAAAAAAACGTGGCTTTTGAATAATAATCCTTCATTGCAACAGCAGTTACTACAACCTACATTTTTGTCAATTTTGATCTTCAACTAACTTTGAAAGCACAGGTGCTCAGAAATATCCTGGTCATGTCATGTTTGTACTAGTCTTTTTGTGTGTCACTTTCTCTATCTCTCTTTTACACACACACACACACACACACATACACACTCCATAGAAACATTTATTTTGATGCCAGCAATCAGAACTGGGCAACTCAACTGTGCAATTAATTTAAAAAGTAAATTGTATATGTTGTAGTTGAAAATACATGTTTGAAGTCTTCCCATTTTCTTTTTATGGGGAGCCTTCCTTCTCTCATTTCTTCTCCTACTTCACTGAGTGTGCACATATCCAAGCCCGGCCAGTATGACATTTTCTAATTTTGACCTTAGCCACAAAACAATTTCTTACTTTCTCTGAAAAAAAAAAAAAAAAAAAAAAAGGAGAGTATAAACATTTTAAATAATGCAAAATGTTATTGCAGAGTAGACCTTTCCAGAGGCATTGCACATGGTGAGAATCAGTTTCATACTGTCCCCTTTAGAAGATTTCTACATTTCATTTTTCAGTTTTGTACATAGCTCTTCCTAGGGACAACCCTGCAATTTAAGACAGAAAGGTGGCTCTTAGTTGAAAAGCAAAAATAGGAAGTGAGATGAGATGGGTGAAGCAAGACAGTTCAATTTGCCTAACAAAGCAAAATTCCCGAATTGAGTTACTCTTAAAGCACTGTAATCAGCCATGTTTCTTAAAATGCCTGGGTTATATCTAGCCCCACTCACACTATGGTAATTATCAGCTGCCACCACGCAGAAGTACTGCATTCCCTGCTACTTTTTTTTTTTTTTTTCCAAAATGTCAGCTTGTAATCTGAAGGAAAATTACAAACCCGACTTTTTTTAGGAATGTTTAAAATAAACCCACAAAAGCACCAGGCCTGTTACAATTACTGTCCTGCTTTAAGGGAGAAATATCCCAGGTGGTGTTTTATCTCTGCAGCGTCTATTTCGAAAGTTTAGCCACAATGAAAGGAGCAATAGTGCCTTATATAAGTGCAGACCAATGCCAGTTTTTGGAAGAAGCCAAACTCCTTTAAGAAGCTTTTGGACTTTATTCTAGATAAATATGCGCTACCTGAAGGATCATCACGTTGGTGCTACTTTAATAAAATATCGCCTCAAAAAAATTGCAGTATTGATCATCATTTGTATATGCTGATAATAATGTGCAGAGGTTAACTCCCTCTTATTTAACAGGAACATAAAACCCATATCAAGTGGAATGTTTTATGCTAATATTTCCAATTAAATTGCCAATATAAATCGCTTTGACATGCCATCATTCTTTATTTTAGCAATTACTTTTACACCACACACCTTAGAGCCTTCTATCGTTCAGTTTGTAAAAGAAAAATGAAATACCAGTCAAAACATAATAGGGAGAACCCTACTGAGAAAACTTTTTAGCATAACAAAATCCACATGAGTTCAAGGCACTGGAGGTTTACAAGGAGAGTCTGCCCAAAATGCTAAGAAGCCTTTATTTTTTCTTTTTAAGATTTTATTTATTTATTTGACAGAGATCACAAGTAGGCAGAGAGGCAGGCAGAGAGAGAGGAGGAAGCAGGCTCCCCGTGGAACAGAGAGCCCGATGTGGGGCTCAATCCGAGGACCCTAGGACCATGACCTGAGCCGAAGGCAGAGGCTTTAGCCCACTGAGCCACCCATGGGCCCTGCTAAGAAGCCTTTAAATGATGGAAGCAAATCACTAAGAAATCCATAAATTCATCTTTTCTCAGACATGTGAGCTAGGCCTGGGATAGTAGACTGAAGACTTGGGCACAGGAGATCTTGTTGCTGTCCTAGCTCAGCCATGGCTTACCTACTCATGGCTAAGTAGCCTTGATGATGCTGAGCAAATCTCTCGCCTTGGCTTCCAAAAACAAGGTTCCAACCTCTGCTTTCGCAACAAGAAGTTCCATAAGAGATGAAGAAAAACTAGGTCGCTCCATGAATTCAATGCAATTCAGGACACAATTTCCAATAATAGTTTCCTCCTATCCCTTATAAAATATACTTCATCCCTGTGTGTGTCCCCTGTTTATATATCCAAAAGGGAGAAAAAGTATGAAAGGCAGTGCTAGGTTTGTATCCCAGTTACAATTTCCCGCTAACTGTGTGACCTTGGACAATGCACTTCACTTCTAAAGTTCCAGTTTTTTTCATTTATAAAAATGGGGTAATATTCTTTATCTTGTAAAGTATGGATGATGATTATATAATCTATGTATATTGGTTATAGATGGTATTTCTTTTTTTTTTAATTTTTTATTTTTTATAAACATATCCCCAGGGATACAGGTCTGTGAATTGCCAGGTTTACACACTTCACAGCACTCACTAAAGCACTTACCCTCCCCAATGTCCATAACCCCACCCCCCTTCTCCCAACCCCCCTCCCCCCCAGCAATCCTCAATTTGTTTTGTGAGATTAAGAGTCACTTATGGTTTGTCTCCCTCCCAATCCCATCTTGTTTCATTGATTCTTCTCCTACCCACTTAAGCCCCCATGTTGCATCACCACTTCCTCATATCAGGGAGATCATATATATATCTGTGTAGATAGATAAAATGCATAGATAGATACATAGATACATAGACTTAGATAGATATATAGATACATAGACATTCACTCATATATAATATATACTCTACCAGCCTTGGAGAATATTGCTTCCAGCTCCAACCAGAAATGGGAGTCAGTAATTCTCATGTCATTAAATCAAAGTTTTAAATACACATAGCTGTAGGACCATTCACAAGAGTATGATCAGACTGGCACTCCAGCATGTCAATGTAACATTAAATTCCTTATTATCCTGTTCACTACCACAACCAGGAGACGACGATAAGTGTTTTTTGTCTAGTCAAGGTGTACCATCTCCAGCAGGTAGAATAGACCACCTCCAGAGGTCTCATCTGCCCATCCACAGCCAGTTTTAGTAATTTAAAAATGGAATTACATCATTTTTCTACAACAAATCAGAATAGTACCAGGTTCAGTGCAGATTGGAATGCATTTGCTCCAGTTTTATCTTATCAACTCATCACTTCAGATTATTTAATCTAGCCAAACAGTAGACCAGAGCATGCAAAACACCTGCATGCTTCAAATGTAGGTCTTAGCTTGGGTCTCCTACATTCCAAGAAAACTTTCTTCACCTGTGCTGAACCTTAGCTTAAATAATTTAATTAATATACTCTTTAACTTTACCAACCAGTTTCTCATCAGAGTAGTCCACGTTCGCTGCCGTTAGTTCATGAGTGGAATTATATAATCTGGCCACCCACCAGGACACCTCGGTGGCTCAGTTGTTTAAGCAGCTGGCTTCAGCTTAGGTCATGATCAAAAGGTTCTGGGGTTGAGTCCCCCCATGGGGCTCTTTGCTCAGCAGGGAGCCTGCTTCTCCCTATGCCTTCTGCTTCCCCCACCCCTGCTTGTGCACTCGCTCTCATGATCGCTCTCTGACAGATAAATAAGTAAATAGGTTAGTAAATAAATATGCAAATACATAAATAAACTCTTAAAAAAATAAAATAAAATAAAAACCTGGCCCTCTGCATGCAACTTTTCTAAAGGATCCTTGTTGTAATGGTCATCAGTGATCTCCTGTAGCCAATTTAAACAGCCTTCCTCAAGTGCCATTCACTTCAAGCTTCCCCAGGAATTTGAAGCTGCTGTGATCTAGAATCCCTGTCCTCCATGGCTGCATTAATCCTGAACATTTGTGTTTCTTCTGCCTTTCTGGCTTCCCTTCTCTTTCTCAGATCATTTTTCTTCCCAGCCCTGAATTAGGGGACTCTTAAATTTTCTTTGTGCCTTCCTCTGTGGTCCTTCAAAGGTAATTTCATATATCCCAGCAGTTTTAGCTATAACTCTAGTGACTGCCAAATATAAATCTCCAGTCCTATCCACTCTCCGAAAGCCTCCACCTAGGAATCCCAACATCTGAACATCGTTAGTTCAAATGTAACTCATTCTGTCCCTCATGAACCTGCTTCCAATGTTGTGTCCCCCAAGGGCTTTCAGTATCACTCCCACTGTCTTGGTCACCCGTGCTCCAACTCTCTGCATCTACTTGCTCTCTTTCAAGTTAGTTATTCTAGGTGAATTCCATACATTTCTGACATGTTTCTAGCTCTATCTTTTCACTGAAGATGCCCTACTGTATGACATACATAATATGGATTTGAGAGGGGACAGATCATCCAGTTCTAGTCCCTTCCTACTCCAGGTTCTCTGACAAAGTAATCCTAAATTAAACATCAGAAGACATTCTGTGATCACTTTCCATTTCCTTGCTTAAACACCTTTTACAGCAACATCTCTTTTATATTAAAAACTAATCATTAGAGGTGCTTGGGTGGCTCAGATGGTTAAGCCATTGCCTTCGGCTCAGGTCATAATCCCGGAACCCTGGAATAAAGCCACATATCAGCTCCCTGCTCAGTGGAGAGTCTGCTTCTCCCTCTTCTTCTATTCGTCCCCCTGCTTCTACTCTCTCTCTCTCTATCATTCACCATCTCTCTCAAATAAAGTCTTTTTAAAAAAATCATTAGAATAGCTGATATTTATTAATCATTTGCTTAGTAGGTCCTAGGTAATATGTCAACACTATGCAATGATTATCTCAATAACTATTATTATAGAAGTGATTTTACACTTATTTGTGTGACTATATTGATTAATATATGGGACTTGAAATATAGACACTGCACTCAAATATCATCTAATTAATTGATTTAATCATCACAGCCAAAAGTACTCTTTTTTTGTCTTTGAAACCACATACTAACTCTTTATGTCCCTTAGCGTATTGTATATTGTGTATTATATAATTACTATTCCTTTGTCCAATTTGCTGAATGGCAACAAATCAGTTCTAGCTAGACGACTTCCATTTCTCCTAAGGAGCTGTACTGTATTTCAGATTCAGCCAAATCACAAACAAATCTGGCAAAATTAGACGCTGGGAATATAGGTACCATGTACTGACACAGAGAATGACAATATAAATACTGTGCCCCCATATATAAAACCCATATTTTTTTTTTAAATCTTTCCCTTAAGAAATTTAAGCAACTCTGAAGTGATAAGCTTAGCGTTCAGCCCAAGTATATGACCAGGTTATAACAATAGCCATTCATTGTCTATGAAAATTTACTTGATCTTCCTGACCAGGCAAGATTTCCCATCCTCTGCCCCCTCTCTAGTGCATCTCTCTTAAAATGGAGTCCCTTTTCTTTGATCAAAATGAAATTAATAAGTATACTCCACTCCCAGAATTTAAAGGGAGCTTGTTGAACCAACATTTTTTTTTCTTACTCA
This sequence comes from Mustela nivalis, assembly GCF_964662115.1. NCBI lineage: Eukaryota > Metazoa > Chordata > Mammalia > Carnivora > Mustelidae > Mustela > Mustela nivalis. The sequence continues at coordinate 28,867,013 of NC_139026.1, forward strand.
ATACTTAATCAACTAAATAGGTCCCAATATGAGTCAAACATGGTTCTTGACTTCAAAGGTCTTATGGATTAAAGAAGATAAAGCATGTGCTTAAGTACCTGTAAATACAAGGAGAAAGATACAGGTGGCATAAGACATGAACAGCTAAACTGTGATGGGAGTTCAATGTAGGAATATGTTAATTTTCAGTTGAGAGGATCTTAAAAGACTTCATGGAGAATTTGTATATAATATGGTTTATCAAAGAGGAGTAGGATTCAGATATTGAATGATGAGGGGTGGCTGGGTGGTTCAGTGGGTTAAAACCTCTTCCTTCGTCTCAAGTCATGATCCCAGGGTCCTGGGATCAAGACCCGCATCAGAGTCTCTGCTCAGCAGGGAGCCTGCTTCCTTTTCTCTCTCTCTCTCTGCCTGCCTCTCTGCCTACTTGTGATCTCTGTTAAATAAATAAATAAAATCTTAAAAATAAAATGTATAAAAGGTAAAATGATGAAAATGATGAATGATGAAAAAAGATATATTTATAAATATATATATATGAATGTGTATATATGTGTGTATGTATATATGTCTATATTAAATTGAATATTCATATATATATAAATATATATATGAAAAAATGATGGAAAAAAGGATATATTCCAAGAGGAGGAGCATTTAAAAAGACATGGAAATCTGAAAAATCTTGGATGTATATCAGGAACACTAGATAGCAGAATTTAACTGTAATGATTAATTGTGTTATAACTGTTACTTTCCTTTTGAAATATGTAAGTATAATGGTGGTTCTATTCTCATGTTAAAGATGAAGAAAATAGTTATTTATGTAGAATCCATTGGGTTACTGAGGTACTGCATTGGTTAAGTGATATTTTTTCTATAATAATACCACTTTCCAAATATTAGTCACTGATTGTTGTTTTTGTGTGCAGCAAGTTCACCCTCTTTGTCACATAATAAGGCCTACAAATTTGGAAATATCAAATTGTATTGAGCAACAAGAGGACATAGTTTGCATAAATTTTTAAATCTTAGACATAAATTCATACTCTGGGCACTGTAGACAACTGAGGTAATTGGAATCACTCTAGGTCAATTTTTCGTCCAAATTTTGTTTTTAAAATAGTCTGAGAAAACTTAACTTTGAGGCTAAACATCACTGGGTTGATATTTTGTTTTGTTTTCCCTATTGGGTGAGCTGTTATTTTAGTTGATTTTGGTTTTAAGTTTTTCCCCCTTGGATATGTGCTATAAATCAAGCTTGTGGCATTTTGCATTCCAATGATGCCTTATCTTGGCTGTACAACTGTTATCTCATCTAAATCCCACAGCTGTATCACTTCCTAACGACCACCATCCCTGCAAGACAGCTGTTGCTCTTAATTGGCAGGAATAAAACAGATGAGCATTAAGAAACTAGTCCAGATGATGTGCTACACAAAGAATCCACTTACATTTTTTTTTTTCCCAAACTATTTGAAGTTAGAAAAGGCAGGGTAGGAAGCCTCCATCAAAAATACATGGAGTCCCTCAGTCTCCCACTCAGAATTTTACAACTGAATTGCAGAGTTAAGTTTCCTCTTGGCCAGTCCAAATGAGAACCCCTCCCACAAAAACACTGAGAAGTAATTTGAAATCTTTAGCAAATTTTCCAGATGAGCTGCTGAAGGAGAATTCTGTCGTCAATCAGTGAAGCTTCTCAAAATCTACTTTCTCCTTTTTACCTTCCATGGCACAAACATCACGGCAGCTGCCCAACGTCTAGTGACCTGCGACTTGAGGTGTGGTGCATGGACATCACGCACGTGGGAATTGACATCAACTGGGAGGTTGTTAAATACATCCTCAGATCTCACTGCAGATTAAGAATCGGAATCTGTGTATTCACGAGATCTCCATGTGTCTTACATGCACATAACATTTTGAAAAACACTGCTTCTGTCTATGAGTTCTCACACTTTAGTGTGTATAAGAATCACCTGAAGACACTATTATGGTACAGATGCTCAGGCCCCACTCCAAGAGTTTCTGAATCAGTAAGTCAGATGTTTGGATACCACTGTGATTCAATAGCCCGAACCTCCAATGGTCTATGGACCATACTTTGGTCTTAGTCCATGAAAAGTGAGATCTCTTTATCCCACTCTGCATTGTTTCTTAATCTCTTTCCTTCTCATTACCTTTTCCCATGCACGTTTTAATTCAGTCAGTCTAGCCTGCCACTGTGTGTGTATTACTGTCTTATAACTGTCCTTTAATTAATCTCCCCATAATTATACTCCTCTTCCTCCATGTTGTCAGTCTTGTGATCTTCTAAATGTGTTATCCTCTCATTCAAAACTTCGCAGTCCTTATATAATGAAAAATACCATCAAGCTCAAGCCAAAAGAGACTCTTAGCCCTGGAACTCTTTAAGTAACTCTACTGTTTAAACCTTATCAAAGTATGCAAGCCATTGAAAAACTAAGCTCTTCTTTTAGAGAAGAACAGCACAATGTATTTGTCCTGGCCTGCCTTCCCCTATGGCTACTGAATCAGGGTAAATGCTGAGGGGTCTATTCAAGGCTAATAAGCAAGTAGAAGAGATGTAAGCAAAGACAAAGAGGAATATGAGGAGTGGTAATGACCCAGCCCTCATAATGAAATACATAGCTATATTAGTGAGATAATGTAGTTTCAGAGAATGAATGTTCAACTTGGGATCGTAAAATGTAAATTCTTTTTCTAATCTTCACAGGCACTGTGGCTTTGAGCATATTATAAATAACCCCCGTGACTTCAGATTTTTGTCTATAAAATGCAGTTAACACCTACACTACCTGCTTTAAAAGGCTTTTGCAAGGTCCAATGATCCTTGATAGAATCAAACCTTAAATAAGAAATTAATTGCATAAACATCTGCTGAATGCATTAGATTGGTGCTCTAGATACAAAGGAATGAACAGGGCATAGTTCTACTTTCAAGGAGACCATTGTTTAATGATGGGTACAGGTATACAGACGAAAATGGATGTAATGAACATTGTGCTAAAAGTATAAGTAAAAACTAAGGGGATCCTAAAGGATGAACTCATCTATTAGAACGGGGTGGGGATGCCCACCATGGAGTTGCAATTTCTTTCCGGTATTACACTACAATTCTTTTGATCGTTCTAATATTAGGACTAATGTGGCCGGAATAATGATAAATATCAATGATAATAAAAATACTTATAAGTAGTCCATCAAAATGCTTGAATTATTGGTATGTTGGGGAAAAAAAGTGCCAGTAAATGGGAAGGGTTACAGTTTGAGGAGGAATACGTTAAACAGATTTCGAGTGGTTAAGAGGTATTTTCCCATTCAACAGAACCTACAATCAGAGATTTCAAAGTTATGGACTATGTAGCATTCATTCAGGCTTCTTTTCAATATAAGAAAATAGTAAGTTCTCCCATTATGTATATAAATATACATACAAATATATATATTTATACATACATACATACATACAATATACATATTGTACATATACAATATATTTATATATACAATATAAACTCATTGTAAGCAAACGGATTGTCTGTTTTGTTCACTGCTCTTTCCCCAGTGACTAGAATGTTGTCATCAGTGAAGCTTGATAAGCATTTATTGATGAAATGAATGACAGAACAAGTAAGTTCCATATGAAGCTAATGACCGGCCAATTACACATCCATATATGGGAACAGTCTGATGTCAATAAACAGCATTCTCAGTGTCAAACATGGAGTAGCTTTTACAGATCATAAACATATTCAAATTACAATCTATACTTAAATTAATGAATCCTCATTTAACTATTATTCAGGAGTAATGGGGACCAGAATCTGAAGGCTCCCTTGCTGAAGGTATTTATTTAATTATGGGTTTTTTAATTGCCTTCATATATATCTCTTCCCACTTTTCTCCAGAGTACTGGTAATATATGAAGTTAAATAACATTTCTAAGATGAATTTCTGTGACTTTTCATCTTAACACATTTCTCTAAGTAATAGTTTTTCTTGACTTTTCATATATGGCAATATGTAACTTCCACAGACAAATCTCATCTACAGAATGAAGGTGTTGGGCAAGATGATGATAAGGGCCTCCTCTCTCTCAGCTCCAATACTCTATGCAGCCTGGAGCTTCCTCTACTTTTAAAGAAATCACTTTTTAAAAGGCTTTGAAGAACAAATAGCTTTAAGTAAGCACTTGAGTAATTGTGCAATTATTTGCTGTTATCTTTCCTTTTAATTTAAGGTAGCTTTTATTTTGTTTAAAAAGAAGTTACAAAACAGATTTTCTTTATAATGAAAGGGGTGTCATAACTACTCCAAGGAGAAAAAAAGATAGTTATATATAAGGCAAAGATGAAATACGAGTGCATATAATACCATACCCACAATTAATATTATAGATGCTCCTCTTTGTCTTCTCTTAAGAAGAACCTTCTCTTTGGAGCCCAATAAAGGATGCTTTATTTCATATGACTTCTTACACTTTGACTACTCTTCAAAACCCCGAGAATACACATGTTATTTCCTCTTTCAGAAACAAGCTTAACCTGGAAATCTTATCATAGATTTTCAGAGAAAAGTCAAATAACCACAATATCTCTCTGTCTCTCTATCTCTGTGTGTGTCTTTCTCTGTTTCTCTCTCTTTCTCTCCCTCATTCTCTCTCTCTGCCATACATGCACACACACACAGAGCTAATGCAAAATAGTATTTCTAAAAACTTCCTCAAGTACTTGAGGAGTAGTAGGTTCTACTCAGCAGAGCTCTGAGACCTGAGGTGGCAAACACAGAATGTGATGAATTATCTGCAAAGATGGCCACCAAGAATTTAAAAAATGAAATCAAATGATTTCCCCCCTCCCCTTGAATCTGGGCTGGACTTGTGACTTGTCTAAACACTAGAATGGGAATAAAAGTGAGAGTTCTGGCCTTAAGAAGCCTGGCAGGGGCGCCTGGGTGGCTCAGTGGGTTAAATCCTCTGCCTTCGACTCAGGTCATGATCTCAGAGTCCTGGGATCGAGCCCCACATCGGGCTCTCTGCACAGTGGGGAGCCTGCTTCCTCCTCTCTCTCTGCCTACTTGTGATCTCTCTCTGTCAAATAAATAAATAAAATCTTTAAAAAAAAAAAAAAAAAAAAAGAAGCCTGGCAACCTCCACTTTCACATTCTTGAATCCAGAGCCACCATATAAGAAGTCAATGAGCCCACTAGAAATAATGGCCAAAGGAAAGAGGTTTCAGAGAATGCAAGAGAAAGAGGACCACCCCAGACCTCACCCTTGTCTTCTCTTCCAGTTGAGGCCACCTGGGATCTTCCAGGCCTAGCAGAGCCATCTTAGCCAAATCACCTGAAGCAGACAGAGCTGCCCCACCAAGCCCTACTAAAATAGCAGTGCCTTGGGCAGATAACTGAAAACAAAACAAAACAAAAAAACAAAAACAAAAAAAGCAAAGCATAAAAAGCTAAAACCGTAGATAACAAAATAAGTGAATATTCCAATTATCTATTCCATGGAATGTATTAAACAATTGTCCTTGGGTTGATCTTGACTGGGAACAGAGTCCTAAAAAGAATGCCTGCTTCTGAAGAGTTCACCATCCCATGAGAGGAGCACTCCTGTAAGAAGTGGTGGGCAGGGGGTGTGACAGGAGCCCTATTTGAGGCACACTCAATCACAGTGCTATGGAGGGTGGGAACCCACCAAGCAACTACCCTCCTGGAAGTTGATCTGTGGCCTGGTCCAGGAAAGAACCAAAAATGGAGGTGACATTCCAGCTGTGTTTTGAAGACTGAGTAGGAGTTTCCAAAGCCAGGATTTGTGGCTGAGAGGGTGATACATTCTAGGGAATCTGGTTCATTTGTGTGGGAAATTCATGTTCCTTCTTAAAGCCTGGACTGCATGTACTGGGTATATGAGTATCACCTGCTAAGAGATTTCTCTTTTCCCAGAGTTAGACAAATAGGAGAAAGTATATTCATCTTTGTGGTGAAAACTTGTTTTTCATTTGCCTTAACTCTCCCTCTGCCTCCAACTTCGTAGCTGAGAAAAAGAAATTCATATGACAAATGGACAGACTGTTAAAAAAACAAAACAAGAAATGTGTGTGTTCTCTCTTTCTCTCTTCTCTTGCTATAGACAAATGCTAAATAAAGAAGGTTGTTTTATTTATCTTTGTTCAAAACAGTTCTGAGTGTTCTTAATTGGAAATATAGAAGCATTTTGCTATTTATTATGGAAGAGAAAAGAAATTTCTTTACTGGGATTAGTGATTTTAAAGGTCAAACACACAAAACATTATTAAAGTAGATAAGCTAGTTCATGGCTCATATTCAGTAAATGGACAGATGAAGAAAACTTCCAACTAGATAAAACCAGTTGGCTTCATAGGTTGCTAGAATGTTAAACACATTTGTTGTCACTTCATATTAACTCTTTGAGCTTTGCAACCACAAAGTTCAAAATTTTTAAGGCATCTGCAGTGCAGAAGCTACCAAAAAATGGAGGCACCAAACCTTCCTCTTCAGGAATTCTCCTCTCCTTACCCTGTACCACAGCGATTTCCTTATTTCTTGGAGTTGACAGATGAGCTTCGTGGGCATTTGGAGAATGCCTCAACCCAGCCGAGTGCCACTCAGATTGGAAGCATAGGTCTTGAAGGGAGCATGCTGTTTGAAGTCTGCTGCTGAGTGCTCTACAGGCATTACCTCATTTCATCCCCAAAACTGGTCTGGATCAGGTATCAAAATTACCATTTTACAAATGAAGAAACTTACTTAGAAAGATGATTGTGTTTCCCAGGAAGGCACAGCTGATAATCATGTCTGTCTGATTCCGAATTCTATGCTCTTCCACCCAGCTGCGGTTTTTCCCTAAGGATTGTTAAGATTCATTTTACTTCTAGAATGCTGGTTGAACCTCTGCTCTCAAAAAAGAGAAACATTTTTAACAAAGTCAGAAACATCAGCATAAAAGAATGTGCAGCATTTGACCTGCGCTGTAAGATGACTAGAGTATGAGATGAAAATAATCAAAAGCATAGAATATAGAGGAGGCAGGGAATCAGGTTCGAAATAGCACAACTTTAAGACCTTGTAGAACTCTGTTGGAATCCCAGTTTGGGCTCTTGCTAGCTTGTGACCTTGCACAATTTATTTAGGTTCTCTGAGCTACATTTTCCTGGATTATAAAATGAAAATATTAATACTTGCTGCATCCCTTAGGTTATTAGCAGTACTATATTGTGTAATTTATATAAAAGCACCTAGCACAATGATGCCTCACTTTTGGTACTCAGAGATGTCAGCTTTTTTCCTTCACTGCAGAAACTAGAAAAAAAGAATACAATTATAAAAACTCATCACCTACAAGTAAAGATTTCTGGTTTGAAAGGGTGAGAAAGAAATGAAAAATCAGGAACTCTTCCCTGTAGTCATAAAACTATTTTCCAGCAATGGTCGAAGGAGTCTTGCTCCCAGTTATGCTAAGACCATGTTTGAAACATTATGTTGAAGACAAGAAGAGAGTCTGTTAATGAACAGGGAGGTAGATGGACGGGTCGATCCACTGGAGAAGACTGAGGGAAACATGCAGGCCAGGTCAAAGCTCTGGGTAGTGAAAGTACAAATGAAAGCAACACATTCTTCTCCTCAGCCAGGGTGGGACCAGGGACATCATCATCCCCACTATACAGCAAGCCAATTACCCAGACTATAGTACTAATGAATATTCATTACACGCCTACAGTTCTGTGCTGGACGGTGAGGAATCATAGAAACAAAACCAGGTCAAATAGTCCTGTGATGGTATGTATTTCTGTTAACTGAGCAGGTGACGGAGAGTCATGAGAAACAACTGATTAACCTATAACATTGATCCCTGAGGTACGACATTTTGTGCAATTTCTTAGAAACTAGAGAAAAATACTCCCTTTTAGAGACGACATGTTATGAACATTTACTATATGCCAGGCATCATACTCAGGGTTCGTTAACACTTTCTCATTTAATTCCCACAACAAGTCTATTAGGTGGATACTGTTATTCTCATTTTATAGATGTGTAAACCAAGGCTTAGGGGCATTCAGTGACTTGCCAAAGGCACAAGATCTTCAGTCTTAGAATGAGGATCTGATCTCAGAGTATCTAACTCCAGTCTGAACTCATGGTGAAGGACCTAAGAGTGGTTATCATACTGTTGTGATGTTTCTATTTTAATTTTGTCTCCAATGAAAGGATTCTTTGCATTTTTGTTCCAAAATCAAGAATTAACTAACAACTGTTGCTTAAAGAGTTGGTTGATGGCAGGATGGTATAAAAGAATCTGTGCTCTTTCTCCTAAGTTAACTTATAAAGGTCTTTTGGCAAGGTCAGTATGCTTTCTAATGCATACACTGCTCCTTTGCTACTCTGCATAAAGGCATTTGTGAATTATTCTAGTTATCTTTAGAATATTTAAAATTGTTCTCTGGCATTTATATAATCAGCAAGAGATAATCAGATGATCTTTTTTTTTTTTTTAAACAATGAGCCACTTCCTGTTCATTATACTTACTATGTTTATTTATGGCATAAAACCCATTTTCTCTGTTGAAGGTCACCTGTGGGTTGGTGTGGAGGATTTCTTCCCTTCTATTTAAACCACTTTACCAGTTTCTAGCATTTATATGACTGTTGATTAATTATGGCCCTGTCTCAATCATTCATGGAAGAAATAATAGCCTATGGCTTTTACCAGCCATTGGGTTATTCATAGCTCCAAAAAAAAATTAAAAAATGGCATAAAGTTTTAAGTTCCTACATATTCAGAGGCTTGTAACAGAGAAACCTTACTTATGCTGTATACTCCCACCGATCTTAGAGAAAGGGAAATTATTAAAGTCAGAAGCTACCTGACATCAGAAGTCTAAAAGAGTTTAAAATCTCAAGTCATAGGTCAGATTTGTGGTTGTACTTGTTTAGGAACTGGAGCCTCCCTAAATAAGTACCAGTCCAATGGCCCCAGACTGCCTCCCCACCTTTACACACTAAACATGTTAGCTTCTCAATAGGAGAAAGAACCATTTTATTAGCCTATAGTAAAAGGTCGTACCTTTCATTCTACTTGCATCTAATATAAGAAGCTGAGGGAACTACAGGCACCTTCCCATCCCAATGTGAAAGAGCTCATTGCCTATGACAGAAGATTTTGCTGGCTTTTGATAACAGTATCCTGAGTGTGATCAAGTATAAGATCCCTCCTTTGCTTCAGAAATAGGCTTTGAATGGCCTCAGCCAATTAAGAGACCCTATTCCCATGTCCATACTGATTGAGTTAGACATGGGACTCTGGCCCAATGCAGACCAATAACATGTAAGGAGATATTGGATGCAGCCCTATAAAAAGAAAATCCCTTAATCTTCGTTCGCATAACCTTCTTGAAAAATGTGAACAAGGACATTCATGGCCCCCAAAAGAGAAGCCGGCTAGAGTTGAGAAGCCAGCTAGAGTTAAGCTGCTGTTTCTAGCCTTACCTATTCAGTATTTTTGCCTTTACAGTCCCATGAGCCAATAAATCTTTGTTACCTTAGCCATTGAGTCATATCCTCTGTTATTTGCAACCAAAGGTCCCCAACAAATACATCTATCACCTTGACTGCAATTAAACAGTAACCATGTCACCATGGTGCATTATAGGATCTCACTATACATGTTCCTCATCTATTAAATTCTCCTACAATTGAAAACTTTTGCTTATTCTTCCCTGGGTTCCAAAAGCATATAAAATGAGCTATACCAAGAAGATTATTAAGGAACTTTAGAATTTTCTGTATCCTAAAAACACTATTTTGCCTTTATTTTCCTCATGTAGCTATAGGCGAATTATATTCATATTTCAGTCCCCTCCATGAACAATAGCTTGCCAGCATTCAGTAGAGATCTTACAGCTCCTAGGCAGAAGTCAGGAGAGAAGCTGCCTGTGTTGGCATATATAGCTTTCTTGATTTTTGTTTTCTATTCCCATCTCTCCATCCCTCTTTCCCTACTCTTAGAAACATTAGCTTTGCGTACAGTTCTGCCATGGAGACCATCCTAATCTGGAATTATAGGTCTTATATTGTTGGGTTGGTTTTTCTCCTCCTCCTCCTCCTCCTCATCCCCCTCCCCCCCTCCTCCTCCATCTTAAGAGATGACTTAAAAGAACCAGCCATAATGTCTACCCAATACTCACCTCCTAAATCTCCTTTGAGAGAGCACTGTAGCTTGTTTTTATTGTATCCAACTCTAACATTTCCTAGCTTTGTCCTCAGCAATAATTTCTACATTACCAACTACTTTCTTTTTCCTTATTGAAAAAAAAGTCCTTTGTTTCCCCAGTTGAATAAACTCTCATCTTTTTTATTTTTATTGCCTTTATCAGTGTCATGTATCACTTCTCACTGTTTAGCATTGGACACATCATCCCTTGCGATGGCTCTAAGCCCCCTTATCATAATTATTCTCAGGAATCTCAAGCTGAAGTTCTATCTTGGTGTCTTTTCACACTGATGTTTTTGTGAATCTCCCAGGCCTGGAACTCTAGGACAGTTGGGAAAGCCAATAAGGATATTGCATATTGAATTTGGTGCTATGAAAATAAATACACACAAGCTACCATCCTCATATAACTCAGCTGTGTGTTTTGATAGAAGTGGACTTTACAATCACTATTAGTTAAACTTTCGGAGTTTCTTTTCACCACCCCCCAACCAAAAAATTACAGAAAAGATCAACAATTATGTTTCCTTTTGCAAAACTCTCAAATTCCTAGCCATCTGTAATTTAACAAATAATTATAAAAATTTTCTGCTGAAATGCAGAGACAGAGCCTCTAGAGGTGGCAGGGATAATGCAGGGACTCAGCACACAAGCAATAAGTTCAGTAATAGCAGTAATAGGTCAAAAAGCATGCAAACACGAATTACTTACTTAAGAAAGAAAAGCTCTTGAGCATCAGCAAATGGCCCATGTATTTGACATATATATATTTTTTTCTCTTCTCAAGTGCCATATTATCACATTATAGAAATATAGGCATGTCTGGATAGTTGGATGCTTTCTAGGAAGAGAATTCTCTCCTATGGGAAATCAAATTAAAATCATCCCATTCATACTTGATGGCCTGCGAAGGCTTCCCCTGATGACCAGCACCTCCCAGAATAATTCAAGACCCCCTGTCATGTTTCCATAATACTCTACTTTTATTGTCAGGTCACTCTTTAGATCATTTTTTTCAGTGTCTATCTTTCTAACAAGTGTGTGAGCCCCTGCATTCACAATAGTGTCTGGCATATAGAAGATGATGAACCAACATCTGAAAGAAGGAGAGATGGCAGAGAGAGAGGAAAGGAGGAGACAGGAGAATGATTAGTTCTTTGCTTGGTGTATTAGTGATTTGTTGCTATATACCAAATACCCCCAAAACTTAGCAGCATAAAGCGACACACACTTATGATCACTCAGTTTCTGTGAGTTTCAGATATGGATTTGGCTGAACTAAATCTTCTGGCTCAGGGTCTTTCACAAGGCAGCCGTCAAAATATCAGTCAGAGCTGTAGTCATCTCAAGGTTCAAATGGGGCAGAATCCATTTCCAAGCTCACTCAGTGGTCTTTGGCGAGATTCAGTCCCTTTCAGGTTGTTTGACAAAGGGTCTCAGCAACTCATTGGCTGTTGGCCCGAGGCTGCCCATCCTAACCTCCTTGCCACATGGACCTCTCCATGGGGCAGCTCACAACATGGCACCTGGCTTTCTCAGAATGAATAGGACAGCCAGAGAGTGCCAGCTGGAAAAAAGTCACAGTCCTTTTTAGCCTAATCATAGAGGTGATCTCCCATCACTTTTGTCCTGTTCTACTTGTTAGAAGCTAGTCATTAAGCCCAGCTCATACTCAAGAGGAGGGGATTTGCCAGCACTTGGGGATAATTAGGGGCGATTTTCGAAGGCTACTTAGCACACTTACGCATGGAATCCAAATAAGAAGATCTGGTTAAAAGGGTCTCCTGTTGAATAGAACTGGGCTAAGTTAGACTATTATATCCCTCTCCACCACAATATGACAATAATAATAAATCCATTTGGCAAATGTATTTTAAAGCAATTACTGTTATGTTCATTTGCCACCTGATTTATAGGTATTTTTGGAAGTGGTTTTAACAAACCTGGTTTGTCTTCTCAGGCAAGGTTTTTCTACTACATCTGACAAATTGAAATTGCCTGACTTTGGTAACGGAGGGAAAACTGGACAGAAGACACACATCCCAGTAGGAATCCAGTGTGCCGCATTCTCCGTGCTTCTCCCGACCCGCAGGACACGCTGTGTGGTCTGTAAGAGAAAAGCATGTAAACGTAGGCAAGAGTCCCGTGTAAACCGAGAGAAGTATTTGTGGGTGGCTTTAAATGGGTGAGTCTCTTTCCCTGAAGGGATGGGTGTGCCACAATCTTGACCAACAAGTACAAGCTAATGGATCCTTCTATAGTCCTGTAGTCCAATTTCTGCATTCCAAATAAGCAGTCTAGGATATTATTATATACGCTCCAGTCTTAAAATCATTTTAGATCATCGTCCTTTTTCTCTCTGGGATTGGTTAGGTATTTGGATGGGGTTTTAAGAAAAAAAAAAAAAAAAAGCAGTTATATGGAAGTTCTTAAAAACTCTCTGATGGTATGCCACTTTAATTATTAAGCTTCTTCAGAGGCTATAAGCCAAAGAGAAAAGAATTAGAGCTGGTTAGTTTGTGTCCCTATGGTCCTGAAAATCCTTTGGCTGCTGTAGAGGTGCTTGGAGTTATCCTGAAAGCTTTATCATAATCCAGCCATCCTCCCACATTCTGAGTTGCTTTTATTCAGGCACATTCAGAGGTCAGTCTGTAATCCAATGTCACTGCAAAGAGAAAATGCATGATCTGCTTTTTAAACCCCAAACTAAAGCCCTAACCTCTTAATTCATGCAAAGCATAAGGACCATGAGATGCCATAAAGCAAAATCCAACATCCCAAATAATAGCTCAGGATTTCCACTAACACATTTTCTGTTTACAAAGGCTAAATCGTATTTGAATAGTTTATGCCACACGATCTATGAGACTCCATCATGGTACATACTACGGTGGGATAAGCATTATTATTTTACCATTGACCTTGTTTTCTAAAAGAGCTGTCTTATCTGTGATTATTACCACTATACAACAGCATATGAGCCAACCACCTTTTTATATAGTTCGTACTCGGAGGAGCAATTTCACTGATGAATCAACAAGGTAACAGTCAAGCCATTAACTTAGTGACTCAGGGTGAAGCGTCTATAAGGGGGAAAGCAGCTGTAAACAGCTGGACAACAACGATACAACCAACCTCTTAGATGAAAAAGTCCCATTTTTCAAGTACTGATTCAAGCAGGGTAGAGTCCTTTCAGGCACCAGCTCTGTTCTGTACTCAAACATAGATTCTGGAAATCTATTTCCAGTGAAGCATGTGTATATCATCTCATTCTAGCTCTTTCTAATACAGAAGACCTAAGACATTTTAAAAATAAATAAGCAAAAAATAAAGGACTACTTGATTGTCATTCAGTAACATACCCTCAAGTTTTGAGCCCCCAAGTAATACTTTAGAAGAGGTCCTGTGAACTTCCAGCTTCCTAGCTCCTCCTATTTCATAAATTCTTTTATCCACCCTGGGCTTAAAGAACTGAAGAGATCCAGATGTAGGTCCACGAACCGAGTTAGAAAAACAGCAGTACACCATGGCTGAAAGAAGCTACAGCTGTAGCTATCACCAAGTAAAACATGAGGAGAAAGTTGGGATTTGCTCACAATTTTCCAGCCTTGGTTTATTTATCCACTAATGGGAATAGTAACACTAACCTTTAGGAGCTATTGAGAGACTGAAAGAGATCTAGTGACACTCAACACATCGCCACATCTCTGAACCCACACTACAAAAGGGAGGGACACATTAGGGAACTTCCAGGCAACGTTGTCAGCCAGAGCCAATGAGAATCCTAGTTCTGCCACTTACTAGTTCTAGAAACTTGAACAATTTACCTAACCTCTCTAGGCTTCAGTATTATTGTCAGGGATTATCATTCCTAGCCAACTGGATCCTGCCAGGTAGAGGATGTTAAATTGAAGTAGTCTGTCTCTATTGCTAGTAAAATGCTTCCGTTTGCCCCACTATTGGCTTAGGAATTCTGAAGTCATTGAGGCAGCACTGCAGCTGTTCCCCAGGTAATTCATTCTGTTCTTCCCGTGTGGCACGAAGCAGGTCAAAGGAACTGGCAAGGTGGGAGTGCCCAAATGTACACCTTGGTCTGGGTCCAAGAAATGTGAAACCTCTGAGTCTGAGAGCATTGTTGTTCGGATGATTAACCAAAGATGATAACGGTTTTCCAGACAGCAGTGATAACTCCTTATCACCATTGAATACACAGAGAAAATGTATCCGTGCTTCTCTCTGTTTCAGCGTCCCGCAGGTAATTACCGAGTGCTTATGATGTGCTACGCATTGTACTAGGGATTCCAGAATAGCACCATGGCTTGCTTTCTTCCCCAGAAAAGGAGACAATGGCCTCTGTGTCCATGTCCAAGGCACCTCCTTTCCCACCATCGCTCCAGCAAAATAATGATAAAATAATAATAGCACCTCCTGGTTGGCATTATTTTGAAACAATTGCTTTCGGCTCCAAATGCCAAATCATAAGAACCATGCCACAGCCCCAGGGACCTCAAGATGCAATAGAGAGGATCTTCTGAAAATGTTTAAATGAAGGAAAGCTTAGGGATCCCCTAGAGTCAGCTTGCGTCGCCGAGGGAGTGAGACAAGCCCAAGTTCTCAGTTGGGGTATTCAGTTTACTTAGCAAGAGGGGGAAAGAATAGAGGAACTTGTTCTGCTGTAATAAGTTGCAGGTCTCTGGGTTACTAGTCAACATCCTTAAATGTTACAAGGAAATGTCAAAACGGTGCTCTCCAGAATTCCAGAATGTTCACGCGGAGCGCTCTGAGGCCTGCTCAAGGTTTGCAAACGTGTGTGAGCACATCTGAAAGCTTGCTCCTCGTGTGAGGGATGGGAATAATGAGCTCGTTATGACTGTCAGCGTGAATGCTCTTTATCATTAATAAGGCCTAATAAAACCACACATTAGTACTGTCATTATTGTCATCATTTTTTTGACACGGAGATTAAAAAGTGACTGGAGCTACTCGCATAAGTCATATTAGTACAGAGCCTTGAATGCCAGACTCAGAGGGTTTGGCAGTGCACAATAAACAATGGCTAGTTTTTGTCTTGTTTGCTTGCTTTTCGCAGAGGATTGTGTTCTTTTGACTCAGTTTTTAGCAAGATCAGCAACAGTAAGCAGGAAGATAAGAATGGTGGGAAGAGAAAAGGGGTAGGAAGGCTGAGAGCTCAGACAAGAAGCCTTCAAAGAATCTCCCTTTCTCGCTCTCTCCCCCCCTTTTTTTTTTTAATGTCTCTGGAGAAGCCAACTCCCACTGCAGCTTGCAACTGTGGTTCCAGAACCGTGCGCAAAATCCGCATGCAACTTGCTGAGCCACTTCATTAGCATCCCTCCACGTCATACTTCTCATTAATCAGGGAACTAATTTGAGCCAGGTGTCAAAGGGTGGCCAAATGGCCAACAGAAGGGGCCGAGTAACAAAGGCGACAGGGTGGGTGTCTCCCGAGAGGTAGAGCAGGGTAACCGCTGAGAAGCAACAGCCGGGCCGTCCAACCTGGTTTGCAGCGAGCAGGAGAGGCACAGCGTCTTCGGAGCTAATGAAGCCTGCAGACGGCAAGGTGAACAGGCAGCCTCCCACGCAGGAGGTACGACCAGAGACAGCAGAGGGTCACCGGAGGGCTGGGCCCCCCTGCAGGAAGGATGCAGAGCTCGGGGCAAGCTCCAGCCTTCTCAGTAACACTTCTCCACATGGATGGACACGCCATCTGGGGCAGCATTTTTTATTGTTGCTGTATTGCTTCAGCTCTTTTGCTTTTTTTTTTTTCTATATGGAAAGCAAAGATGTCTATATGGTCTAGATGGAGATGTATAAGCACACATACTTCACAAACTGTGCTATTGCGAAACACAGGTGTAATTTCTCCACTGAACTCTGCAAAGAGTTTTCTTAAATTCATAGCTGTCCCCTTGACAAAGTATCCTTTGCTTTCATGACGTGGGGGGTTATTTTCAGATCACAGAGTATCCACTTCATTACAGACCTCAGTGAGGTGGCACATGTTCACGTTCTAGGCTCAACAGAAGCTGAGTTTTTAATAAAGAGAAAACGGTCAAGTGGGTCACCCTTAATATTCAGAATTCCTTTCCTGATTGGTTTGTAGTGTGTCTTCACCCCGTCTTGGGCATTGTCTTTTATAAAGGAAAAGATTTTGGTTTCTGGTGGGGGAAACATAGCAACTACTAGGGCTGCAAAAACCAAATAAATATGTGCTTTTGCTGAAATGCAAAAATCAAAATGGTACTTCTTATTTTCTCAGAAAGAGCCCATTTGTGCTGGAATACTGTACCAACCTTCTGCCAACCTTTGGCAGACAGACATGTGACATTTCCTTTGCCACATAGACAGTCACAACTCTGCCACATCTTCTGAGGTTCTCAGTAGTACCCTAACAGTCAACACTGCATTTCCCTGGCCTTTATTATGCAATAGCAACTTTTAACACCCATAAAATATATATGTCACTGCATATGTTTTCTAGGCCTATGGATTTGTTTTATAAATAGAAAAATACCAAAAATAGTTTTCCAAAGCTTTGGGTCTTTAGAGGGATGCTTCTCTGTAGACATAAAATAATTAAAAAAAAAAAAAAAGGAACAATCTTGCTAGAATAATCGAATCCTACTCCAGTTGTCTTCCTTGTCAGATCTAGGTAATATTAGGAATATGGTTAATGCCTTTAAGTTTGACCAACCTAATGACTCTGACTTATCTTAACAATTTTATCACGGATCCCAGTTTTGTCTCACAGGACATGCCCGCCAAGTTACTGAGAAACTGCCTTAGGCAGAGTACCAAAGCCCAATGTTCAGCCCTCTAATTTTATGCCCAAATGAGATGGAGGCCAGGACTCTAAAATCCAATCACAGTTACTTTCAAAGATATTTTACAGATGTCCTGTTCTAGTTTCCAGAGTGACTCTGGTATCACCATTGACATTGTCACTAACATTGATGATAATCATGTACCAACTGCCACTCTAAAGTAGCAAACATGTTTGATGGTAGTGTTTCTCTTGGACCACTCATTCACTAATTTTTTTTAACCAACAAGTAAATTATTCAATGGCTGTTATGTACCAAGTGTTGTCCTAGATGCTAAGGGCACAGACATTAGTAAATTATAATCCCTTCCCTCATAGTCTGCTCATTGTTTAGGAAGAAGAAGTGCCGTGGAAATTTATAGAATAAATCAATACTATAAAATATGTGTATCCAAAGTGCTCCATTTAAAAGGAAGGGACAAGTGATTAGTTATGCTTGCTGAGAAGCAAGAGCCGGTGACAGTTTCATATTCAAGGTAAAACTGGAAGGAGTGCAGAGTCAGAGTATTCATTCTTTCATTCAGCAAATATTTACTGAGTGCCTACTGCAAGGGAGAGAGCTGTTCTAGTCACTGGGGATACATCAGTGATCAAACAAAAAATTCCCACTCTCATGAGGTTTTTATTATAGTGAGAAGAGAGTAATTTAAAACAAAACAAACTAGGGGTGCCCGCGTGACTCAGTCCATTAAGCAACTGACTCTTGGTTTCGGCTGAGGTCATGATCTCAGGGTGGTGAGATAGAGGCCCCCCTCCCCCTACCCATCCCCCCACCGACTTATCCCCTTACTCCCCCATCCCCCCCTTCTGGCTCTATGCTCAGAGGAGAGTCTGCTTAAAGATTCTTCCTCTCTCTCCCTCTGTCCCTTCCTCTGCTGTGCTCTCTGTCTTTCTCTCTCTCAATAAATAAATAAATAAAATTTTTAGAATTTTTTGAAAATTTAAATAGGTAAAATATGTTTTTTGGGTAACCATAGGATTTATGCTTATGAAAAAAAAAGAAAAGGAGAGAATCAAGAGTGGGAGAGGTTGCAATTTGAAGTAGGTGATCAAGGGAGCCTTCTCTGAGATAATGACATCGGAACAGAAGCCTAGAGGAAGTAAGGGAACAAGCCATGCAGGTATCTAGGGAAAGAGCATTTCAAGCAAAGAGAACAGAGTGTTCAAAATCCCAAAGGCTGGATGTGGCTCCCATTTTTGAGAAACAGCAATGAAGCAAGTGTGGCTGGAGCCCAGGGAAGTGAGATCCGAGAACTGAGCAGCCCTTTAGAGGTTATGCTAAGAATGCAGACTTTTATTCTGAATTCTTTAGGAAGCCAGTGGAGGATTGGAGCAGAGTGATACTATCTGCCTTCTACTCCAAAAGTACTGACCACAGTCTGTAAAGGGTCAGTCTGTAAAGAGTGGCAGTAGGGAGACCCATCAGGAAGCTATTGCTGTAATGCGGGCTAGGAATGGGTCAGGGAAACAGGTTCCAGGAAGGCAGCAGTGAAGGTACTGAGAATTGATCCATTTGGGGATTATGTTTTGAAGGGAGAACCAATGGGGGTTATTAATAGATTTGACGAGGGTTATGAGTGGCAGAGAGTCAAGTATGTCTTGGAGGATTTTAGCCGAAACTGTAAGGATAGAGTTGTCACAACAGAGCTCACCTCAGCTAAGTGGAGAAGACATTTTTGAGCATCTCTATGTGTTAGTGTCTGCGTGGGGGAAGGAGGGTAATTAAACACTGTTGATCAGCATGATTCATTTCATCACAAAAAGCCATTTCTCCACAACTTAATAAGAATAAAACTCCATCTTCAGAAGAGAAAAAACAGACTGAAAGCTCTATGCTCCGTGATTCAGAGACAAGCAGGAGAAAGTCCCCAATGATGTCAAAGATTGGACACAGTCCTCCCTGTCCAAATTGCAAGAGCAAAGTTAAACATTGCATTTATGATGGCATTTAAATCTCAGTTTTGTTGAGGATAAGAGGTTTCTCCTTTAAAAAAAAAAATCAAGTATGGCTATGTAATTAAATGAAAAAATGATTGTTAGGATTTTTTCCCATTGATCTGGCCTTTA
Source organism: Mustela nivalis (assembly GCF_964662115.1). Taxonomy (NCBI): domain Eukaryota; kingdom Metazoa; phylum Chordata; class Mammalia; order Carnivora; family Mustelidae; genus Mustela; species Mustela nivalis. The sequence goes on from NC_139026.1 coordinate 28,886,176, forward strand.
TTTATTGAGCACCTACTATGTGCCAACCACTATTCTAGGCAATGGGCATATACCAATGGGAAGATGGCCACAGACCCTTATTTCACAGAGTTTCTTATAGTGAAGACAGACATTGGACAAGTAATTAGGGCATGAGGGCATGAGTTTCCAATAAATTGCATCCTTGTGGCAGGCACCAGACCACCAGGGATGTGACACGTGTGTATTCTCTTCTAATATGAGGAGTGTTTGGGGGGTAATGTTTCATGAAAACTAACTTAATTTAGGAATCTTGATAGCTTGGAATGGAAAAGGCATTTAGAATTGTGTTACTTGGGCCCTCTAATCACCAAGAAAGGATTAAATAAGCAAGCATTTTATTAGGGGAAATTCCTATGAGATAAAAACTAGGACAGAGTGGGAGGAAGTAGGAAGAGCCATCCGATCATGATGCACCTGTGAACTTAGTGAGGGAGATGGGCCTGTTGGAAGGTCGGGTGGAAACACGCAAGTTTGCCATGCTATCTAAAGCATTTTTGTACTGAAACTAAATGTTATCATCCCTGCCACCCTCTGTTGCTGGCTGGGAGCAACCAGGGGGGCGTGGCCTGTGTGTGTGAAAGCTGGGACAGTTGTCAGAATACAAAAGGTGATGGCTGAGTCTTCAGCCAGTGTTGCTGAGCTTTTTGGTCAGTGACGTACCCTATAATGGGACCTCTTTGAGGTGCATTCTCATGGCTGCAGAAAGATGTTTTTTTCCTTAATAAGCATAGTCTTTGGAGTCAGAAATAACCTTGGTTGACTGCAGTCTCAGGCACTTAATAATTTTCTGACACTGGGCAAATTACTTGAGTCAACTGTCATGGTTAAATGAAATAATACCTGTAACGTGCACCACACAGAGCCTAGAACATAAAAGGTGATCAGTAAAAGTTAGACCTGCCTTTTTCCCATTTAGCTCTGAAATGCATTCATTTATTCAACCTGCATTTCTGAGGATCTACTATACGCAAGGTATAACACCTTGCCATCTGAGTGTCTGGCTTTTCCAAACCATCATGCTGTGCCCACCAGCCCTCCCATCTGAATTGTTTGCATGTTAAACTGCAGAGAGTACCATGTGTCAGTTTGCCCTTCAGCATGCTTCCCAAAAGCCCTTTCAAGGCCTCCTTATCGGCAGGGCAGAACACATGTACTCTTGCTCCAGGCAGGTGAACGTGTGCTCAGCGCATCCAGATGGGACCCAACTGAAATCCCTTTAGATAGGCCTTGATTCTATTTCAGTGATGCAAGAACTTTCTTTCCAAGAATATAGAGAACTCTTTAGGTATTCTAGGGAAATAATTGTTAATAATAATTAATTCAGTGAGGTTCAGTTAGACCTGAGAAGACCAGCTTCAATTCTCAGCATGATTTATAGACTTGCTCTATGACATCAGGAAAGTTATTTGCCCCTATCTGGGTCTCATGTCCTCATCTGCGAAATCTGGGTGTGCAAGGCAGTAAGGGAGGAGGGGGCAAAGGAAGACGAGTGTCAGTTACTGGGCACCTAAAATATCCCAAGTACTAATTTAGGAGCTTTGGGGTCATCACTGCAATTAACCATCAAGCAAGCTTTTGAGGGAGAATCACTTATTTCTGTATATGTATATTCCTTCACAAATTCTTAAGAGCCTCCTTTGTACTAGACATTGTATTCGGTGGAGGGTATAAGATAGTAAATGAACAAAGCTGTTTTCCTTACCTGATCACCATTTCAAAGATGAGGACACCTGAAGCTTAGGGAGATGAGCTACACTGGTATTTAGTGGGTAGAGACTCCAAAAAGGTCCTTCTGGCTCCAAAACACAGGAGCCATTTCTCTACAGCCAACCTGTGTTTCTCAGTCTTTTTTTTTTTTTTTTTTTTTTTTAAACAATGAAAACCTCCTTTCCCCCACAGAGGCTTTCTAGACCCCTTTTTCCTATTTATTTCCCCCACCCCGTAAAATAAATGATTTGTCCCATTCATTTGAGCCTTGGAGAGCTTAGACGGTAATGCTGAAGATATGTTCGCACCATTGAGCGTGATAGCCCCCCTGTAGAGAATGAATGTGGTATAGAGCAGTCATCACATTCTTTGTGTCTTGATAGGCACCAACTCTTTTCCAGCCCTATGACTGTGGGAGTTTTTAAAATATATATATATATATATATATATATATGCACATATATATATATATATATGTGTGTGTGTGTGTGTGTATATGAGATGAGACGTGGTTCCTACTCTCAAAGAAATGATCATTATAATCTAGCTCACACCATTAGATTTCCAAGGCTCCTAGCCACAAGATCTCAGGATTCTAGCTCTTGACATGATTCTAGGATCACTAGACAGAAATTACAAAGAGAAAATGAACCACCTGGATCTGGCAAATAAGAGAAGTTTTCCTTGTTACAAGTTACTGAATGACCACTGCATGCCACATCTCACCACGCAGGGTAGAGTCTTTCTTATCTTGGAAATCTAAGGGAGTGGATCTGTTAGCAGCCACTCCAAATGGGTTTCCATTGTCCCCCCTCTGTATCTTTTATACCCTCACTGTCAGCTAGAAGGCCTTGCTGAAATTCATTTGGCTCACAAATGGGCTCGTCATAAATAATCTAGACCCCTCTCGTATCACCTATGCCACATTAATGACACTGAACGGGCCCCATTCGGGGCTCTTCTTTTATTCAGAAGAAAGGATTTTGATGAATCCATTGCTTACAGACAGAAGGGGAAAAAAAGCAATTCAAAACCACAATTTGAAATTAAACCTTCTGTGGTCTGAACAAGCATGATTGTCAGTTCTTCTATGTGTCTCCAATGTTGCCACAATTAATATTTTAAGAGGAGCTTCACCATTGAAATATTTAGCAACAGAAATCTTAATATTCTTTTCCTGGTAGCCACATTCCATTGCTCAGCAAAGCAGAGGGAGCCCCTTTAGGGCGGCAATGGTCCTGCCAGAGGGCAATGGGTCTGTGAGCGTGGGGGCTTACTCGTGAGCCTCTGCAAAGCCCTTCTGCCTTCACCTCTCAGACTGATGCCCGGGATGCTGAGGAAACAGCTCTCCCGCTCTGCCCCTCTACCGGGCTTATGCCTGGGACCCCAGGGGATAACCACAGTTATTTATAGATAATCCCCTCTTGGAAAGGTCAGATTTTATGATGTGTTTATGACCCTCTCTGACCAAATAAGTTCACTTGGATCAAATTCTCTTGTGGGGTGGGGGGTAGTTTTTCACGGATTCAATTCGTTTCTGAAGCTCTGTGCCTGGGGAAGGCAAGAAAGGCCGGTCTCTGGCCAGAACCAAAAACTGAAGAGAAGCTGACATTTTAAGGTCCATGTTTGTTCCTCCCAGCTCCTCTTTCCCTGGTTAAAGGGATTTACCTATCTCCAGCTACGGCTTTTCATTCATGCAGGAAGATCCTGAGACAGGATTCTTTGAACACTGGTCACTTACCCTATCTTTACTGACCAGTGAGAACGATCAGTGTCACAAATCAGCTTATGAACATGTATTGGGGATGCTGTGAGGTCCTGGCTGGCCAGTCCCAGGCTGAGTCCAAAAGCAGCCTTTGGCACTGATTGACCGCATGCTCTGTTCAGAAATGTCATGCCCATGGCTTCCTAGTTTCTCTCCCATCTCACCTTTCATACAAGCTTCAGGGCCACATTTTCCACTCATGGCTCAATATTTTGGGAGCATCAGACTCTTTATATCTAACACTAACCCTCAAAACCATATCCCACAAAACAAATCTGCACATTTCTGTTTCTACAAACGACAACATCCTCTCTCCAGCTCCCTCAGCACAAGAACTTGGAGTGCTCTTTGATGCCCTTTTCCAGCCTCTGTACCTCCTGCTCAGCTAACAGTTTGGCTTCCCTCCCTTTCCCTTTAACGCTCACTGACTGTAGTGTCTCCCCTGCATTGTATCAGGAAAGCAGTCGAGACCTTCACCTATGCCTTTGATGCGGCCCCTGTCACCTCTCCTCCAGGGCTGAGGCGGTCCAGTACTCTCATTGCTTTAGATTCTCCATCTCCTACTAGCTCCCTGTTATAGGGCTTGGTAAGTCTCTACTGCACCCTGATCCTGTCATTTATGGCCAGAGCTCTTTCATCTTCCCGAAAATTAGAAATAATATCTTCCTCACAAGGGTGTGGTGAGGATAGTTCAAAATAACCAGCCCAAACTGTCATTGAAAGCACTTAAATTCAACAAAATCCTTCTGCGTTTCTGAACACTGGACGAGGCACTAGGGATAATATCAGGAACATGTATTCATCTTTACTACTAGTCAGCTACTGTTCTAAATGCTTTTTACATGTTAACTCATTTAATAATTACAACAAATAGTTCTGATCATCATTGATTAGACAAGTAGTGACAATTATTATGTCCAGATGAAGATACAAGGTGTGGAGAGAGTATGGTCAAATAAAAGTCAAACCCAGGCAGGTCTTAACCAGTGCCCCTACTTTCTCTAAGAATGTCTCAATCTCTAGCAGCTCATGCTCTGTAGACAAGAAAATAATTACAGCATAGTAATAATAAGTGCTTAGGGACACCCAGATGGTTCAGTTGGTTGAGCTTCTGACCCTTGATTTCGACTCAGGTCATAATCTCAGGGTCATCGAATCAAGCCCCACATTGGGCTCCAGGCTCCATACCCAGCAGGGAGTCTGCTTCTCTCCTTCTCTCTCTCTCTTTCTCTCTCCCATCCCCCACCAAACCTACTTATGCTCGCTTTCTCTATAAAATAAATAAATAAATCTTTTTTTTTTAAAAGTGCTTAGACTCAAGGAGTCCTAGAGTATGATACGAGCATAAAAGAAAGGACAAATATTTATGGAGAGGATCAGCAAAGCTAAGCTTTGAAAGACAAAGGTTAGTTTCCTTTTCTTTCCTGGTTTCTTCCCTCTTCGATGATTCCAGTCTCATTGCCAGAGTAATCAAAGTACAGCTCTGGTATTATCATTCTCCTGCTTACAATGCTCAGATTTTCATTGCCTGTACAATAAAGTCTGAGCCCCTGAACTTGGCATTCCTGTCTTTTCCCCTGTCAAGGTCCCTTATCTGTACTCCTGCATCACCTTTCTCCAGAAGACCCTTCATCCTATCCATCCTCGTGTCTAATCACTCTCTGTTCTTCAAAACTATTACTGTTCATTTAAACTTCCGCTAAATGTTCCTCTAAACATCATCCCCTCTCCCTTGAAATGCCAAGATGTCATTACATTCAATCTTCTATTACAGATTGTAATAACATATACAAATATACATTAATATAAAATATACAGATACATTTATATACATATACATGTCTCTTCTACTTCATATGAAGTTCCTTGGGGACGAAGCTTCTTTTGTATCTCTATGTAATACAGGATGCTAAAACTGTGCTTAATGGAGATCCAGAAAGTAAGAATCTTCACAGACTCCTCTTTCACTGACATCTCTGCCCTTCCCTCCATCCCAGTCACCCCAAACCCTATCCTTAGCTCCTGCTAAACAGCTCTTACCTCACCCACACCTCTTCATTCCCACCACCGCAGCGTTAGGTCAAGCGATCATCTTCTGTTACCTTAACTCTTTCACTACTTAAATTGACAACTTTAACTCTGAAGGTCTAGAGAGTAGATTTTTCTGGCTTTGTGGGTCATATAGTCTGTTTTGCCTCTACTCAGCTCTGCCCAGGTAGAATGAAAACCATAGACAATACACAAACAGACAGATGCGGCTGTTCCAATAAAACTTTATAAAAACAAACCGCAGCTAGGCCAAATTTAACTCTTAGTGGAAATAGATACCCAATTGTTCCCAGCACTTACACACAAATCCGTCATCTAGGTAGAGTTGAAATGATGTTTCTAACTATAAATCTGCCATGTTCCCCAGAGACCCATAATGAATTGACTTTTGCCATTATTACAAATCTCCTTTCCTTCTCTGCCCTTCCCTATTATTTATCTGACAAGCCCTACTCATCTTCCAAAACCTAGCTCCGCTCGATTCTTCTATTCTTCTAGAATGTCTTCCATATCCACCACCACTGAAGCTAGTTTTAGACTCTTCCCCTCTGTCTCTATACTTACCATGAGCTTCTTTGAATTTTAAAGCATCACAAACTGAAATTACCAAATTTGTTTGGTAACATGGTAGTCTCACCTACTAGGCGGGGAGCTCTTTGAAAAAAGCAGGGGTGTCTCATCTATCTCTATATCCTGCTTTTTCTGATACATATAAATACCCAGCGAATATTCTCTGCTTGTACAATGGCTGTTTTCAATGGAGAAATGTAGCCACTTCCCAAGACCCAAAGATACGTTTGTCTCAGTGTTAGATAACATCAGGGCAAGAAGTCAGGGAGTGGCCAAGTATAAAAGGCCGACACCAATGATTCTGTTCAGGAAGTAAAGGGCAGTTCTTTGTGGAATACTCAGAACAGTGTGAGGCAATAATTGCCTTTTCATTAGTTTTCAAAAAGATCGGAAAATCTCATGTCTTGCCAAGTGGCCTTGTAGTTATTTCCTCATCCAGATTAACTACTCAGCAAAACCAAGTTGTGGGTAGGCACGAAAAAAGATTAACTTGAATGCAGTAGGAAGCCAATCACATTTGTTGGTGCTGAGTTTATAAGAGAGGAGAAGAAGGAAGTCAAGGAAAGGACAATGAGTTAATCTGAGATAAAACTGAATGGAGGAAAGTATTTTGTTCCTATCTAAAGGCTGTGACTTTCATCACCCTCGTCCATAAAAGGGCAAGATAAAGGCAATGAGAATTAGAAGAGGCCTAAGGAGTTCTTCTCTTATATTCGTGGTATATATAGTAATCGTATGCAATCTCTCTGTCTCTGTCTCTCTCTTTCTCAAGTGTGTGTTGTGTGTGTGTGTGTGTGTGTGTGTGTGTATGATGGACCAGGTGGATAGGTGAGTAAGACTATGATAGCATGACCTTGGGAGAGAGAGCAAATCTCTTTCTGTATAAGATGGATCTGGGGTGCCTGGGTGGCTCAGTGGGTTAAAGCCTCTGCCTTTGGTTCAGGGTCCTGGGATCGAGCCCCGCATCAGGCTCTCTGCTCCGCAGAGAGCCTGCTTCCTCCTCTCTCAGCCTGCCTCTCTGCCTACTTGTGATCTCTGTTCGTCAAATAAATAAATAAAATCTTAAAAAAAAAAAAAAGCTACATCTCCTTTTTAAAAAAAAAAAAAAAAGATGGATCCATCTCTAACTTCTCATAGATATATTCATTCCTTTTTCCTTTGAGCAGTGCCTCTAAAGAGAAAAGAAAATACATACAAGGCAGGAGCCGAACACCCACAGTGAAAACCATCAGAAACAACTTATAAACCACAAGTCCATCCACTGAGATAGGTTCATTAGAAGGCTCCTATCCATAGAAGTTATACCCTTGAACTCTTTTCTAAGTTATGAATTCTGTATCTCTCCAGGCATCTAAATGTTAAGACTTAAAATCTAACTCCAGCACTGCTCTTAGATTATAGAAGAAAAAGTAGTCGGAAAAATAAAAAGTCATGTCTATCTTTGGGTATGATCTTTTTTTTTTTCTCTACAAGTTGTTTGCTTTGTAGAATATGAGATGTCCATGTTTTGCAGCACCTTCTCTCCACACAGTGAAGGGCAAACTCAGCAGCTTTCTCGCCAATTGACTAGGACAAGAACTATGGAGAATTCAAGCATAGAAACAAAAACAAAAACTTACTCAACAGGCCCGAAATATCCAGACCAACTTTCTATAGTGGTGAAATTACTCGGATGACTCTTTAATCTCTCATCTAAATGCTATGAAAATAGAACCATGTCACCATTTTATCCAGCTATAAAAAGGGAGCTCATTCAATTTAAATAAGCAACTCTGGTTTCTTAATCTTCACTGCGTGTCTGGGAATATGATCCAAATGCGAGGTAACTGACATGGGAAGACCCACGGCTCGTGTAAGATTCATCCAGAAAAAATGTAAATCTGGAATGTACTCTGTGGGGATTATTGCAGAGTTGAAGAAACAAGCTTTACATGAGAAGAGTGAAGACAAGATATAATCATCCACTAATGGTACTGTGACTAGGAGAAGACCAGGAATTAGAGCTGATTGTTTTCTTCGGGCCTCATTAATCTATTTCTAAGGAACCTTGGGTTAATTTACATTAACCTCACTATGCCACTCTTTGCTCATGTACAAAGTGGAACACTTAATTTCTCTACCTAATTCTTGGGTTTGCAGAGATAATCAAATCATAAATATGTGTGAAAGGGCTTTGAAAACTGTAAGATATCATACAGGTGATACAGATACGTGAATCACTGTTGTTTTTACTGATACATTTTGGAGAAGAAATGATCATCATATATGAGAAAATGCAGGTGTTGTATAGGCCTTTAACCTCAGTGATCTCAGGAGTAAGCCTCCTGTATACTCAGATGGGCAAGTGTCAGTTTAAGGATGCAACTCAGGACGCCTGGGTGGCTCAGTTGGTTAAGCGGCTGCCTTCCGCTCGGGTCATGATCCTGGCGTCCTGGGATCGAGTCCCACATCAGGCTCCCTGCCTGCCACTCTGTCTGCCTGTGCTCATGTTGTCTGACAAATAAATAAATAAAATCTTTAAAAAAAATAATAAATAAGGGTGCAACTCATTTATCCATTACATAAGATAGAGACTAGGTTACTTTTTTAAAAGATTTTATTTGAGATAGTGCAGGAGCAGGGGAGCAGAGGTAGAGGGAGAAGCAGACTCCCCACTGATCAGGGAGCCCGACTCGGGTCTCAATCCAGGATCCTCAACTGAGCCACCTAAGCGTCCTGAGAATAGGTGACTTCTGAGTTCTTTTTCCAACTTTGAGATTGAAGTAGGATTCCAAATATCAGTGTCTCCTGAAATGTCTTATTCCCGTTGGGTGGCTGCTCTTGTGAGAGTGCTTTTGTGAATGTGAGTGAGAAGTTGCCTCTTAATTACACCTATCCTTCGCTTCCTAGATTAGCAGGAATAGGGATGGGGGAACCAACATTATGGAAGCTTAATTGACCATTACTTTCTCTGAAATATTCTGTGCTCTTAACTACCACCTCTATGTTGAAATTCGGAGCTCTGTTGGCTTCTATCTCACCACCCTTTCCTGGTTTTCTTCCTAACGTGGGGGCACTCCTTTTTATTTGCCTTTTCTGACACATTGTCCATAAATACTCCTTAGATAATGGCATTCCTCAAAACTCTGTTTGGCCTTCTTCCTTCACACCCTAAAGTTATCTCTGAGTGATTTTGACTATGCATATGTGATGAATATAACCAGTGGGGTGGTAACTGAAAAATTTTTAACCACCAGGTGATTCATCCCAGCCTTGTTCTTCCACCTGCCTATGAAATACAACCATACTGTGTAAGTCTCCCCATATATGTCATTCCCTAAATGTGTACTTTTTTTTAAAGATTCTTATTTTTAAGCAATCTCTACACCCAACATCAGGCTCAAACCTACAAAAGAGTCATATGCTCCACCTGCTGAGCCAGCCAGGTACCCCTGGCATTCCCAAAATTTGAAAGCTTATCTCCCCGCTGTGGTCTCCATGTACCCTAAGATTCAGATAGACATCACATTTTCATGAGAAATGCCTGAATATTAGCCCCAGACTAACCCAGATTTAAATCCTAGCTTTATTGTTTCCTGGTTCTGTAAAAACAGCCAAACTCACCCAGCCTATATGAGCCTCTTGTTCCTAACCTATGAAACATTTGTTGTGAGAATCAAGTTAGGCCATACATGTTAACCTTGCTCAGCTCCTAACACAACTTGGTTGCTTAACAAATATGAGTTCCTTTCTTTTCCTCTTTAGAAATATTCTATTACTTAAATTTCCTTGAAGATGCCAGGATTTACTGTCCACATAACTGTGTTGTTGCACATACTTATTCCTGTTTCCTAGAATGCCTTCTCTTTACCACCCAGTTTTCGTGCCTGCCAGGCAAACTATTACACAACTCTTATGAATGTATTTTTCTGGACATATTTCCTTGATAAGACCACATTATAGTCAGAGGCAGGTACTTCTACTTCCAGGTCCTGGAAGCACTTTATTTCTATGTCTATTACTTTATATCATAAATGGTTTTTATATCTATCTCCTCCACTAAGATGTGAGCTCACAGAGAGTTCCAGGTACTCAAAGTCAAGCAATTGGATATCATAATTCCAAAAAGTAGTTTGCATGACTATAAGCTGCTGAGATAATACAGGTAGACATACCATTAGATGGTACCATACATTTATTCAGTTTTCATATTAGGTGCTAGGAACACAAAGATATCCTAGGTCTTCTGCCCACCCTCTGCTGCTGAGAGGAAAATCCTACATATGCAAAGATTTACATTTTAAATTAAAATAGACATTTTCTCTTAGAGAAAATTAAAAGCATCCAGTGTCACTGGAAAAAAAAAATTTTTTCATTTGTTTGTTTTTTGCAAACATTTGTAAATGTTACACAAATTTTAAATTTCTCTTTAGATCAACTGTGTTCATCACCAGGAAGAAAGATTCGTACTAACTCACTAGCTTGGGTAAATGGATGTCCAGTAAAGAGCAGACATGACAGTAAGTTCATCAAACAAGCTATCATGTCATCAAAGACCTAGATTCTTCTCTTCTCCTGATGGCAAGATAATTGCCAATGATAAACAAGGCTACATGCTCTCTTTTTTCACATGAAGAGGAAAATAAAGGATTAGTAATGGGACAAAAGTCCTTCCTTAATCTGACGGTTCAAAGGAACTCACAAGTTCAACACTGAACCAATAACTGGCTCCAGAGGAAAGTCACGAAATCACTAATCAGGAAAGTCACGAAGTCACTAAACCCAGGCTTAGCTCTGGGTCCTTAAAGCATTCATTAGCGGAGGGAGTGGGATTCCATGCTTGCATGGAGAGAAAAAAAATCAGGGTCCACCTTGGAGCTGAATTTTAATGGCACTAATGCTGCATAATGGGAGAGGGTGGAAAATTGGAATATCAAAGACAATATCCATGTACTACACTATATAATTAAGTCAGGAAAGAAGGGAAGAGAAAGTGATGGTGAATCTTTAGCATACATAGAGGCCCAGGAGAGACTACTCTGTTTAATAAAAAAAAATGTATTTATTTATCTCACAAAGAGAGAAGGAGGCAGAGGAAGAAGGAGAAAGAGGCTCCCCACTGAGCAGAGAGCCCAATGCGAGGCTTGATCCCAGAACCCTGAGATCATGATGGAGCTTAAGGCAGATGCTTAACCATCTGAGCCACCCAGGCAACCCTCACTTGATTAATTTGTTCAGTGTTTCTCCTTCCAATAAAATACATTTTCAGAGTATGTGGAGTTTTTGCATTTTCTTTTTTTAATTAAAATCTACTTTGAGGGCATCTGGGTGGCTCAGTCAGTTAAGCATCTGCCTTCCGCTCAGGTCATGACCCCAGGGTCCTAGGACTGAGTCCTGCATTGGGCTCCCTCCTCCACAGGGAGCTTGCTTTTCTCTCTATCTGTCTCTCTGTCTCTCATGAATAAATAAATAAAATCTTAAAAAATAAAATCTACTTTGAGTGCCCGACATCATTTTGACTCCAGAGTGACCTCTTATTAGTTATTTCAAGCATCTGGATCAGTAATCTTCATTTTAAAAGTAAATATCCCAATGCTGTGATAGCTTGTTCACTGGAAGTGCTTTTTCAAAAACGTTTTAAAAAGAGGCTTTTTTGTTTAGTGAGGGAATTTTGCTTTCTTTCTCATCCTTCTCCAATATTATTATATTTGAAAAATGTTTAAAATGTGATTAACTGATCTCCTTATTTCTTAGGAACACCACTAGTGAGAAGGAAAACTGTACCCTTGGAGAAATTAAATTAAAAAGAATGAAGAAATGAAAGTTTACCCCTGATGTGGATAACTAGCCTTTCCCCTACCCAAACCCCAACCTAACCACCACCAATAAAGCACCCATGTGTGCATACACACCACACACACACACACACACACACACACACACACATATTCACACCCATAATTCCTCTAGGAATGAAATAGAACAAGCATGGCATTTTGCTAGGTGTATGAGTATGCAGTTGTTCATTGGCAGAAGAAGAGGTGTGAACCATCAAGGTCAGTTTGAGCCACCCAACTGGAGGTGTATGTTCCATGACTGAGGTTCCAAGGTTATAGGGTTGAGGAGGTAGAATAAGAAGGAGCTCAAATATCTCCATAGTTCCTCTTTCCTACTAAGTGCCTTTGGAAAATCATTGCTATTAAATATAGGTTGTGGCCCCATGAAATCCTCATATAAATAACCTAGAGTTTATTTTTTAACTTTCATTCTCCTTATGACTGCTTAATTGTTATCGATTATCAGTTCTCACTGCTCCTCTGGAACAATCCTTCTGTTTCTAAAAAAGAACATTTACTAATAACAAGATCAAAGGGTGCCAGGTTTCAGGTTTCCAGCTGGGTGTTATCACTCACTCATTCCATTTTCTGCTATTTATGTTCTAGCCTTGACCCAGGCTAGTGTAGCAGGACAGGGAGGCATCTCAGCTTTCTCACATCGCGATTGTGAAAGAGGCAGCTAGACTTAGCCCTGAGATTCATTCTGTAGGAATCTAGACAGGCTGCTACTGCTACAGAAGGAACACAGAGCTATGGTTTTCAGAAGAGGATTCCAGACCAGAGGCAGTGATAAGCTTTCTTCTCCCTTAGAGGGAAGGAACATTTTCTGCCACTGTAACCATCAGACCAGCTCAGAGAGGCTTTGCTGCTCAAGGCCAGGTCCCTACTCTCCGATGTGCAGACTCAGGAATCATAGAATTGAATGTCCTCACAGAGGCAGTATCAGGCTAAGAAAGTCTACCCATATGTGTCAGAAGACATCACCTTACCCCAGGGCACAGCCTTATACCTCACAGAAGCGATATAGGCTATATCCTGCAGGGGTATTTTGTGAAGTGTTGAATGAGCTAATCTAGGTAATAAACGTAACATAATAATGGAGCAAAATGGGTCCTGTTTGCCTGCCCCAAAAAAAAAAAAAAAAAAAGGGGGAAATCAATTCACAGTGTAGCATCACGCTTAAAAGCACACATGGTAGGGGACGCCTGGGTGGCTCAGTGGGTTAAGCCACTGCCTTTGGCCCAGGTCATGATCTGAGGGTCGTGGGATCGAGTCCCGCATCAGGCTCTCTGCTCGGCAGGGAGCCTGCTTCCCTCTCTCTCTCTCTCTCTGCCTGCCTCTCCGTCTACTTGTAATCTCTCTCTATCAAATAAATAAATAAAATCTTAAAAAAAAAAAACCCACACATGGTAAAACCCGACTGCCTAAAAAACAAATTCTAGCTCTGCCATGTACCTCTGTGTGACCACAGGCAACTTATTTCAACTCTCTGGTGGCTCAGTTTCTTCACCTATAAAATGGATGGAATAAAAGGTGGTCGAAAGAATTAAGCGAAAATATGCCAAACATTTAGAAGAGCTATGCTGAATATTGGCTACTATTATCATTTAATGTGACCCTCCGTGTCCTGGGCAGCATAAGCCCGGTCTACTTTTCCAGTCCTCCTCTCTACCTTTGCACACATCCTGCCCAGCAGCCGTCTTCCTCCGCAGCAGACCTAACAGGATGCATAACGTGTTGAAGACACTTGATAGATACCTGTTGAAAAATACATAAAGGAAAGAAGGTAGGGAGAAAGGAGGAAGGGTGGGAAGTAAGAAATGTCAGGGAGAGAGGGAGAAAGAAGACTTACGCCACTCCATCTTTCTTCATTTAAATGCCTTGCCCCCTTCATCCAAAGCCATTACAGAATTTTCATCTTCCTCAAGGAGTGTAAAGTATAATGAACTTCAGTAAGGCACAAAACCACAGCTTTGTTGTTGTTATTGTACCTGGTTTGACGTGCGTCCTCCAAATTACTTCTCTTTCTCTCTGTATTGCCACTATAAAGACTTTTACCCCCATCATAAACTCCCTTTAAGCATTTTACAAAATATTTTGATACATTTTGCAACATGGTGAGATGCCACTGAATTAGCTTAATTTCCATCGTCGGCATATATGCATAAATAGAACTGACACCACTCAAAGCATTTTCAAAAGTTTCGAACAGGTGAAAAGAATTGTATTCTGTTTCCCCACATGAGGTTAGGGTCATTGTGCTGTCCAGTGCTGAAAAACAAGAAAGAAAGGATAAAAATCTCAAACACGGTGATTTACCTCCTCTTTCCTATGTTTTTAGAATTTGTATCTCTTCAAAACTAATTTTAATTAGACCCTTTAAGAAAACATTTCTAAATTTTTAATCATCATTTAACCTTTTTTAGTATAGCCTTTGCTCTTTCTATAACATTTGATACATAAAATGTCAATGAATTGTAAGCAAAAAATGCTGTTAGGTCTTTTTAAATGAGTGAATATTCAATATTTTTAAAGTTTTTTTAACAGCACACTTATATTTTTAATTTGTTTTGTTTCTGAATAGACTACCTAAAAGAAGAATTTTTTAAAAAGATTTTATTTATTTATTTGACAGACAGAAAGGTCATAAGTAGGCAGAGAGGCAGGCAGGAGAGAGGGGGAAGCAGACTCCCCGCTAGAGCAGAGATCCCGATGCAGGGCTCAATCCCAGGACCCTGAGACCATGACCTGAGCCTAAGGCAGAGGCTTAACCCACTGAGCCACCCAGGTGTCCCTACCTAAAGGAAGAATTTTAATAACTATTTGAATTATAGAATAATTGGATTCATAATAGCAATGAAAATTTATGTTACAATACTATTTCCATAGGATCTCAGACCCAAGCCCTGATTTGGTATGTGTCTCTTTTGAAGTTGAATATTACATGTTCTCAGGAAGAAAGTGTCTTAATGGGTGAGAAAAAAAGAGAGGCATTTCTTCTCCCATAAGTGAGATGACATTTGTTTCTAGTTTCATACCTGAAACTTACAAATTAAGGGAATTTGTACACAATACTCAAAAAGACATTACAGAAATTAGTTGAAAGAAATCAGTATCATGCTTTTTTTTTTAAATATCTTCTTTGCCCAGGATGCCTTTTATTGTAGCTCAGAAAAGTAAGCATTCTTTGCTCATTTATATTTAAGGCTTACATTATAGTCAATATGCTTCCATTATTCCTAATTCTAATATATCTTACCTAATCATCACTATTTTCATATTTCTAATAAACCAAAACACAGAACTGAGGTCTAACTAGCACATCACAAACATGAGTTTTTTGTCTCTAGTAGACTTTATGAGGGGGGGAACTGATTCTCTTTTATATGATATTCTTCATTCCTAGACCAACACTTCAATGTTAAAGACATCTAACATTTTGTGCCTAACTATTTTCTAAAAGGTGAGATATATAACCTTAAAAGATGCTCTACTTATTCAAAGTGCTTATTTTAAATGTCCTCTGGGTTGAGGTGGCCTTTTCTCAGGTATCCTACAGAGAAATAAAATAAAATGTAACAATGTTCCTATGGCAGAGGAGAAAATATTTCATTGTTGGCTAGAGTTAAAACTGAGTAAAAAATAATAACTGTATATTGACTGGACGTTCCACTGCTCTTTCAGTAGAAGTGTAGAAGAATAACTCTTTTTCATAGTTACTTGGTTTATTGGCTACTAACATAGTCATAAAGTCCCTTGGCAAGGAACTGATTCTCTTCTTTTAAAACTCAGTCAAGAATCTATGGTTTAAAGGGGGAAAAAAAAAAGACGATAGTGAAGAAGAAGAAAGTCACTTCCTGGAGGCCTGCCTGGTTAAACAGGTTAGGTAGTGTATTTTTTGCAAGGTTAACCAGAGTGTAAATGTAACCAAGTATCATGGCTCCGCATGACATGGTGACTAGAGGAAAGTTCTTGCTCAGATTTTCTCCCCCAAGCTTCACACATTATCTGTGGGACACAATCATCTCAACTCAACCAGTTCAGATCTCAAGAGTTGATCAAAGCCATGTATGAAGTGAGAGATTTAAATGAAATTTGTCTAAAAAGTCAAATAGATTAAAATTCAACATAGTTTTTGTTTTAAAGACTCTTTCTCCTTCCTGGAAATACACCAACCTCCTAAATAATAGAGTGAAAGGATTACTGTAAGAGACTCAAAGAGATCATGCCACACATGAAAAACAATTGAGATTATCAACTTTACAGACCAAGTAAGTGGCTTTTGGAAGACTAGAGAGCTGAAATTTCAACTCCTTCTTTCCATAGCTAGGTTCCAGTCTCTCATATACTTCTCACATAGACAATCTATGTAAAGGCTCATCTGTCTCATTCTTGTGAGAGTCACATCTATAGCAGTGGTAGCCATGCCCCTTCCTCCATGACTCTCTCAAGATACTTGTTAGTGCTTCTTTTGTGTCCCCAGTTTACAGTAAACAAGCACCTTCTATAGCCCTTTGGGTATAGGGAGCTTCTGGAAACAGGTCAGTCAAGCTGTCCGCTATAATGTTGGGGCAACCAGACCCTCTAGTAGGTCTTCAAGATAAGGTACTGGATGTTTTTTTTTTTAAACTGATTGCTTTAGGGTATTCATGATAGGAACCACAATGCAGCCCTATCCCTGGGTCAGTGGCCCTAATACTTCTAGAACCACCGTCAATTTCAGAATCAGCTTAGGAATGGGTCTCAAGCGTAAGAATTGTCCCAGTTCCTGATATTTGCTCATTTGTAGTCCTTTCTCTCCCCAACTCTCCCACCCTCAAAACAAACAAACAAACAAAAACGCACTTTCATTTCCCCTCAGCATCTGGTTCTTTCTTTCTTTTTTCTTTTTCTTTCTTTCTTTTTTTTTTTTTTTGTTTCTCTAGTACAAAAGAGCTCATGTTATTTATTTTCCCCAACATTATAACTTAAAGGTCGTCTAGGATACACCCAGGCACGAGAAAACCAGACCCATACATTCCTTAGAAAAGCAAGGAGGCATATCTGCCATTCCTTCCTGGCCAAGAACTCCCTTTTCATTGACTTCCCATGCTGCCAGATATTCAGGAAGACTTCTTGCTACATCAATAAGAACAAAACCCTAGTTATGTTCTCAGCAGTTCATCTTTCAAGTCAAGTCTTTGATAAGAAGCCCATGAGAGTGAAAAAATCCTGCATCTGAAGAGAATCAAAATCCCCTTCTGTTCAAGAGGCAGGAGAAAAAATTAAAAAGAGGAGAGGAAGAATGGAGAAAGGAGAAAAAGGAAGGCAAAGGAGAGAAGAAGATAGAGGGGTAGAAAATAAGATGGGAGAAAAGGGAAAGAGAAGGGGAAAGAGGAAAATATGGAATGAAAAGGACTTTCAAGGGAGAGAAGAAAAGAGAAAGGGAGAAAAAAATGAAATTTTCATCATGGGATAGAATACCTTAAAAGGCAATTCTTCAAGTTTCTAGACATCTTTACTGTGGTGATAGGCTTGTCGAGCCTTGTCATAAAACGGTAAAAGAACACCATTAAGCGCGGCCGGAGGTCAGGCAGAGGGGAGTGACTGGGCGCTGTTCTCTGAGGGCGCCCTGAGGAGTGCGGCCCTGGGCTCTCGGCTCCTCCGGGCCGGAGACCAGGAGGCCGCCATTTGTATTCCCGTCCTCCGGAACTCTACGGAAAGCGCTCAGGGAACAAAAGCTCCTGAAAGCAAACCCGAGCAGATTACTCACCCCGGCCCCGGGTAAGGGCGGTGTAATTCCGGCTGGGGCAAAGACACTTGAGAATCACTACAACAGGCCCCTCCCCCAGAAGATCAACAAGAAATCCAGCCGAGACCAAGTTCACCTACCAAGGAGTGCGGTTTCAATACCAAGGAGAGCAGCAGAATTCCAGAGGAGGAGAAAGCCAAGCACAGAACTCATGGCTTTTTTCCTGTGATTATTTTTAGTCTTGCAGTTAATTTAATTTTTTCTTTTTCACTTTTTTTTTTTTTCTTCTCGCCTTCGGGTAAATTTTTTTTTTTTTAACTGTTACCTTTTTCTTTTTTAACCATTTTTTACTAGTTTATCTAATATATATTTTTTTTCTTTTTTACATTTTTCTCAGGTGTTTTCTTTTTTAAAAAATTTTTTTCTTTTCTTTTTTTTTTCTTTTCTTTGTTCTTTTTTTTTCTTTCTTCCTTTTTGAACCTTTTTTTATCCCCTTTCTCCCCACTCACGATTTTGGATCTCTTCTAATTTGGTTAAAGCATATTTTCCTGGGGTTGTTGCCACCCTTTTAGTATTTTACTTGCCCCTTCATTTACTCTTATCTGGCCAAAATGACAAGACGTAAAAATTCAACACAAAAAAAAGAACAAGAGGCAGTACCAAAGGCTAGGGACCTAATCAATACAGACATCGGTAATATGTCAGATCTAGAGTTCAGAATGACAATTCTCAAGGTTCTAGCCGGGCTCGAAAAAGGCATGGAAGATATTAGAGAAATCCTCTCGAGAGATATAAAAGCCCTTTCTGGAGAAATAAAAGAACTAAAATCTAACCAAGTTGAAATCAAAAAAGCTACTAATGAGGTGCAATCAAAAATGGAGGCTCTAACTGCTAGGATAAATGAGGCAGAAGAAAGAATTAGTGATATAGAAGACCAAATGACAGAGAATAAAAAAGCTGAGCAAAAGAGGGACAAACAGCTACTGGACCACGAGGGGAGAATTCGAGAGATAAGTGACACCATAAGACGAAACAACATTAGAATAATTGGGATTCCAGAAGAAGAAGAAAGAGAGAGGGGAGCAGAAGGTATACTGGAGAGAATTATTGGGGAGAATTTCCCCAATATGGCAAAGGGAATGAGCATCAAAATTCAGGAGGTTCAGAGAATGCCCCTCAAAATCAATAAGAATAGGCCCACACCCCGTCACCTAATAGTAAAATTTACAAGTCTCAGTGACAAAGAGAAAATCCTGAAAGCAGCCCGGGAAAAGAAGTCTGTAACATACAATGGTAAAAATATTAGATTGGCAGCTGACTTATCCACAGAGACCTGCCAGGCCAGAAAGAGCTGGCATGATATTTTTAGAGCACTAAACGAGAAAAACATGCAGCCCAGAATACTATATCCAGCTAGGCTATCATTAAAAATAGAAGGAGAGATTAAAAGCTTCCAGGACAAACAACAACTGAAAGAATTTGCAAATACCAAACCAGCTCTACAGGAAATATTGAAAGGGGTCCTCTAAGCAAAGAGAGAGCCTACAAGTGGTAGATCAGAAAGGAACAGAGACCATATACAGTAACAGTCACCTTACAGGCAATACAATGGCACTAAATTCATATCTCTCAATAGTTACCCTGAATGTGAATGGGCTAAATGCCCCTGTCAAAAGACACAGGGTATCAGAATGGATAAAAAAACAAAACCCATCTATATGTTGCCTCCAAGAAACTCATTCTAAGCCCGAAAACACCTCCAGATTTAAAGTGAGGGGGTGGAAAAGAATTTACCATGCTAATGGACATCAGAAGAAAGCAGGAGTGGCAATCCTTATATCAGATCAATTAGATTTTAAGCCAAAGACTATAATAAGAGATGAGGAAGGACACTATATCATACTCAAAGGGTCTGTCCAACAAGAAGATTTAACAATTTTAAATATCTATGCCCCCAACGTGGGAGCAGCCAACTATATAAACCAATTAATAACAAAATCAAAGAAACACATCAACAATAATACAATAATAGTAGGGGACTTTAACACTCCCCTCACTGAAATGGACAGGTCATCCAAGCAAAAGATCAGCAAGGAAATAAAGGCCTTAAACGACACACTGGACCAGATGGACATCACAGATATATTCAGAATATTTCATCCCAAAGCAACAGAATACACATTCTTCTCTAGTGCACATGGAACATTCTCCAGAATAGATCACATCCTCGGTCCTAAATCAGGACTCAACCAGTATCAAAAGATTGGGATCATTCCCTGCATATTTTCAGACCACAATGCTCTAAAGCTAGAACTCAACCACAAAAGGAAGTTTGGAAAGAACCCAAATACATGGAGACTAAACAGTATCCTTCTAAAGAATGAATGGGTCAACCGGGAAATTAAAGAAAAATTGAAAAAAATCATGGAAACAAATGATAATGAAAATACAACGGTTCAAAATCTGTGGGACACAACAAAGGCAGTCCTGAGAGGAAAATATATAGCGGTACAAGCCTTTCTCAAGAAACAAGAAAGGTCTCAGGTACACAACCTAACCCTACACCTAAAGGACCTGGAGAAAGAACAAGAAAGAAACCCTAAGCCCAGCAGGAGAAGAGAAATCATAAAGATCAGAGCAGAAATCAATGAAATAGAAACCAAAAAAACAATAGAACAAATCAACGAAACTAGGAGCTGGTTCTTTGAAAGAATTAATAAAATTGATAAACCCCTGGCCCGACTTATCAAAAAGAAAAGAGAAAGGACCCAAATAAATAAAATCATGAATGAAAGAGGAGAGATCACAACTAACACCAAAGAAATACAAACTATTATAAGAACATACTATGAGCAACTCTACGGCAATAAATTTGACAATCTGGAAGAAATGGATGCATTCCTAGAAACATATAAACTACCACAACTGAACCAGGAAGAAATAGAAAGCCTGAACAGACCCATAACCAGTAAGGAGATTGAAACAGTCATTAAAAATCTCCAAACAGGGCGCCTGGGTGGCTCAGTGGATTAAGCTGCTGCCTTCAGCTCAGGTCATGATCTCAGGGTCCTGGGATCGAGTCCCGCATCGGGCTCTCTGCTCGGCAGGGAGTCTGCTTCTCTCTCTCTCTGCCTGCCTCTCTACTTGTGATTTCTCTCTGTCAAATAAATAAATAAAATCTTTAAAAAAAAAAAAAAATCTCCAAACAAACAAAAGCCCAGGGCCAGACGGCTTCCCGGGGGAATTCTACCAAACATTTAAAGAAGAACTAATTCCTATTCTCCTGAAACTGTTCCAAAAAATAGAAATGGAAGGAAAACTTCCAAACTCATTTTATGAGGCCAGCATCACCTTGATCCCAAAACCAGACAAGGATCCCACCAAAAAAGAGAGCTATAGACCGATATCCTTGATGAACACAGATGCGAAAATACTCAACAAAATACTAGCCAATAGGATTCAACAGTACATTAAAAAGATTATTCACCACGACCAAGTGGGATTTATTCCAGGGCTGCAAGGTTGGTTCAACATCAGCAAATCAGTCAATGTGATAGAACACATCAATAAAAGAAAGAACAAGAACCATATGATACTCTCAATAGATGCTGAAAAAGCATTTGACAAAGTACAGCATCCCTTCCTGATCAAAACTCTTCAAAGTGTAGGGATAGAGGGCACATACCTCAATATCATCAAAGCCATCTATGAAAAACCCACCGCAAATATCATTCTCAATGGAGAAAAACTGAAAGCTTTTCCACTAAGGTCAGGAACACGGCAGGGATGTCCATTATCACCACTGCTATTCAACATAGTACTAGAGGTCCTAGCCTCAGCAATCAGACAACAAAAGGAAATTAAAGGCATCCAAATCGGCAAAGAAGAAGTCAAATTATCACTCTTCGCAGATGATATGATACTATATGTGGAAAACCCAAAAGACTCCACTCCAAAACTGCTAGAACTTATACAGAAATTCAGTAAAGTGTCAGGATATAAAATCAATGCACAGAAATAAGTTGCATTTCTCTACATCAACAGCAAGACAGAAGAAAGAGATATTAAGGAGTCAATCCCATTTACAATTGCATCCAAAACCATAAGATACCTAGGAATAAACCTAACCAAAGAGACACAGAATCTATACTCAGAAAACTATAAAGTACTCATGAAAGAAATTGAGAAAGACACAAAGAAATGGAAAAATGTTCCATGCTCCTGGATTGGAAGAATAAATATTGTGAAAATGTCTATGCTACCTAAAGCAATCTACACATTTAATGCAATTCCTATCAAAGTACCATCCATCTTTTTCAAAGAAATGGAACAAATAATGCTAAAATTTATATGGAACCAGAAAAGACCTCGAATAGCCAAAGGGATATTGATAAAGAAAGCCAACGTTGGTGGCATCACAATTCCGGACTTCAAGCTCTATTACAAAGCTGTCATCATCAAGACAGCATGGTACTGGCACAAAAACAGACACATAGATCAATAGAACAGAATAGAGAGCCCAGAAATAGACCCTCAAATCTATGGTCAACTCATCTTCGACAAAGCAGGAAAGAATGTCCAATGGAAAAAAGACAGCCTCTTCAATAAATGGTGCTGGGAAAACTGGACAGCCACATGTAGAAAAATGAAATTGGACCATTTCCTTACACCACACACAAAAATAGACTCAAAATGGATGAAGGACCTCAATGTGCGAAAGGAATCCATCAAAATCCTTGAGGAGAACACAGGCAGCAACCTCTTCGACCTCTGCCGCAGCAACATCTTCCTAGGAACAACGCAAAAGGCAAGGGAAGCAAGGGAAAAAATGAACTATTGGGATTTCATCAAGATCAAAAGCTTTTGCACAGCAAAGGAAACAGTTAACAAAATCAAAAGACAACTGACAGAATGGGAGAAGATATTTGCAAACGACATATCAGATAAAGGACTAGTGTCCAGAATCTATAAAGAACTTAGCAAACTCAACACCCAAAGAACAAATAATCCAATCAAGAAATGGGCAGAGGACATGAACAGACATTTCTGCAAAGAAGACATCCAGATGGCCAACAGACACATGAAAAAGTGCTCCATATCACTCGGCATCAGGGAAATACAAATCAAAACCACAATGAGATATCACCTCACACCAGTCAGAATGGCTAAAATCAACAAGTCAGGAAATGACAGATGCTGGCGAGGATGTGGAGAAAGGGGAACCCTCCTACATTGTTGGTGGGAATGCAAGCTGGTGCAGCCACTCTGGAAAACAGCATGGAGGTTCCTCAGAATGTTGAAAATAGAACTGCCCTATGACCCAGCAATTGCACTATTGGGTATTTACCCTAAAGATACAAATGTAGTGATCCAAAGGGGCACATGCACCCGAATGTTTATAGCAGCAATGTCCACAATAGCCAAACTATGGAAAGAACCTAGATGTCCATCAACAGATGAATGGATCAAGAAGATGTGGTATATATACACAATGGAATACTATGCAGCCATCAAAAGAAATGAAATCTTGCCATTTGCGACAACATGGATGGAACTAGAGCGAATCATGCTTAGCGAAATAAGTCAAGCAGAGAAAGACAACTATCATATGATCTCCCTGATATGAGGAAGTGGTGATGCAACATGGAGGCTTAAGTGGGTAGGAGAAGAATAAATGAAACAAGATGGGATTGGGAGGGAGACAAACCATAAGTGACTCTTAATCTCACAAAACAAACTGAGGGTTGCTGGGGGGAGGGGGTTTGGGAGAAGAGGGTGGGATTATGGACATTGGGGAGGGTATGTGCTTTGGTGAGTGCTGTGAAGTGTGTAAACCTGGTGATTCACAGACCTGTACCCCTGGGGATAAAAATATATGTTTATAAAAAATAAAAAATTAAAAAAAAAAAAAGAACACCATTAAGTTTGAAACAACAAAAGAGTGCCCTTGGTGAAGCATATGACAAGCCCTATGCACTATGAGCTGTAAATGGGTACATTAAACTTGGTGACCTTGCTGATGTCGTTCGTGATTGCTCACCCCAGACTGTTACAGTGGTGATGTTTTGCTGAAACCCTGCCAGGTGACTTCTGAACTCAGAGCCTCTCTAACCCAGTTCCTTATTCATTAAATAATCTGCCCTCTTGGAAAATAGTCTGTGTGTACCGGGTACCTTGATTGGGTACCTTGATTGGGTCCACATGACATTGCCTCTGCCTCTTGGGCTTTGTTAAAGTCTGGATGACCGCATAGGTTCCTACCAGATAAGAAACCAAATGGACTCACTGAACTTACAAGTTGAATAAGGCAGCAAATCAAGCTCGCTGAACTATAATCTTGCCCACAGGAAATTAAGCCATCATTTTTAGGGTGATGACCGTAAATGTTGATTTTTCTGGTGGGATTAACTAAGGTTTCAATAGGTCCCTAATGGGAAATCCTGAATGTTCCAAACCAGCAGAAACGTATGTGACTAGCCATTACAGGTTGCCCAGGACTGAGACATTTCCCGGAATGTGGGACCTTCAGGACTTAAAGAGGGAAACGCTTGGGCAAACCAAGAGGATTGGGTTACGCTTAAAGACCTCCCACCACTCATCATCCCCGACTCACCTTCCTCAGACTCAGCTTGAAGACTTCCTTGGAAACTCTCTAGAGTGGAGCTTCTGCTTTGTTTTATAGACATCTGTTGATGGAACCTGCTTCTCCACTGAGTTCTCAAGGTGAAACTTTGTCTCCTTCATTTTTTATGTCCCTGAAGCCTGCTATATTGTATGGCACTTAGAAGAGCTTGCTGAACTGAGCCATCTGAGCAATAGAGTTGATTCTCTGCTGAGTATCAACCCCTGAGGGACTGTTCTAGCCTCAGGGAAGAACTATATTTTCTGCATTGTGTATGCACTGCCCAGCTACCTAAAGTGGAACTTGGCTTGAATGGGAATAGAAGCCCTCTAAAAGCTTTAGAATAGAAGCCCACTGCAAACCGTATGGTTTTCCGAATATATTCACATTGGCTAAGGGCATAGGTCAAGAACCAGACTGGTCTGAGTTCAAGCCCAGTTTCCACAATTTACTAGCTCCGGAGCCATGAATAAGTTACCTAACTTTTTTATGCATCACTTTCCTCACTTTGGTATCTCGTAAGTGGGAAGACTAAATAAGACACATGTAT
This sequence comes from Mustela nivalis, assembly GCF_964662115.1. Classification (NCBI taxonomy): domain Eukaryota; kingdom Metazoa; phylum Chordata; class Mammalia; order Carnivora; family Mustelidae; genus Mustela; species Mustela nivalis. The sequence goes on from NC_139026.1 coordinate 28,911,007, forward strand.
GTGGCAGGCCTAGCTCTTCACTGTCTGGTGAGAACCTAACAAGGGTAGTTCACATTATGCTATTTGGGGTTTTCTTTCTACACTCCCAAGAGAGCAAACATGAGAAAAATTAAAACAGTATGTATCCTAATATCTCCTAAGCCCTTTTTAAGCACCAAGGCCCTACCATTGTGGATTTTTTTATTTTTTTTATACCAAAATTGCCTCCTATAATTATGATATTCTGCCGGTGTCTGTAATGAGCCTGACACTACAATCTAAGGCAACAATCACCAAGACCTGTACTATGTCCACGGTGGGAGAATATCTTCATCTCTCCATCTCTCCCTTCTTATTACTTAAACTTCCCATTACGTGAGCCATTTACTCAATTTTCGCTGAACTTTTCACAAACCAGAAAGTCACTGGACTTGGACCAACTCCTGTAAAATTTTACTGCACTCTGAGTTATTGCAAAATGATTCCTAAGAGTTAACGTTTTACTTTTCTTCTAAAATAAGGGATTTGCCTAAAGGAAGAAATCTCCTTATAAGTACTAATGATCCTAAACCCACTGTTTTATTACTCTTCTAAGAACTGATAAATTTATCTGAACAAAGTTTAAAGTCATCAGTAAAACATAGGTTATTGGTATAATATCGCCTTTCCTCCTCCTTTTCCTCCTCTTTCTTCTTTTATCTAATTACATATTTAATGCTTACATACCCAAAGAATTTATCTTCTTTGGGAAGGGAAGATTGGAAACAACACAGGAATAATACTTTATTTAGGAATAAATGCTTAAAGTACATTGTAACATTGTTATGTCTTCCAAAATGCTCTGTTAGAATGTGACTATAAAATGCTGCCATGGTAGGCATTTCTGATGTAATGTCATATATGTATTCCTACAAAACAATTCATCCTCCACTGAGGCCTGCACTGAAAATAATAGAGCACAGGTAAAACAGGGGAAACCTTCTTAAATACCCAAGTGACATTGAGAATTCGGAGATGAAAAACTAGAGGCATAGTTTTTTAATCCTCCAAAATCTGCCTTAAATAATAAATATAACAATAAAATGATACTAAAGCATCTACAAAAAAACTAAATGATAAGCCATCCCCTGAAAACTAAAATCCAAGCAAAAGAGGATAAACCACCCTATATATTTATAGTGATATGTTAAAATGAAGGCTGTAAGAGAGAAAATATCATATGCACTTGATACATGGTACATGATACATGCTCTGACAATATAAATCCAGTACAACTGTCAAATATGGGAGGAAAATGAAGAGACTGTATGAAAAGTAGAATAAAAATGAGGAGATCATATGAAAAGTAGAATAAGCTTGCTGACCATCTCATTAATAATTGGTAGCTAAAGACATTGAATCCAATCAAATGCTATGGAAAGATGCAGAACACTAGCTGATATGAATATATCTTATAGTGGGGACCCAACAGACAATGAAGGGGAGGAAATGAATGGGCTTTTCTCCCCCCTAGCTTTATTAGGCTATAATTAATACATATAACTGTTAAGGTTTTTAAAATGGTTTCATACGTATACATCATGAAGGTTTGATTAGAACACTGAATTTCTTTTCTCTTAGTAACTTTCAATTATACAGGATAGTATTAACCACTATAGTTACCATATTAGACCTTATGCATTAGATCCTCAGACCTCAAGTCAACTTACAACTGAAAGTTTATACACTTTTACCAATCTATTTCCATCACTGCCCAGCCATTGACAACCACTTTCCTACTCTCTGTTTCTATAAATTCAACTTTTTTTTTTAGTTTTTGCGATTATACATATAAATGATATTATACAGCATTGTATTGTGCAGAATGGTTGTTTCACTTAGCATAATGTCCTCCAGGTTTATCCATGGTGTCCCAAATGGCAGGATTTTTTTTTAAGGCTAAATAATATTCCATTATATACACACACACATACACACACACAGTGAAAGCTTGTAAGAGAGAATATATATCACATTTTCTCTCTCTGTTCATCAGTCAATGGCCGTTTTCATAATTTGGCTATTGTAAACAATGCTGCCAGAAAACATGGGAGTACAGATATCTCTTTGAGATAATAGTTTCATTTCCTTTGGATATACCCCAAAATCCAATTGCTAGATTGTATGATAGTATATTTTTAATTTATTGAGGAACCTGCCTCCTATTTCCAATAGTGGCTGTACCAGATTACATTCCCACTAAAAGTGTACATGCATTCCTTATGTTCCACATCCTGACCAGCATTCATTATCTCTGTTCTATATTAACCATCCTAACAGGTGTGAAGTAATATCTTAGTATGGTTTTTATTTGCATTTCCCTTATTATTAGTGATGTTCAGCACCTTCTTACTGACCTGCTGGCCATTTGGGGTTTGGGGGCGAGTTTTTTGGTTTGTTTGTTTTTTGTTTTGATAAATGTCTATTCAGGTCTTTTGCCCATTTTAAATTTTTTCCATTGCATTATCTGAGTTTCTTGAATATGTTGGATATTAACCCCTTACTAGAAATGAGGTTTGCAAATAATTTCTCTCATTCCGTAGGTTGCCTTTTCATTTTATTGATTTTCTCTGCTGTACAGGTGTTTTTTAGTTTGATGTAGTCTTATTTGTTCTTTTTTGCTTTGTTGCCTTTTGTTTTGGTATCAAATCCAAAACAATCATTTCCAAGACCAATGTCAGAAGCTTATCTCCTATATTTTCATGTAGAGGTGTTATGGCTTCAGGTCTTATATTTAAGTCTTTAATTCATTTTGAGTTAATTTTATGTATGGTGTTAAGACTGGGGTTGAGCTTTATTCTTTTGCATATGATTGTTCAGTTTTCCCAACAACATTTATTGTTTCAAGAAACTATCCTTTCCCCATTGTATACTCTTGGCCCCTTTGTCGAAAATTAGTTAATCATATGTTATATGTTTATTTCTGTTCTATTCCACTGATTTTTATGACTGTTTTTATGCCAAACCATACTGTTCTGATTACTACAGCTTTATAATATAGTAATACAATTTTTTCATAATATAGTAATACAATTTTGTGACATAGTTTAAAATCAGGAAATGTGATTCCTCTAGCTTTTTTCTTTTTCAAGATTGCTTTGGTTTTTGGAGGTCTTTTGTGGTTCCATACAAATTTTAGGATTGTTTTTTCTATTTTTGTGGAAAACACCATTGGAATTTTTATTAGGATTGCATTGAATCTATAGATTATTTGGGGTAGTATGCACATTTTAACATTAATTCTTTTAAACCACAAACACAGAATATCCATTTGTTTGTCTCTCAATTTCTTTCATCAGTGTCTTATAGTTTTCAGTGTACTGATCTTTCACATCCTTGGATAAATTTATTAATAAATATTTCATTCTTTTTGATGCCACTGCAAATAGGATTTTTTTCCCTTAATTTCTCTTTCTGATATTCAGGGTTAATATATAGAAAGGCAACTGATTTTTCTATATTGGTTTTGGATCCTGCAAATTTTCTGAATTGGTTTAGTTCTAATAGTTTTTGGTGGGGTCTTTGAGGCTTTCTATATGTAATATCATGTCATCTGCAAATAGAGACAACTTTATTTCTTCTTTTCTGATTTACCTGCTTTTATTGCTTTTTCTTGCCAAATTGCTCTGACTAGGACTTCCATTATTATGTTGAATAAAAGTGATGAATGACCATTTTTGTCTTATAACTGATCTTAGAGGATGATGTTAGCTGTGGGTTTGTCATGTATGAGCTTTTTATGTTAAAGTGCATTCCTTCTATACACAGTGTGAAGAGTGTTCTTGTAATAAAATATGTTGAATTTTCTCAAAAACATTTGCATTTATTGAGATTGTATGATTTTTATCCTTCATTTTGTTAATATGGTATATTATATTTATTGATTTGCAGATGTTGAATCGTTTTTGCATCCCTGGAATAAATCCCACTTGATTGTGGTGGATGATCCTTTTAATAAACTGTTGAATTTTATTTGCTAATGTTTGCTTGAGGATTTTTGCATTTATGTTCATCAGGAATGTTGACCTATAATTTTCTTTTTTGTAGTGTCCTTTTTCTGGCTTTGATATCAGAGTAATGCTAGCCTTATAAAATGAATTCAAAAGAGAAGGTTTTCCCTCTCTTCTGGTTTGTTGTTGTTGTTGTTGTTGTTTGTTTGTTTGTTTTTTGGGGGGGTTGGGAAGAATTTGAAAAGGATTGGAATTAATTTTTTTTTTAAGATTTTTTTTTTATTTATTTGTCAGAGAGAGAGGAGCAGGAGTCAGCACAGGCAGACAGAGTGGCAGGCAGAGGCAGAAGGAGAAGTAGGCTCCCCGCCAAGCAAGGAGCCCGATGTGGGACTCAATCCCAGGACGCTGGGATCATGACCTGAGCTGAAGGCAGCTGCTTAACCAACTGAGCCACCCAGGCGTCCCTGGAATTAATTTTTTAAATGTTTGGTAGAATTAATCAGTAAGCCATCTGGCCCTGGGCTTTTTTTATTGAGAGGTTTTTGCTTACTGATTTGATCCCCTTACTAGTGATTGGTCTGTTCAGATTTTTCTATTTCTTCATGATTCAGTCTTCATAGGTTGTATATTTCCAAGAATATACCCATATCCTCTAGGTTGTCCAATTTGTTGACATATAATTCCTCATAGTAGTATCATATGATCCTTTGTGTTCATGTACTATCAAGTGTAATGTTTCCTCTTTCATTTATAATTTCATTATTTGAATATTCTCTCTTTTTTTTCTTGGTAAATCTAGCTAAAGGCTTAAATCCATGAGGATTTAATAATTCTAATAAAAAAATTTTAACTCAGTCACCATTGGTAAAGTAAGGCAAAAATTCAAACTTCTCCTTTGTGAACTTAACTATCAGTATGGTAAATACAAAGAAGTTTTGCTTTATGAAACTACTTCAGTGAATACATGAGGAAGAAATCATAATATTAGAATAACACAATTTTGCAAGTTGTAATGAATTAACAGTTCACTAATTGAGCATCAGTGGCTCCTGACATCACAAAAAGAGTCAACTAAAGACTTAGTGCCTCCTGATGAAAAAACACAACCTTGCTCATGACGTAGTCATGTCAAAAAATAAGATCTACCCTGACTTGAATCAAGCCTGTATATGCAATTACCAATTTACAAAACTAAAAAATATGGGGAAATCCATTAGTTGACACTTACGGGATGCAAACAGCACAACCCAGAGTGTGAGAAAACTTACAGGACAAAAAGCCACATTTCTCCTACAAATAAACCAGAATGAAAAAAAAAAATGGAAAGACATATCAACTAATTACATTGTGTAGAGCTGATTTGTATTGTATCCTGATTAAAAAAAAATAATAAACAGTCAAAAAATTATGACAGATAAGACTATGGAAATTTGAATACTTATTGGATATGGATATTTTATGATATTAAAGATTTACTGCTAACTCTTTAGCAATGGTATTATAGTTATAATAAAAACAAATAAAGGGATTCCTTATCTTTTAGAAATACATGCTTAATATTTATTAATGAAATCTCATGATGTTCAGGACTAGTTTCAAAATAATATGGAATGGGGAAATAGGAGTATAGATAAAAATGTATTGTTCATGAATAGACTCTAGATGATTGGTACATGGAAATTTATTATACAATTCTCTCAACTTTTATAGAAGTTTGAAATTTTCCGCAATAAAAAGTTCTTTTAAATGACAGCACACACACACGTATATAACCTAGGCACATTTCTCACCTTCTCATGTCTTAGCGGTAGAAAAAGCCTGAAAATATGACCTAGCATAAAATTATATCTAAAACATTACCCACTCTTCCTAAAAACACAGGTATTTGCAGTGATCTCTGCCAAATGGTGAGATATTATCAGTCCACAAAAGAAAGAGCAATAGAAAAGAATGTTTTTATAGTAATTCTCTGTGAATTGCAGAAAAATTATTGTATACACTATTATCTGTGCCAAAGGAACCCATCTCATCTTGTTGGGAACAATATGGTAATGGAAAGACAATTTAGTAAAGAACTCAAGAATTTACATAGTGGGTTCTTCCTACTTGTATCTTCTTAGAGGTTGTGGATTATGCTTCTGCCTCCTTTAGCCTGGAGTTTCCATGACCTTAAATTTTCTTGAGAAAATTCTAGCAATTTAGCTTTTCATGACCGTAAAGGGCTCCTTCAATAATGGAGCTGACTTCAGCATGTTTTCCATGCCGTATGAATAAAGGGAACTTAAGGGCAGTGGGTGGTGTTCATGCCAGGCCAGATGGGTTCTCTCAGTAAGCCTTATAGTGTCTCTGCTGCCAGTTTACTATGAATTGGAGGACAATCATGCACAAAATGCCCCAAGCTAGAGCCACAGGCAGGAAGTCCAGCAATGTCACCCAGCCTGCCCCTATCAGACAAGTATGCTGAGAGCCCAGAAGTCCTTTCCTAATGTCCCAAAACACATATGTTCATCTTTATAAAGTATTTATATGAGAACAGTACATTTTCTTAATATTGGTTCTATTTCCAAAGTTTCATTTATAATGCAAACAATGATACTTTTGAGGAAGCATAAAAGCTTGTTTTCTGTAATTAGAGTTTACAGACCAGAAGAACACAGAACATTTGAAATGTCCTATAATTGACTTTTATAACACACAGTCCCAATAAAACACTGCCAGGGTTTCATTGTTAGAAGCATTGGTTCAAGGCCTCTTTCTTTCTTTCTTTCTTTCTTTCTTTCTTTCTTTCTTTCTCTTCATCATCATAATTACTTTTTGCTTAGCACCAGTTATATGATAGGTCAGCATACGGTATTCCTGGGGATACATATTCTTACATAGTATTTCCACCTCCACTTCCTTTGAGGAGGAAAAAAACCATAAAATGGACTATAAATAAATAAGAATAGAATCATAAGTATTACCTTTAATCTTCCCAAAGTAAATATAAAAGTAAATTGTTCTCAAGCTCCAGTACCATACGGCTTACAAGTTACTTAGAACCTAGTACATCTCACTGTCTTGTGATTACTATTAACCTGTTTGTCATTTACTTCCATAATTCTGTACCTCAGTAGGGGCAGGAACTAGGTTTATCTAACATACCTTTGTAGACTTGGCACCTAGCACATAGCAGGGGCTCAATTCGTATTTGTCACATGAATTAGTAAATGAATGAATCAATGAGCAAATACAACTCACACTGATTACATGGTGCCAAGATATGATATCAAGTCATTTTACTGGAAATAATTCATAAATTGTCTCATTTAATCCTCATAAAATTCCTGCAAGAAAGATATTATTCCCATTTGATATACAAGGAAATTGGAGCTCAAGGGACTGACTCAAGGTCACATGGTGAGGAAATGGTATGGAGTTAGGAGTCCAATCTAGGCCTGATGGATTCCAGAACTCTTAGTCTTTCTGATTCCCCAGCCTCCTGCTTCTGAGTGTTACATAGTCTCCAAAGGGGGAGGAAAAAAAGAAGCTGGTGGAAAGATCCTGCCTTTACAGACTGGGAAAGGTGACCTCAGAGTCACCATACAAGAGTAAGGGCACTGCCCCCACTCTAGCAGAGCAGCTGACTTTCAGCCAATAAAGAAAAAGTTGAAATATGCTCACGTTCACACATATTTATTTGCCTTTGTATGGCTTTAGGCTGTGTTCTTTGTTTTCTTTTAAACATCTTTTTTTCTCTTTTTAGTCATATTTCTGAAATAACAGAACATCGCGTTCTGTATCAGATCTCACAGCTGCACATAAAAGAGTGCACCTCAGAGTCTCCTAGTTAAAAAGATATGGAAATGCTAGATTCCAGTGAGTCTAAATATTTCTTTATTACGTTTTGAGGGTGAAAGAAACAGTTTGTTCAACTTTTTCTTCTCCTAGGGCTATTAAACACGGTAACTCTGTCCCTTCTCACCTTGGTGGCTTTTTTGCAGTTTCAAATTGTCCATAGAGCCAACCTCAGGATTGCCTGTCCTTCGTATGATACATACAGTTAGGTTCAGTTCTGTTCTTTTTCTGGGACAGAAAAAGAAAGAATAGGTATTTCTCATGCATTCAGCACCTTCACAGTGGTATAAAAAGGGAAAGGAATGATGTTGGTCTACACCATTATTAGTGAGGTGCTACTTTTGTTTAAGATACTTGCTTTTTTTTTTTTTTTACACTAATTAATGTTTCCCAGATGTTTTTGCCTAAGAAATACCCTTTGGATCGTGAAGACGAATATGATGTCATAATAGATGACATATTATCGACAAACCTAGTTTATCATACTCATCAACCAGTAAATTAGTTGATATTTAAACAGGTGCCCTGAAGGATTAAAAATAATCCTCTATTCAAAAATGAAAGTTAAAAACCAAATATCCATTTGTTCTCAAGGACATAAATTTCATTAAAAGTTCAAATTGTCTCTTCATAGATAAAGTCAAATCACAAAAATGCCGTTTTTTAATTATGGCGAAGTATATTTTCAGAGGGATTTTTCAGAATCCAACGGATGTTTGTTCCTAATCGAGGAATGAGGAAATGGTTTCCGTGCATAACAAACAAATGAACTATTCCTTTTCTTCATATCTTAATGAATCAAAGAATCTCAAAATTTTTACATTAACTTTCAAATATCTTTTGAGGTCTATTTTAAAGCAATTGCACAGTTAAATGACAGAAGTACTAATATGTTACCAAAAATGTCCCCCTTATATTCTCTTTAGCAAATTATCATCACCACCTGATAAGTATATTATTTACCAATTATTAAATGTGTACAGTTATCAAAGGACCCTTTTGGCATTTGTCTATCATTGTTTCTCTTTCTTTCATTGTCTTCTTTAAAATTCTAGCCCTCCATGAAGTATTTTATGAGAAGCTAAGAAAATCAGTCATCAGCACAATCTAATTATTTTTAAATACACCAAGAATGTAATGATCTTTATTTGTCTGTCAGCTTTTTTGCACTAGATCTATATTTTGTCTCTGTTTTGCAGAGTACTTTGCCAGGCACACAAGGGAGTTGAAGAGATAGTAGTTGATGGTAATTATGATGCATCCTGTGCTTGTTCACAAGGGACATTTGCTAAAGATTAAAAATAAATTCACAACTAATTGACTACCAGCCATAAGCTATACTGCTGGGATACTAAACCACCAACTGGAAAGAAAATGACTGAGCAGATCTTGCCAAAGATGAACCCAAAGATTAAAAACAACTTCCCTACTTGCCTACAACATACCTAATCAAATGAATGGCAACTTCAATATTTCTGTAATTCTCCAAAAGGCCCACCTTAGGGTATGAACATTTAGATGCAAATGTTGAGGCTCATAATTACTTTTACCCCAAAGTTGTCCTTTCAAGCCATCAATAAACAAATATTTATTAAACACCAACTCTGTGCCCTCTGCTTGTAGACTCTGGGCTATAAACATAAGTAAGATGCCCGTAATTCTTTCCTTCATGGTGTTTACCCAGCAAGGAGGGAAATGGTAAGAGACTTTAGTGGTGACATAGAAATATGAGGAGGAGAGTAATAATGTATTCCAGTGTCAGAGAAACCTTAGTTCCTTTTATTCTCTTTGTCATACCTCAAGTTGAAAGCAGGAATCTTTCTTCTTCTATACCTTGTGCATGAGAGATGATCCAGTAACTCTTAGTGATTATCTTTCCCAAGGAAACGTGATTCACAATGGTATAAGAACAATCAACTTTCCTAACAAGACAAGTGGAGGAGCAATAGAGAAGCACTGAGAAGTTAAGACTGGTTTCTTTGAGAGCTTAATTCTACCTTAGAAGCTAACCCTGTCAGAACAAACTTACAGCTGAGATTTTTCTCTCAGCTGAGATGGGGCAGATCTGGACATTCTCTTTTCTTTCTTTTGACCTCTTGTCTGCCATCTTGCCTCCTCTTTCCCAAACCCTGAGGTCATAAATTATGGTTCTGTGGTAGGAGTTATTGATGTTACCAACATCCTATCTTCCTCTCTTGTTGGTCAGACATTTCCATACCCCCTTGAAGTTAGGTGTGCCCACATGATAGCTCTGGACAAAGGAAAGTGAATTGCATCTGGATCAGGCATTCCATGGCTTGTGCTTGACCCCCCAGGTCTTTCCCGTCTCCTGCTATGCTGTACTCTGCGGCTTGGGGATTAGATGGCAGTGTCATAAGATGGTGAAGTCACCTTCAGCTTTAGTCCCTGTGTGACAGTGATAGGCAAAGCTTTTTCCGACATCATGAATAGGAAAGAACCTGAAATTTTGAGGTTGTTACTACAGCATAACTTGGACTATCCTGACAGAGATAGATAGAAGAGGAAAGAAACTAGCTAGTACTTATGGTCATAGGGTGTTGGCAACCGAATACATTTATTCAACAAGTTTTTGTTTGGTTTGGTTTGGTTTTTTTGAGTTGCTGCTAAATAAGTACCAGGAATACAGAGGGAAGACAATAAAATCACTGCCCTCAAAATGCTTGCTGTCAAATAAAACCAACAAAGACTAACAAACATACAAACCATTATGATAGAAGTTGACTAGAAAATCTTTTTTTTGTTTGTGTGTTTGTTTTCTAATTAGCCAAATACACTAAGGAAAAGTTTGGAGGAGTTTTTGTCTAACGGGAATGCAATTGAAAGTTAGAGCTCAGTCCTGTCATGTTTGTGTAAATCATTGCTACTACTACTACTACTACTATTACTACTACTACTATTTTCATCATCAACCTATTTATTATTAAAGAACATGTGTGACTTTAGGCAAGATACTGAACTTTTGTTTGCATCTTTGAAATAGGGGAAGAATATTATTCCTCCCTTTTAGATTACTGTAAGTGGCTAATATCCAGTTGTCTATGTACTTAACGTTTTTAGGGCAAAAAGAACATCCCAGGCAAAGTGTTTAGTGGAAAGGCCCTGGCTGTGGCTGTTAGTAGCTCTGTGCAGTTGAGCCATTTCCCTGAGCCTTGATCTTTTCATGTGAGTCATTCCACAGGTGCCCAGTGAGCATTGAGTGTGCACCAGCTACCATGCTATGCTCTAGGGATAGGCCAGTGAATAGGAACGGTCTTCCCACTCTACAAACCAGTAGGGAATGTGAACTTTAAACTTTAAGTATTATGATAATTAATTGCATAATTACAAATGTATTAAGAGATACAAGGAGATTTTACTGCATCGTATGTTTGAGAAACCTAAGTGGAAGGAGAGTCATCAGGGATAGCTGATGATTAAACGGAGTCCGGAGACTCTGTAAAACCAACCAAACAATATTTGCCTTGAAGGTGGTTGTAAGAATTTTAAAAAATTAAATGTGAAATTCCTGGAAATAGTTGGTTCTTAATGGATGTTAGTCATTGAACAGTGTCTTAAAAACCTGTGTGTATGTGATCAAAAACAAAATACTAAAAGAGGAATAAGTGATGGAGTTTTTAACCACATATTAATATATACTTTGCTACTCTCATTGCCACTATCAATTTTAAAACATTGCACTGAGCCACTTCATAATTGTGTTTTTATGTTTCCCCTGACATCTCTCAGTTCAACCACTGGGGAAGCCCCTGTCTTCCTGTCTGCCTTGTTTTGGTTTTGTTTCATGTACCTTTCCTGGCAACGGGGTCCATTTAGTTGACTGGTTACCATAGAAGCCTGCTTGCTCTGAAGGGTAGTTAGTGTTCTAGGGAAATCAGCAAACTACAGGAAAGGAAAGACTGAAAAACTCTTGCCCAGATTGTGAGTCAACAGGTAAATTTGATTCACTTAATTCCACATTACTTCTAGGTGGGGTCTAATCTGGGGTACAAATGGCAACTTAATGGTTTTATTGCTTCAATATAGGTGTTCTGTCAAACCATTTTTATCTCTATTTGCATGGCTATAACAGATTAAATAAGCAAGTCTCTTAATTTTACCTCTTTATTTTATTTGAGGAGTAACTTTCTTTTTTTTTTTTTTTTAAGATTTTATGTATTTATTTGACAGAGAGAGATCACAAGTAAGCAGAGAGGCAGGCAGAGAGAGAGGAAGGGAAGCAGGCTCCCTGCCGAGCAGAGAGCTCGATGCGGGACTCGATCCCAGGACCCTGAGATCATGACCTGAGCCGAAGGCAGTGGCGTAACCCACTGAGCCACCCACGCGCCTGAGGAGTAACTTTCTTTTATTGCTTCATGAATTTCACAGAATTTTTAGCTTTAGTTCCAACTGCATGGAGAGTGAAGAGGAATTATAAAAGTGTGTTTAATGGTGATAATTGTAAATGACATATAGAAAAAGACTAAAAACATAGGCTCACTCAATAATGGGCATAGAGAGGGAGAAAGATATTAAACATCTGTATCCATGAGACTTTCAAACTGTATCCATAGAAAGAAAAAAAAAAGTTATTCATAAATAGACAAGTGTGGGCTGAGCTTAAGCCAACATGGATTTCAGTTGAGCAAATTGTTTCATTCATTTGTAGAGATGGGAAACTGACATATACTTTGTCAAGCATATATTCTTTCCCATGACCTTTGAAGTAATATTACTGTTATTCCCATTTTTTGAAAGAGGAAATTAAAGTTCAAAGAAAAAGATAGAGGTGCTTTTATACAAGGACCCTATATCTTTTAAGAATAAAAAACACAGTGATTTTGTTATTTCAGTTGAGTATATGAAGCAATTTAAGATTTAGATCATCTCCAGCATCTTAGAAAAAGTAACTTAAAAACACAAAGAAGGAGCACCTCAGTGGCTCAGTTGGTTAAGTGTCCAACTCTTGATCTTGGCTCAGGTCATGATCTTTGGGTTGTGAGATCAAGCCCTGAGTTGGGCTCCACACGGGCCATGGAACCTGATTGAGATCTCTCTCCTCTCTTCCTTCTGCCCCTCCCCCCTCTTAAAAAATAATAAAAATTTTAAAAATAGAAACACAAAGAAGACAATGGTGACATCCGTTGTGCCATAAAAGCAGTTACACAGGGACAAGAACACGAAAAACAGGGGCTTTTGCTCTGTTGTTTGTTGAAAAGGAAGCACTATGGCATTGGCAAAAATAGCCCTGCACTTTGATTCAATGGAAAGAAATCAGAAAGTCCTCTGGAACAGGTTTGGGCTTAGTGGAAAAATCATGTCCTGGTGCAAAAGTAATAACCATTATAGATAAATAACCATTTATAGCTTTTTATCTTGGTTAAACTGTTATCTTCCAGTCTGCAAAAGATAATTTGGGTTTGTTATAAAGTTTTTTTAAGAAAACACTCTGCCTCATGAAATTCATCTCCCCAAGCTTTGCTCAAGCATTTGAAGGCATTCTCCGGATATCTTGGAAATAACATCTCTGAGAAGCAGAATGTTAGCCCTGAGTAACATCTTCCTCTGTTGAATTATATTTTCCTTACCTAAGCAGCAGGTGGGGTTGGAAAGCAAAAGGATGTCCCTGCAGAGAATTTCTGGGCTTTTCATCCCTGAAATGCAAGATATGCTTTAGAAAACCAGCAGAAGTTCAGCATCCAAATCAATTTAACACTAAATGGGAAAAGCTCAGAACCACTGGAACAAAACGGTGATAAAGCACTAGATTACAGGTTTGCCACATGGTGAAATGGCCTCAAGAGAGGTGAGCTGAAAAGCACATGTTTAAACCCTTCCCTGAGGTTCCTAAAATTAAAGTTAACTCCATATTTTATCCTCGGGAGAAAAATTTTAAGGGTTTACCCACTCTCGGGCTTTGCTACGGAACATTGAAACAAAAAATTAACATTACTTATAGGAAACCTGTATGATTACATTTCTTTATTGTGTTTAAAATACACACAACATAAAACTTACTGTCATTTTAATTGTGCAGCTCAGTGGCAGCATGGACATTCACATTGTTGTGCAACTATGTCTACCTCTGTCTCCAGAACTCTCTCTCCCCATCTTACAAAACTGAAACTCAGTATCCACTAAATAATAACTCACCATCACCTACCTTCTGGAAACTACTTTCTTTTTTATTTATTTATTTTTTAATTTTCTTTTTTCCTTATGTCCCACCCCTTGGTAACCACCGTTTTCTTTGCTGTTACAGTAAGTTCAAAAATAGTTTCAATATATACCACCTAGAAATGTGGAGAGAGCAGAGAGAGCAAGATGGAGTCACTCATGTTAAGTAGTGACAAAAGCAGCCAAGGGCATCACAGCTAAGACCAGATATTCCCCAAACCAGCACAGGTTGACAATACCCAGAACTGATAACTAGCAGAAGCAGAGAAGGTCTTCAAAGGCCTAAGACTGATTAAATCCCTTGAAAAGGAAAGGATTTCTGCAGCAAACTGTCAGCATCTAGACACTGATCATTTCATGTCAAACCACATCAAAAAGGCAACTGCCACTGCCACGGAAGGCTCTGCCCATTGACCTCTGAGCAGAACAGAGATTCTCCACGGCTTGAACATAAAAGGAGCGCATGCTACAACATGTCCTGGACTGGACTGAGAGCTCATGTCAACTGTGCACTCATTGACTGACCTTGAGTTTGGTTCCTGAACTTCCTATTCCTTGTTGAATCTTGTTTGTTGTATAACTTTTTATTATACTTTTCCTTCTGTGATGCATAAGAAGCAAGTTAAACATGTAGTGAAAGGTCATTGAGTTTGGAATCCTGAACCTGCTCCATAATTATGTTAATCTTGCTGTATGATTGAATAAAGCTGACACTGTGGAAAGACACAACTCACCTTCACAGTGTGCTAACAACAAAATGGAATCACAGCATATTTGTCTTTCTAAGTCTGACTTATTTCACTTAACATAATGTCCTCTAAATTCAGTCATGTTCTTGCAAATGGCAAAATGCCCTTCTTTTTTATGACTCAGTAATATTCCAGTATATAAACATATACATATATATTTATGTATAATTCCAAGATAATATATACCACATTTTTGTTATACATTTCTTCTTTCATCTGTCAATAGTACTTCATACTACAAAATGCTTTGTATTTCTAGAATGGCCTTATATCATCAGGTATCATTATTCTTATTAGCAGTGAGTATAAATGACAGGAGTATATTCACCATGGAGATTCCCTCTAGCAAAATATTTACCAGCTCTCTTCTATACACAAGAGAAATCCACTCACAGTAATAAATGGAGACTTTACCAACCATAAGGCATACAACCTAGCAGAGTATGGTCAGGGACATGCTAAGATCAAGTACAGTTATTAAACAGACAAAGTCTGAAGTCTCCATGCCTATACACACTTGGTTAACAGCTAGGACACAAACCGTCAACCCAAGAATTCTTTTGTTTCCTGCATCTTGCATAGTCTGTGTAGTTTGCTCTGAATCACTGTTTAAAAAAAAAAAAAAAAATCCCAATGACTCATTCTCCTCTAATCTTAGTAGAAAGCATTTCTACACCAAAGTGGACTTTACTTTTTCCTTCCACTCTCAGTCAGTATGGAGTCAGAGAAGGGGTCAGGATCCAGCTCATTAACCCCGTCTCCACCACAAATCACCGCTAAGACCTTGAGTAAGTCATTTCTCATCTGGGCCTTCCTTCCTTCCTTCATCTGTAGAGTGAGGGGGCTGAGTTGGAAGGTTCTAAAGTCCCTTCCAACTTGAAGATTCTGTGATAATACAGAGCTGTTCCCAGGTGCCTGGCAAAACTCCTAGTTTCTGTCTCTGTCGTTTCCCATGTACATTTAAATTATGGGTCCCTCAAGAAATTTCAATAAGAAGACTCCTTACCCAGGGTTAATTGCAAGTTTTAAAAGGGGGAAAGGGAAAACCCACACAAAGAGTTGTTGAAAACCCAGAGATTGCTACCAGGATTAGAATCAGCACTTTTGTCTTGCCGAAATTCCTCTCTGAAGTCACACAGGCCAATCCTCTTGCTAAAAGAGGCAGGTTTAGCTGGAATTGTCACCCAGCCTAACAATGGTGGGAATGTCAAGACATTATGAAGCTGCTGTCACATGAAATTGCACTTTTACATCTTTATCCAATATTACTAGCATCACCTGCTAGGGAGCAAAACCAAAAATGATCAACTTTTTTAAAAAAGCGGGGGAGGGGGTTGTTTATTAAAATCCAAGAGGATTCCAGTGCTTGCCCTTGATGTTCCCAGGGCTCAGGACCATGGTAAGAGCTTCGTAGACCATAGACCCTCTTACTCTGGACATCACATTCCACATTCCATCAAGCATTAATGTGAGTCTACATCTCATCCTAAATGTAACATTTTTCTTCAAACGGAAAAAAAAAAATTATCATCTTCTTTTGAAATTCTTTCATTTTGAGGTTTCTCTCTTATTTTTATAGTCTATAATTTTTTTTTCAGATCTTGGATATTTTCATTGGCTTCTAAAATGTTTTATTGCTTCTGGTGTCCAAAGAATTAAAATCTCTATGATTAACCCCATGTTCAAAATTCTTCTGAAAATGCACCAGATCATCAGAACTGGGTCACAGAGTAAAAACACCACCTGTGACACCTCTTACAGATACTCCACCGACCAGCTCCATCCCTTAAACCTAGACTGTACTCTGGAGCCTCCAGAACCAATTCAGGCTGGGTTTGTATTTGAGGTCAGGACCCCTAAGGTCCTGGTTAACCAAAGCAGGAGAAGAAACAGAAGTAAATCAAAGTTTCCCTTCAGAATATCCGGTTGAGAACCATTCCAACATGGCCCTAAGAGGACTTCATACCTTCCTAGAAGTTGGTTCTTTCTAAGGTCATTACAGACTGACCTTTGAAATGGAGCTTTTCCCACATGCCATGGCTGTATTGACACAGTGCTCAGGTTCCAAGGAGGGGAGTTTTCAAGGGTAGCAAACTGACACCTGGGAAGGTAGGGATGATAAACCAGAAACTTTGTACTGCACTTTATATTAGAAAAATAGTCTGCCAGAACAGACCTCTTCTGTATTCTGACACCTGGTATCTAATCTAGAAAACATTCTAATTGGTCTCATTTTTTCCATGACAAAATACAAGCTGTTGCCTGAAGAGGGGAAAAAAAAAATGCAGATAATCCTGATTACAGGGTCAAAGATCCATTTAGGACAGCAGCTGTCATTCAGCATTGTCTTAGACATCAAGAATGCATTTTGTGAATGCTGTCCTTAAGGCTTTCCAAACAAAATCACCTTGAACCTTCGTGAAACGGACTAAGTCAATCAACCCAGTGATAGTTGACACAGCAAGCCTATTCAAGAATATGCAGTTTAGAATCATATGTATGAAAAATTCCCTCTTAAAACATCTTAGACCTCTGGAAAATGCTGCCCCCTTTCCAAACCTTCCCTGCCCAAGGCTTGTTAGCACCCAAACATGCCTTAGGTGCTTAGAAACCTTCTGAGGTAAATGAATCCTTTTTCCTAAACCAGACCTAAAAATGCATGCCAAACAGTGGTACCGTGTAGATAAACTCCATATTTTCCTTGAAAAATCTGAAATACACGATCTCTAGCCTAAAGAGAGGATCCCTCTATGAAATGACATTGGGTGATAAATAGACATATTCCATTCCTACTGAGAAGTCTGCCTTCTTTCTTTATCCAGGATGAACGGCAAATGGCAGAGGGGAGAATGAGGATATTGGGAAAGGCCTTTGCAAGCCCGCACAGCTCTTCTCTTCTCCTAAGAAGAGTTTTCACTGCATTTATAAAAGAAGCTAAACAAATCTCTGTTATTTGTATTTCTTCTGCCTACTCTTGAGATAAAAGTTATAGCACATTTATCCATTTCTATATTTCAGAAGTGTGCTGCCTGGCCTTTTCCTGAGTTCTGTATTAGTTCATAGGAGAAAATTCTAAACATTTCTTTGTTCTTCCTTTTCTTTTTTCCCTTTTTTTTTTTTTCTTTCGGTTTGTTTTCTTTTACCGTCATACCCAATATGGTCCTGCTGACCTTATTGGACCGGGGTCTGTCTGGCAAACGTGATTCCCAGATGTCTCCCATCCCTTATAGCCCTGGTGAGGTGCAGAACAGCGGTCTGAGATGGCATAAGATTTGGATTCAGCGGAATTAGCAGCTCTGTTCTGGAGCAGGATGGATGCTGGCAGCCTGGGGTATCGCCTAAAAGGTCCAGCCTGTGGCCCAGACCTGCAGACTAATGCGGGGAGCCTAGATGTCAAAAAGAATCAGCACCACACGCATGCGCGGTTCACACTCTTCGCTGCCGTGCCTGCCTCAACTCGTATACAGAAATGCTGGGCCAGTGTGAACAGGGGACCTCGGCCCAGCGCAGCTACACTTCTGGTGCAGGTCAGCGATGGGGGGGTTGGGGGGAGGAGGGGCGCTGAGCCAGATTCCTTATAGCCCCGTGCTGGGAAGATACACCGGGCCTCAGTGAGGGTCAGGTCTCCAGGTGCCTCTCCTCAGCGCCCTTCTGGAACTGCTGAGAAATTTCTGTGATTTAGAGGTCACTGGCCCAACTTCCCTTCTTCCCGGGGACCAGGTTGTTTCTGGTTTGCGTTTTTCTCAGTTGGTAGCAAGCACCAGATAAAATAGTGCCTCTCATCTCTGGTTTGCTAGGAAAGAATAGCAGTCTGCATATCTGGGAAGTTGTTTTTTAAATCTTTCCACTCATCCAGTCTGTGTGGGCGTTGCTGGCCGTGTGATGTATTAGCTGCACCACCTCTTTTCTACTAATTGTACATTGGATTAGAAGGAATTTCTGGTGAAAGCAAAACCGTGCGGTCAGGGTATTATGGTTTTCAAGTAGGATTTGACAAAAAACAGGTAAGAACATTCTCCGAGGAGAGGCCTATGTTGGAAGGTAATTGAGTTAGGTGACTTATTAGGATTTTTATTGAATTTTAAGAACTTGCTGATTTGTTTTGCTCTTAGAAAGGGTACATCCACTGTCCTTTGAAAGCATATTAGGTAGTCTGCAACCGTATCCTCCGTGATTAACATTTTTGAAAGTTTAATTTTTAAATGCACGGGGGAGCTTACCACTGGGACTGTTTCTGAAGCCTGTTAGGTATTCCATAACCTAACTACTATGAAAACTTAGCTATTTGCACTGGCTTCTGATTAGAACTATGGATAGAACCCCTTCATTTAATAAATACTTTTTCTCACTAATTTAGAAATTGAGGGTCCAAGTTATGAAATGACTAGCTACACTGCTATTTGGTGTACATTTTAACTTCAGGAGTTCCTTTCATCACATGGTGATACTTGGCTTAGTAATTTGTATTAATGTGGTTAGCTTTGGAAATTCAAAGACATTGCTAAATGTCTTTAGTGAAGCTGTTCCTTTAATCCCTTAAAGAAGTATTTGACACCCCTGAAATTAATCACCATTCATCCATTCCATAGATATTATTGAAACAATGCAATGCAGAAGAGACTCTATGTGCTTTGGCAGAGGAAGATACAAAGTAAAAAAGATACATACAGTCTCATCCTCAAGAGAGTTATGGTCTGACAGAGAAGGTAGTCTGTCTTTGCAATTTGCAGAGCTTCATTTACCCCATACGACCTCAGAGTTTTATATCTCCTCTTACTTCCACTTCTGTGGAGCACTCCTGGGCATTTTGCTTCAGCTAAAATTTTGCTTTATCCCCAAAGATAGCTCAGGTGATTGACCAGTAGAGGGTGGTTTTCTTACCTCTGGAACCAAGTAGGTCTTCCATACAGACATTTTAGAATTAAACCCACTGACCTCAAATTTATGCTGTTTTATGATCTTGGCAAAAAGCCTCCTAGGCAGACAAATTTAAGATTTTCCAAACTATATGAGGCTAGTAAGATGTTACCAGGAAAAAAAGGAGGTTCTATGTCTATAGACATAGACAACGTCTATAAAACATTCTGCTCTTGTTGATTATCACTGTTCATATTAAATTTTATCAGATGTCCAACTATCAAGAAATTTGGTTAACTTTGTTGAATCAAGCATTTTCCAAACGTACTTGAATACAGAGCCCCTTTTCAATAATGATTATTAACATTTCATGGGAAACCAGTGTCCCTTGGAACATCATTTAGTAAGTACTGTTCTATACCAGGCAGTGGCAAACCTTTTATGTAAAGGCCGTATCATGAATATTTTAGGCTTTATGGTCCAGATAGCCTCTGTCACAAATATTCAGATCTGCAGTTGTAACAGGAAAGCAGCCATAGACCATACATAAACAAATGGGTGCGGCTATGTATTCCAATACAACTTTACTTACAAAATAAGCAGTGGGCTGGATTTAGCCCAATGGCCCTAGTTTGCCAACCCATCCTCTATAGTTTCCATTAAAACTTTTCAAAAGAGCTATAGCTATACCCTGATAGCTTCCAAAGTCCTCTCACTGCATGTAATATTCAAAAACAATCAAGCCATTCTGAACTTCTATTTGGAAAGTATCATTTCAGTCTGAAACTAATATTAACCTAAATAAATGGTTACTGTTCCCATCAGAGGTTTTAAGTGTTTGCCAAAAGACAGGAAGGATACTGACTAAAGAACAGTGGTTATCACTGGAGGTGGGACTGCAAGGGACTTTTGTTTTCTTTGTTGTACTTTTCTGTAACATTTTTGTCATCAGAAACAAA
The DNA here is from genome assembly GCF_964662115.1 of Mustela nivalis. NCBI lineage: Eukaryota > Metazoa > Chordata > Mammalia > Carnivora > Mustelidae > Mustela > Mustela nivalis. The sequence continues at coordinate 28,931,551 of NC_139026.1, forward strand.
AACAGCAGAATTTTTTTTTTTTTTTTAAATAATCCTTCTGGGGGCACCTGGGTGGCTCAGTGGGTTAGGCTGCTGCCTTCGGCTCAGGTCATGATCTCAGGGTCCTGGGATCGAGTCCCGCATCGGGCTCACTGCTCAGCAGGGAGCCTGCTTCCCTCTCTCTCTCTCTCTGCCTGCCTCTCCGACTACTTGTGATTTCTCTCTGTCAAATAAATAAATAAAATCTTAAAAAAAAATAATAATCCTTCTGTAGTGCAATATTTCTAGTGTCCTTCTCTTGTCTTAACAATAATGCCACATCTTATTTTCATGGCCCTTGGTAATTCCCAGTGCCTTATATGGCCTTTATTTCTTATCCCTCCTCCCACTTCCCCTTTTAAGTAAAACAGAGCAATACAAGTTCTGCTGTCAGCTTTCCTTGGTCTCTTTTCCATGTTTTCCATTCTCTCTTATAATTTAAAGTTTCACCTTCTTATGGCTATTTTCTAAATGTGTGTTCCTAGATCTGATTCATCTCCTCTTACCAGAATCTCCTTGGAATTTATCACATATGCCGACCTCTGAATCTGCCTAGATGAAGGTGTGCTCTATACCTCAGCCAGGGGACAAGGGCAGCATCCTAAGAGAACTTCTCATAAATGCTTCTCACGGTATTTTCTCCAACTAGTTTCCTGGTATTTCTTTAATCTTTCCTTTTTGTACGAGGAATGGGAGGCAGAGACAGCCACAACTCTACATCAGAGTGTTAGTTAATAAAAAAATAAATAAAAAATGTTATGGACAGGAGCAATCTAAATGTATGTCCAAATACAAATATCCTGTTGACCTAATGACATTTCAAAGGTAGTTCCTCCCATTTGAGCCATTTTGTACTAGTTGCTTCTCTTCTTGACATTTAATGTTCACAGTAGTTACACCTCTAGTCGGCATTCACTATTAAACTTCGACCATGCACAGAACACTTTATAGACATTGTGTAAATTAGTTCTAATCCTTGTATTTAAACATGTCAAGTGGGAATTATCTCAAGTGTTAAGGAAGAGGAAACTAGACTTACAGAGTTTCAGCTATTTTCCCCAAGGTCGCAGATTCAAGAAATGCCAGAAATGGGATTTGCATTTAGTCCGCTTCATCTACAAAACCTCTCTACTCCTGCACACTGCCTTTTAGCTCTGTAAACACCAGTCACACTGTTGGGCAAGGCTAAAGTGATGAATCATGGGTGACAGGGAAGGGAAACTAGTAAGAGGAACATGGGAGTAACAAAGTAAACAGGAAGGGAGGAAGAAAAAGCAGAGAATTAAAAAACCCCTTAGTTATAAAGATATGTGGCTAGATTATAAATTCTATCAAGAAAGGGTCTAACTCTTTTATTCCTTTATCTCTCACCCTGCCTAGGACCAGGGCTGAGAAAAGAATGGATACTTAATGAGGACTTATGAACGCACCCTTGATTAATACACTGTGGACTGAGTATCACCATTAATCACAACCTACTCTTCCCCACCCTTAAGATAGAGTATAGCAGAGGTCAGGGCAAGGTGTGGTAGATTCAGAGAGGCTTATCAATAGAAGGCATTTTAAATACCCATAACGATCTCGTCATTAAACTCTCTGACCCAAGATAATATTTGAGAAAGTGCTGATGGCCAATAAACCAAAGTCCTGTCTTTGACTTTCAAGGAATTGAGCTGATGAGAAAGAAGTTGGATTTCTGTCAATGAACTGGGTAGGTTCTAGGGCTTATATTCCTAATTATTTCTAAGTACTTTCTATAAGCAAGGCAATGGGTAGATACTATGCCTGGAAACATCCAAATACCCAAATGTATCTGATTAGAATAAATATGCCTTAAAATGTCATTTTGTTCAACTGAAATGTCCAAATAGAGAGCCTCTATGAAGAGGGAAAAAGCCATCTTGGTTAAACACTTCAAAAGAGCTTTATAAAATACTACTTTCCTGCACTGGTGATAATGTGTCTGAATTCTGGTTCTTAGTGAGAAAGCTATCATAGTTCATCTCTGGGAGGGAAAGCCTCTGGCTCCTTCAGAAGATCTCAGTGAGGGGAGCGCCTGGGTTGCTCAGTGGGTTAAGCCTCTGCCTTCAGCTCAGGTCATGATCCCCGGTTCCTGGGATCGAGCCCCACATCGGGCTCTCTGCTCAGCAGGGAGCCTGCTTCCTCCTCTCTCTCTGCCTAGTTGTGATCTCTCTCTCTGTCAAATAAATAAATAAAAATATTTTTTAAAAAAGAAAAAGCAAATCTCAGTGAGGGCTGGAGACCTGTGTCCTGAGTAGATACATGTGTGCTTGTGTGTATTGATATTTAGAAGAAGAAAGTTGTAAAATTTGGAGGAGAAGTTGTTCAAGGCTCTATGTTAAGATGGTGCCTATATGTGCTTGAACCAGAATTTTCACACAGCTATGGAACCAGAAGGGAGCTCCTCATATTTCCCATGTTCCCAGTTGTCAGTGGAAATCAGAACACTGTATACCTTAGCCAGGGAACAAAGGCAGGATCCTAAAACAAGATACCATAAATTCTTAGCTCTGGAAGATACATTACAGGCAACTAACTGATCCAGTAGTTCCTAAATCCTGTTGCCACCAAAAACACCTGAGAAGCTTTCTAAAAATTAGAGACTGAAGCCCCACAACACACACCTAGATTTGATTTCCCAGTGGGTAAGACCTGGAAATCTGCTCTATCCAGCCCCTAGTGACTCTGAAGATAAAAGATGACAAATAATGACAAATGTCAAATAATGATGTGGAAATATATATTGGAAATATATGGAAATAATGTGGAAAACATATTTTTCACAAAATAGCGCTTTTCAGGAAGAAAGATCTATTGTGCAAATTGGAGAATAAAATTGAGAGGAGGGGGTATGACAGAATTTATAGCCTCATAAATATATTCCTATTACACAGTCAGAAGTAACAATGTACAGGCTGAAACCATCAGATAAGAAGACTGAAGACCTGCATTCCTCTCTTTCCTGGGTATATGTGCTTGGGGAAGTCACAAGACTTACCAGCTTGCTCCTGACATAAGCATGGAAACACCATGCCCAAAACGTAAGTGTTAAAGTGTTCTACACCTCAACTTTCTCATCTATAAAATGGGAACACTCACATGAATCCCCTAAGGAGTATTTTTCTTATTCCAAAAGTTGAAAGTTCTTTCTCATCATAATACATCTTTACCATAGAAACACTGGTTCATAGAAAATATAAAAAAAAAAAAACACAGGCAAATGTGTCCTGTGCCTACCTTTCAGAGACTCTATGGAAAAGAAAATGGAAGACCTCTATTCAAAGAGAAGATTTGCAGTACATTTTCTTGCCATCCCTGGTTCAGTTCATTGTACACCAAAATGGGAGAAGTGTGAGTGTCATGACTGAATTGGGTTGAATTCTGTCCGCCAAAAAGATACGTTGAAGTCCTAACTCCTGGTACCTGGGAATGTGACCTAATTTGGAAACCGGGTCACTGATTTAATCAAGTTGAGGTCAGTAGAATGAGCCAAAGTCCTCTAAGACGGAGGTCCTCATAAGAAGAGAGAAATCTGGACACAGACTGGCACAGAGAGGAGCCTGTCACGTACAGACAGACCACCACACACTGACAGAAGCAGACCGGCATGCTGCCGCTACAAACTTGGGAAGTTTGATGGCCACCACCTGGGCTGGGTGCGGCGGCTGCTCTGCAAGGACCAGACTCTACCCAGACTTCCTTGCAAGACAGCATGGTGCTGCTGAAGACTTCTGGCCTCCATAACGTGAGACAGTGCATTCCTGTTGTTCTGAGCCTCCCCGTCCATGGCACTTTGTGACAGCCACCCTAGGTAACGCACACCGTGAGTGAAGACCTCTAGATCCTCAATAAAACCAAGTCTCTTCATGTCCTCTCAGAAGATGAGGACCTTCACCCATAAGGCTTGGCAGGCGCAGTAGCAGTGGTACAGCCCCGGGGACGTCCTTCTGATGCCCAGAGAAACATCCACCGACCCTTCCCTGATGGAAGTCCTAACACCTGGAGTGGCATCACGATGAGGGTGGCCAGGCATTCCGAAGGATGGGCTGGCAGGGCAAGAGTAACTCTCCAACCTACTGAAAGCAAAACCAAACCAAACACAGATTAAAAAGCTGTAACATCTATTCATTTCAAATTTGGTGTCAGCCAGGGGCTGAATTCACACCCAAGCCTCCTCAGTTAGCTTGTGTGTAAGGCCTAGAAGCCTCACATATTGTGTGGGACAGTTTGGTGACGAGAAGTTAGTGACAAAGTGGCATTTGCTTGGGAAACCAGGGCCTCACAGAGGAACTGATGCCAGGACACCTTTCTGAGGTACTGCCTTGCAGAAGTGTTGTGAAGACGAAAATACTAAAATAGCATGTTTGTAAGCCAGAAGCCTTACCCCAACCTAGGTATGGCTGCTGGTTCTTTATCAACATAGTTTTGCAAAATAAAAAGTTTTATTATTCCCATTAGTCCACGGGTGGAAATTAAATAACAGGGCCAAGAAAAAAGGAATATATATTCTCACTGTGAGATATGCAAATGGAGTATGTGAAGAAATATCCCCATTAGCTTGCTGTCTGCCCGGAGAACCAGGCCTTCATCTGACATCCCCCACAGGTTAATTGAGGACGGCTGCTTGTTTAGAAAGTCTAGCAATTATTCGGAGGAACCGACTAGCCAAATCTATTCCATTTGATGATGAGTGAAAATGCAGAACTTAACTCTTCTCTAAAGACAACCAAAAAAGCACAGTTTGAAGGTGGGCAAAAGGAAACCTGAAATTCTACACAGTGGTTGATGCTGACATTTAATACTGTCAAAAAATATTAAATTGTCTCATCCAAACTGCTTTGTAAGTCATATATCACAAACAGGTGAGGTAGGCACTCAATACAATGCCGTTTCTGAAGTAGCCGGGGAATTTAATGATTCTAAAATATTCTATCTAAGCTTGTGGTCTAGTTCACTGTCCCTATAGAATCTTCTGATTAAGTGAGGAAGCCCAGGAATACAGTCATGAAACGATTTTATTTTTAGTTGTTGCCTTTGGCAAAGTTCTCTGCCTAAATGGAGAGAATTTATTCTTAAAAAAAAAAATGGAGTTTTCTTTTCTGCTGCATAAAGAAATAAAAATAGCAGGATCTCATAAATTATCACTCCCAGTGTCAGAATGTCTCGTCGTGGAGCCGATTGCTAGGTGAGGGCTGTTACAAAGTCACTCTGCAGGCAAGAGTTCCCTGTCTATTTCCTAACACCAAAATGACAACTGGGAACAGATGAACAGGCCTTTGGGCAAAAACATTTTTTTTTTTTATCCCCATGAAGAGGCACAGGTTTCAGAGAAAACCAGAGATGACACAGACTCCCTCATCACTATCATACACCTCCCGTCCACCAGCAAAATTCTCAATGTCAAAAAGTAGTCACACGCCTCTTGTACGGTTCCTAAAAGATGTCACTCGAATGAGCGCCCCCTGTGTAAGCGCTGGGGCCTTTCTTCTCACTCCCGTGAGCCTCCTTGACAGCCAGCCTGTTGAAAGAGGCTTTCTAATAGGTCAAGCCTGATGCTTTGACCACAGCCATCCTACCTCCACAGTTTGATCTAATTGACCTGAAGCAGGAGAAATTTAAAGAGGTTGGCATACTGGGTCTCAGCATGCCCCCTGTTGCCTTCCTTCTAATCCCACCGGTCCCCTTGTGGGCTAGACTGAATTCTACCATTTTCCTCTTTGTCCCCCCAGGACTGTGATATGATAGGATGTCACCACCATGATTGTGTTCCTTTACACAGAAAAGGGGACTTTAATGCAATTAAGTTTACTAATCAGCTGTCTTGAGAGAGGGAGATGTCCGAAAGGTCCTACTCTCATCACATAAGCCCTCTCAAAGTGAAGAGTTGTATCCAGCTGGTACCAGAAGCAGCAGCCAGCGAGATTCAAGGATGGGAGGGATTTGATGCAAGAGAAGTTGTGCATTCCTAAGCGGAGGGGCCACAGGCCAGCACCTGAGAGGAGTCCCAAAGAGCTATAAGTGGTGCCCAGACAACGGCCAACAAGGAAACCAGCCCTCAGCCCTCCAACCACAAGAAACAGAAGCCTGCCAACAACCTGAATGGACCTGGAAGCAGCTTCCTCTCCAGAGCCTCCAAAGAAGAGCCCAGCCTCATCAATCCCTTCATTTAGGTCTTGTGGGATCCTCAGCAGAGATCGCAGTGGAGCCCACCTGGACTTCTGACCAACAGGACTGGGAGCTAATGAGTGAGTGTTGTTGCAAGCTGCTAAATTTGTGGTAATTTTTTTTTTTTTTTTTTAACCACAGATTACACCATATACCAGTATACCCTGTGCTTGAGTCACTATCTTTGTGGCCTGTGGGGTAACCCAATTCCTCTGAGACTAGGGCCCTACCTTCCTCTTACCAGATCCTCCAGCCTGCTGACCAGAATTCCCAGCTACCAGAGTCCCAGCCACCTGCTTAAAAGATTCCCCTGGTCTTACGGGATGGTGAGCCTGCCTGAAATCTGTGTCCTCTGACATACATATTCTGGGGTTGCCTGATCATTGGGTTCTCCTGCCTCTTCATATTAAATACCTGCCCACATCTGGTGCCTGTTATTCACATAAACTTAGGGAAAGAGTGCGAACTTCGAAAGCAGCCAGGATTTTGAATCTCCACCCTGCCATGTCCTAATTATAGAATATTGGAAAAGTCATTAAACCTCCAGAACTTCAGTTTTTAGGTTGTAAAATGGAGATAACACCATTCACTATGTAAGATTTTGTAAGGATTAATCGTAATGTATGTAAAGTATATAGTAGCTAATCATTACTACTTCTCTCATCAGTCCACACAACTAAATAGTTCATTCATTGTGCTGAAATGGAATCCCCCCAGAGCGTTCAGCTGGATTTGTCCCTCCAATTTCTGCTTTGGTGGGTGAGGCTAGTTCCAATTCCCCAACACTCCCAATTGCCATACCAAGTTAACCTCACCATACCCCATTCCCCAAAGCAATACACTTCTGTTCATTCATTCATTCATTCATTCAGCAGGAGCCTTCCATATGTCAGGTACTGTAAAAGGCATAGGGCTATCATGGTGATGCAAAGAGGTAAGCTCTGAGAGTTTACATTCTAGCGTGATCCTTCGCATGTTAGCATCCTTCCATAAGATACATGAATTTGTTGCAATTTTTGAAGTTATCTGAAGACCTAGAGGCATGATAACATTCCCCCAAAAATGTATGGAAATGTGAGCAGCATCATTTTTGTATCAGAGAACGACGGGCATTCTCTCTCACAACTGACAGCTAAGACTTCATATTTCTTATGCAAGAGCAAAGGTAGTAACTCATATGTGGTCATGAAATGTTTGTGTCATACTTCAGTGACTTAATGAAAAGAATCACGTTATTTCAGAGATATGGGTAATTAACCCACCTGAGAAAACAGGCTGTGGCAGAGGCCGGAGGACTAGAGAAGTATGTAAACAATGTGCTGTTTGGATCTTAGACTAGCCGCTGCCTCCCGATTGAAAAGGAAACAAACAAACAAAAAAACCAATTCCTCTTACCCTCCTATTGGAAGCAAGCCCTGCCTCTCCCTGGAGGCCATTTTGTAACCCAAAAGCGCTCGTTCCAGAGAACCGCTGAATTTATCTCGGTGGCAGTTTATCACTGTGAGTGTCAAGGCCAAACAGCTTAACTGCATGAAAAGCCGTCTGTGTTGGACCCATCCAATGCTACGGTCTTGTAAGGGAGCGTCGTTCACGGAGTTGTTGGCCCAGCGTCATCAATAGCACCATCCACAGCTCGTGCTGCAGAGCAGTAAATAAAAAGCAAGGCTAGAAGGAAAACAGAGTCTTCTTTGAGTTGCCTCCTATTTACCAGCAATCCCACCAAGTGTTCTTTTGGGGTTGGCAACACTGAGCTCTCCGTGTTTATATTGGTAACATTTTCCAGTAGGCTCTACCAAAAGGTATCTGAGCACCTTGTGTTGTGAAATTTAGAGAAATGAAAAACATTAAAACAAATAAGCCTTGTCTCCCAGTACGGCCTCCTGGAAAAGAAATTGTACCTTTCTAAGGGCATCGGCCTAAATGAGGCCTCAGTTCTTAAATTCCTTAATCAGTTGCCTTAGAAACCGGGAGAAGGTGGTGAGCACCTCCAGGCAGCAAGGTAATACCATGATAGGTTTAATCACCTGTTCCTGGCCAAACACACACTTGAGTGAAGGTGACATTGTTATTATTCATGGTGACTGACATCCTAAATTTTGCAGATGTTTTGGCGATTAAAAAATCTATTGCCTATATCAGGAAGAAGAAGGAGGGAAGGTTGGGTACACTGAGATTAGGAATCCTGGCTTATTACTCATTAATAATTTGTCTAAGCTGGAAAGTACTCGAAGTGGAATTCAGTCCTCTTCCACAAATTATTTATTGAGTTCCTACTATGTGCCTGTCACCTAGTGAAAAACAGTAACAAATTATATTCACCCTCATGCCTGGAGAGCACCATGAAATTAACAAAATAAAATAAGATATGCTCATAATCTAAATATTAAAGTGGTGAGAGAGAAGAGTTCTGTCATGCATTTACTTTCACCGAAGGAAGGCAGGCAGGCATTGGGTTTATAGGTAAACAATAGATCATCACATTTTATTTTTTTTTTAAGATTTTATTTATTTATTTGACAAAGAGAGATCACAAGTAGGCAGAGAGAGAGAGGAGGAAGCAGGCTCCCCGCTGAACAGAGAGCCCGATGTGGGACTCGATCCCAGGACCCTGAGATCATGACCTGAGCCGAAGGCAGCGGCTTAACCCACTGAGCCACCCAGGCGCCCCCGATCATCACGTTTTAAAATGAAATCTCTGAAACCTCCAAAACATTTCTTCGCAGATCTATCGCTCTAAGTAATGATCAGAATTGTGGGTTCTGAAATCAGTCTCTAATTCCATCTGCCAAGGAGATTGGATTTAACTCTTAACTAGCATCACTAAATAAAGGTTTTGGTAGCTGTCTGAACTCTGTGTGCTCTCTCTTTTAGGCAATTCCAACCCTCTTTGTGTGAGGACAATGATGCCGTCCTCTATCAGGACATCTAATTCTGAACTCCTAGAGTTATTTGCTGTTCGAGTTTGTTTTTTTTTCTCACGTTCTTGCTCAAAGTTCATTCTTTGCATATTGTATCTTTTCCTTTCCTTATCCTTCTTCCCACTCCCCCTTTCCTTCTCCCTCTCTTCACCTCCCAGCTAGATAACAAATGTCAAGCATCTACTTTTGTCTTTTTCTATGCTCATACCTATTTTTTTTTGGCTGGGTACAGTATACTTTGGTACATGACAAGGTAGGGCTCCCCAAGCCCCTCCCCTTTTTCAGGGGGTCTGGGATGGAAACAGTGGAGGTTGGGAGATTCTCAGTGTTTTAGGGGATAAGTTGGGGCAGGGATTCCCCAGCAGCTGAGGGCCTCTTTCTTCCTCTGGCTCTGGCTGGGGCTGGTGGTTCAGGGGGCTCTTATTCCTTGGAGGCCATGTGGACCATAAGGTCCACCACCCAGTTGCTGTAGCCAAATTCATTGTCATACCAGGAAATGAGCTTGACAAAGTGGTCATTGAGAGCAATGCCAGCCCCAGCATCGAAGGTAGAGGAGTTGGGTGTCACTGTTGAAGTCTCAGGAGACAACCTGGTCCTCAGTATACCCCAGGATGCCCTTAAGGGGGCCCTCGGATGCCTGCTTCACCACCTTTTTGATGTCATCATATTTGGCAGCTTTCTCCAGGCAGCAGGTCAGATCCACAACAGACACATTGGGGGTGGGGACACGGAAGGCCATGCCAGTGAACTTCCCATTCAGCTCAGGGATGAACTTGCCGATAGCCTTGGCCACACCAGTGGAAGCAGGGATGATGTTCTGGGCAGCCCCTCAGCCGTCACGCCACAGCTTCCCAGAGGGGCCGTCCACAGTCTTCTGGGTGGCAGTGATGGCATGGACGGTGGTCATGAGTCCCTCCACAATGCCGAAGTTGCCATGGATGACCTTGGCCAGAGGAGCCAAGCAGTTGGTGGTACAGGAGGCATTGCTGACAATCTTGAGGGAGTTGTCATACTTCTCATGGTTCACACCCATCACGAACACGGGGGCATCAGCAGAAGGAGCAGAGATGATGACCCTCTTGGCCCCGCCCTTCAAGTGAGCCCCAGCCTCTTCCATGGTGGTGAAGACCCCAGTGGACTCCACAACATACTCAGCACCAGCATCGCCCCATTTGATGTTGGCGGGATCTCACTCTGGAAGATGGAGATGGACTTCCCATTGATGACAAGCTTCCCGTTCTCAGCCTTGACTGTGCCGTGGAATTTACCGTGGGTAGAATCATACTGGAACATGTAGACCATGTAGTTGAGATCAACGAAAGGGTCATTGATGGCGACAATATCCACTTTACCAGAGTTAAAAGCAGCCCTGGTGACCAGGCACCCAATATGGCCAAATCCGTTCACTCCGGCCTTCACCATGGTGTCTCAGGCACACGGCTGGCACTGCACCTGAAGATGCGGCTGTCTATCGAACGGGGAAGAGCAGAGAGCCTATGCTCATACCTTTTACATACGTATGACGGGAATCATTGTTTTATCAAAATGGTATCATATTATATGCAAGATTACATCTTGCTTTTCTCACGTAACATTGCAAAATATCCTTTCAAAGTAGTTTATTACAGGTCGAACTCTTTTAGCAGATTTTTAATATTCCATGTTTTGATTTTTTTAAGATTTTATTTATTTGGGTGGCTTAGTCCTTAAGTGTCTGCCCTCAGCTCAGGTCATTATCCCAGGGTCCTGGGATGGAGCCCTGCATCAGGCTCCCTGCTCAGTGGGGAGCCTGCTCCCCCCTCTCCCACTCCCCCTGCTTGTGTTCCCTCTCCACTGTCTCTCTCTATGAGAAAGAAAGAAAGAAAGAAAGAAAGAAAGAAAGAAAGAAAGAAAGAAAGAAAAGAAAAGAAATAATAATAAATAAATAAAATTTTAAAAAAGATTTTATTTATTTAAGAAAGAGACAGAGACCGAGAAAGCATGAGTGGGAGCCGGGGCAGAGGGAGAGGAGAGAGAATGCCCAGCAGACACCGCACTAAGCATGGAGATCATGACCTGAGCCAAAATCAAGAGTCAGATGCTTAACCAACAGAGCCACCCAGGAAACCCTCCATGTTTTTAACAGACCGCCGTTTAATTCACTCATTCTTCTACTAATGATTATTCACTTTGTTTTCCAGCGTCATGCCTCTTCAGACAGAGCTGTGTTAGACACTCCCGTGGACTAACACATCTATTTCTATGCCACAGACTTACTGGAATGGAGCTGCTAAGTCAAACAGTATGTACATTTTTTATTTTCAAAAATATTGCCTGATTACGTCCCCAAAAAGTACCCCACCAACCATGCATGAGATTGTCCTTTTCCCCAAATTCCAACCTATAGTAGATATAATTCTCCTTTAAATTTTTGCACACTGATGTGTCAATGGAGTTATTTCATTTTCATTTTAACTTGTATTTCTCTGACACGCACAGAAGCTGAGTATCATTTTGTTTACTGTCCATCCGGACTTGTTCCTCTATGAATTATGAATCCTTTGTCCATTTTTCCTTTGATGTGTTTGCCTTATGGTTATCAATGTGCAAACTCTCCTTTTATGTCACAGGTAATGGCACTTTAGCTGTCACTTGTGTTTGTCTATATTTTTTCCACTATTGATCTTTACATATTACCTCCGACATTTTCCTGTTGTATGATTTACTAGTTGTGATTCAGTCTTTCTGGAATTTATATAGTGCAAGATGAGGGCTTTCTCTTACTTTCCTCTTGGGGGGCAGAGCCAGTTTTGACAGCACCATTAATGAGCCAAACTATCCTTTTCCCACTGAATTAAAATACAATGTTCTTTTTTCCTGTCCCCAATCCTTCGTCAGATCCCAAGCTAGTCTCCCTCCATTTAGAATTGAGGTAGATTTATAGAAATTTTTATTATCTATTATACTTAATCCTACATCACCATCTTGTTTTCTTAATTTTTTGACTATTCTAAATATTCTTCAATATGAATTTTTAAATCATCTTGTCAAATCCTCCCCTCAAAGTACCGTCTGGTTTTTAACTGGCATTGTACTGAATTTTGTATTAATTCTGAGAGCATGGATACTTTTGCCGTTTTAACTCTTCTCACCTAAAAATATGGCATATTGATCCATTTTTTCAGAGAGTATTACGTCTTTACGTAAGAATTTACAAGTTTTGGGGCGCCTGGGTGGCTCAATTGGTTAAGTGACTGCCTTTGGCTCAGATCATGATCCCAGGATCCGGGGATAGAGCCCCGAATCGGGTTCCCTGCTCCGCAGGAAGCCTGGTTCTCCCTCTCCTACTCGCCCTGGTTGTGTTCCCTCTCTCACTGTGTCTCTGTCAAATAAATAAATAAATAAAATCTTTAAAAAATAATAATTAAAAAAGAAATTGTGAGGGTTTTTTAATCATGTAAAGTCCTTATCTTTCTTGATGAATTTTTTCTTAAGCATTACATGGTTTTTTGCCGTTATAGTGCAGATTTTCTGATTTTCAGACTATTGTTGGTACCCAGAAGAACTATTGCTTTTTTCATACCTATCTTATTTCATCAATTCTGGAATACATATTTTAACATCTTTAAAAGTGGAATATATCCTATAATAATGACATCTTAATTATAATTACATTTTTAATGGGATATCTTAAAATCTATGGCATCTTAGGTCCTTTTAATTATGATATACCATAAATAAATAGATAAAATATACCAATCAACTTTCCAGTTTTTTCTTCTGTTTCATATTACTGGATTTTTTAAGGTTTTCTATTTACATAATCATATCTTTAAGAAAACAATTTTGTCTCTTTATTTCTAAATGTATACAAGCTATTTCATTTTCTTAAATGTTTGGTTTAAATATTGTGTTTTTATGTTATAGAATGGTTAGCATAAACGATTTTCATTTCTTGCTGTTAGTTTTTTATGGTCTTCATCATAAGTAATTTCTTTTCCTATTTTACATGGACTTTTTATTGGGAATGTCAGATAAATATTAATAAATACCTTCTGGGGCGCCTGGGTGGCTCAGTGGGTTAGGCCTCTGCCTTTGGCTCAGGTCATGATCCCAGGGTCCTGGGATGGAGCCCTGCAGCGGACTTTCTGCTCAGCAGGGAGCCTGCTTCCCCCCCGCCTCTCTGCCTGCCTCTCTGCCTACTTGTGATCTCTGTCTGTCAAATAAATAAATACAATATTAAAAAACAAACAAACAAACAAACAAAAACAAATACCTTCTAAGAATTTCATCTTATTGGTAAGTGTTGTGAGTATAGGATAAAGGCACATACACGAGTTGTGTCTCTGCACAGCTTTATTCAGTTTCATTCAGCTTTATTCAGCTTTATTCCGTCATAAAACAAGATTAACATAGGCACAAAGCAGATTCAGGATTCCAAACTCAATGACATTTCAGGATGCATTTAACTTGGTTTCATACCCAGCACATGAAACAAGTCACACAGCAAACAATATACAGCAAGAGGTGAGAAGTTAACAAACAAAATGCAAGGTTAGTCCATGCTTGTGTGGTTGAGATGAGGATTCCATCTGGTTCCAGTTGGTCCAGGTCAGCTCCTGATACTTGCCACTCACTACGCTCAAGCAGTGGAGGGGTCTCTGGTAGTTCAGAGATGAAGCAGGCAGAACCTTCAGTGGGTGTTGCCTTTCAACGTGGAAGAGTCAGCATCTGGAGGATCTGACAATCTGCAGAGGCCCCCCCTTCCTAAAGGAATTGAATCAGTCTTGAGCCTTTGCAGGCCTCTTCTGATTCAAGTGATTATTAGCTCCTGGCTCTTCCAGGCTCACGTGGCCTTACTGATGATCAGTCCTCAGCACTACCACTCTGTGCTGGTTTTGGTGGTATCTGGTCTTAGCCGCAATGACCTTGGCTGCTTTCCTGATTATGGCGCTCCAGTGACTTCATCTTGCTTTCTCTAGTAAAATCACGTGAATTTTCTCCTTCAACATACAAAATTGCACTGATACAGTTTTCCTGATTTCGAACCATTCTTGCCTTCCTGGAATTAATTCTACTTAGTGCATTATGGTGTGTATGTTTTGATACAGTGCTGGGCTCCATTTTATTATATTTTAATTTGAAATGTTTTACTGCTATATCCGTAAGAGGTGGGACTGCTGTGTTTTATCTGCACTGTGTTTTGTAAGTGTTAAGATAATGCTGGTTTTATGAAATGTGGAGGAAATCTACACCTTTTCCTGTGATCTGGAATAGTTTAAATACTTGAATGCATGATTTCTAAGGATTTGATGAAACTCAGCCACAAAGCCATCTAGCCCTATTAACTTCTTTAGTGGATTGTTTTTACTCACCTTTCCAGTATTTTCTATAGCATTTAGTATACTTGAATAGTCCTCTTTTTTGATCAATTGCAGTGATTTACATTTATTTTAACACCAGTTTCCCCTGAATTACCAAATATATTACCATAAATTTTCATGAAGATTTTTCTTGGATTTTTTTCATCTTTTCCACATCTGTATTATGACTCATTTCTCCTTTCTAATTCTGTTTTTCTCATTCTTTTTTTCTTTAATCGGGCTTATGAGAAATTTGACTATTTTATTAATCTTTTCAATAACCAGGTTCCAGGTTTATTTAAACTTTCTAGCTTTTTTGGTTTCTTTTCTATTTCGTAAATTTTAGATGTTGTATTTATTAATATATTCTGGTTGATTTTGTGGATATTTTAATTTCTTAAGATGAGTACAAGGTACCTTCATTTTTAGCCATCCTTTAATAAAGATACCACTTACAGTTATGAATTTCATCTATGAATATAACTTCTGCTACGTTCCATAAATTTGTAGTTTATGTGTTCTCATTTTTGCTGCCTTGGAGGTAGTTTGCAATTTCTGTTTTTATTTTTTTTCCTTGAGCCAAGAGTTAGAGAGGAATGTTTCTTAATGTCCAGTTTCATTGTATAGTTATCGAGAACATAGATTATAACATCTCTACTTCTGTTTTTAAAGTTTCTTTTTGACTAGACACATGATCAGTTTTTGTAAATATTCCAGGGACATTTTTTAAAATTATATGATCTATTTGAAGAATGTAAAATTCCATATTGGGCTGCTAATAGATATTACCAATTGTATTATTCACTTCTTCTATGTCATTACTTAGGTTTTCCCTCCTTAATCTAATTTTGAATATGCATATTGAAATCTCCCACTTGTTTGCTTTATAGTTTTTGCTTTATATACTTAGTAGCTATGGTATTTGGTACTTACAGGTAAAAAAAGAAAGGTAACTGAATGAAAATAGTATTTCCTGGTTTTGGAGATTTCCAAGGAGCTCCCAGTCACTGTTTGGCCACCATCCAGGGCTTCTAGTCACTCACAGAAAGCATCCTACTGAGCACTGTGAGTGAGTTCCACGATATACCTTATTCTATCTGAACAATGTAAGTTGTTTGACAATAATCTGCCCAATTATTTTATGATTACCTGTGCACTGGGGAAGCCTGAGTTTAATGCTTAAGACTGTGGGCTTATGAGTCAGACTGACTAGCTTCTAAAATCCAGTTCTGTCCCATAAATTACTTACGTTCGTTCACCTCTGTTTTTAATGCCTGATAATTGGGACATAGTGCAGTGTACTTCACAGCATTATTGGCACAATCCAATGATGGAATCCATGGGAAATTTGGAGTCAGGCATGTAGCATACAGTCAGTAACAATTACCTACTGATGTTACACTAAGTTGTTAAAACTCCCCAAAGACCATGTATATAAATATGCTTTGAAAAGAACATAAAATTATATACAAAGATAAATGAGTAATAGTGTTATTAAAGCAGACAAGAGAAATGCAAATGCTTCAGAGATATAATTATGTTACATATGATTAAAGAAAATAAAATTACATGAAATAATATAAAAACAATGCCAAAAATTAAGTGCACATCCTTCGGGGACAAGGGCTGCATTCCTTTCCACAGCAATAGATCCATGGTTTTAAGAATGGAGCTGGTCACACTGCAGACAAAAGCAAAATATATATATTTTTTTAATTTTCTGTGATTAGGTACTGTTCTCAATAAATTCTTGCTTAAATAAATAGAATAAAAATTTTAATTTATTACCTCATATCTTTGTTACAAAGGGGACACTTCTAAAAAGTCATATAAAAATATTTTGCAAATGTCATTGGACTAATATTAGAAAGATAAATATTCAGAAGCTCAAGAAATAGTAAATCCAAAACAGCAACACCTGAAAAACTTTGAAAGACATTAAAACTCTCTGCCTCCATTTCCTCATATAGAGAATAAGCGTATATTAAAATATTAGGATGTCTCAATTTCCTTGGCACTTTGAAATCCCTATGAGTCAGTAATTTTTTCAGCATTATGCAAAGTGGTCTAAGGAGATTTTTTTTTTTTAAGTGTTACATCTCCTGCTTTGAATGAGTTTAATTCTAGCTTCAGATTCCTGGCACACTGTTAAAAACTTTTGTAAACCAACATATAAAGAGGACAATCTAATATAATGCAAATTGAGTACCTGAGCACTGAGGGGAAGAAAATTGAAGAAGCTATTAGTGAGAGATAAAATTCACTACTGATCATCTGAACTCCCCAGCACCAGTAGTTCTAAACGTTTAATGCTTAAAAATCAGCAGTGGAACGTGATAAAATGCAGATTTCAGCTCTAGCTCCAGAGATTCTGACTCAATAGGCCTGTGAGGGATCCAAGAATCAGGATTTTCTTTAAGATTTGTAATCAGAGGAAGGATCTAATGTCTCTGTTTCTTTCTTTGGAAAGTGAAACACAAAATAATGCTTAACACAATGCAAAAAGATAATGCCCTTGCTTCCCCTGAATCTCCTCACCAGATAGATGGGGAAGGTAAAACAATCCATGAAGACTACTAGCTCTGTGAGGATTGTGCATGACACAAATACATACTTAAAATGTATCAAATATCTTTACCATCTGGATTTTCTACTTCTTTTTACCATGGATAAGTCTTCATTTATACTATGGAAACTACCTTTACTAACACCTATTAAAAACCATATCATCATCACAAATAGATTTAAAAAAAAATCTACCAAACCAGAAAATATTTGCAAACCATGTGACATTAAAAGCCAATGTAATTAACACAGAGAAAGCAATTACAAATCAATAAGGAAAAGCAGTTATATTCTCAGAAAAAAAGTTGGGAAAAGAAAATGAGACAGGTTACACTCCAAGAAATATTCTTGGCTCAAAAAACGTATGTAAAGCATACAACTTCATAAATATTTAAAGAACAAGTTAAAGCCACAAGGATTTCAATTAATGAAGATTTTTTTGGACTATCATTAAATTATCCATTAAATTATCATTAATTATCTATTAAAGTATTATATTGTGAAAAATGGACACTCATACAGTTCTGGTGTTGATTTTTAAAATTTTTCTGAAAAACAGTTTGTAATACATATCAAGAACTTTTAAAAATTCAGACTATTTTAGTAATTCTACCTAGGAAAAATTGCTAAGGAGAAATGCTGAGATAATAAAATAATTTATTTCTAAAATGCTTATTATAGAATGATCTTAAGAGCAATAAGTTAAAAACAATCTACACATTAAAAAATAAGAACGCTGGGCACCTGGGTGGCTTAGTCATTAAGCATCTGCCTTTGGCTCAGGGCATGATCCCAGGGTTCTAGGATGGAGCCCCACATTGGGCTCCCTGTTCAACAGAAAGCCTGCTTCTCCCTTTCCCCCTGCTTTTATTCCCTCTCTCACTTTATATATATATATAAAATAAATAAAATATTTTTAAAAAAATAAGAAGGCAGAGGCACCTGGGTGGCTCAGTTGGTTAAGCACCAACCTTTGGCTCAGGTCAAGTTCTCAGGGTCTTGGGATGGAGCCCCACGTCGTCCATTGTTAGGCTCCCTGCTCAGCAGGGAATCAGTCTGCTTCTCCCTCTCCTTCTGCCCCCCCTCTCTGCTCATTCTCTCTATCTCTCAAATAAATAAATCCTTAAAAAAAATAAGGCAATTGCAAAAATTATGGTCTATTCATATTGTAGACATATAGCCATTAAAATTGTTTGTTTCCAAAGAACATTAAGTAATATGAGAACATGTTTAATGTAAAATATTAAGCATGGGAAGAAGGGTTAAAATTACATATTTGGCAAATATCTCCAATAGTTACTTTTGCATATGTCTGTGTACTCATACAACTAGAAAAAATTGCATCAAAGTCTTGAGTATTGTTTCTGAGTAGTGGAATTATTAGTAATTCATTTGTCTCATTTTAATTTTCTATACTTTCTAGATATTCTACAATGTGTATGTATTCCTTTCATACTGAGAACTTAAAAAATTAATACCATGGGGGGCGCCTGGGTGGCTCAGTGGGTTAAGCCTCTGCCTTCAGCTCGGGTCATGATCCCAGGGTCCTGGGATCGAGCCCCGCATCAGGCTCTCTGCTTAGCAGGGAGCCTGCTTCCTCCTCTCTCTCTCTCTCTGCCTGCCTCTCTGCCTACTTGATCTCTCTCTGTCAAATAAATAAATAAAAATCTTTAAAAAAAATTAATACCATGGAATATCAAAAGTTAATAGGATAGAAATCTGTTCCTCAAATAGACACTTTTATTTCCAACCAAAGGCAGTTGAAAAGCAGTTGTTCACATGTGTATATAATTAAAACAAGGACTAAATCAAGTAAAGTCGGCATGTCATTAATAGAAGTGAAGCAGTCAGGGTGAAGACTTCTATATATTGTCAACATTTACATATTACAAGGAAACCTCAAGTCATATTCTTTTTATTTTTCCAAGTCATAATTCTTTAAGACTAATTTGTCTCTCTTAAGAACTGTGGAAATAAATTGATGTATGAAAAATTTGGAGAATTCAATTCCAGCTTGATTCACAAAATTGTCTTCTATGGCCCAGATTGTCCTGAACAACTGCTCAAAGAGGTCTACCAGAACTCTCATCCCCCCTTAGAGTCTGGGAGAATAACCATGCCCATGATTTTTAAAAGCCTCCGTAAAAAATCAAGTGTTTGATGGAAACTTAGAATTTGGAATCAGGAAAGACAGGTCAGGGCCTCACTGGTTTCTAAACCCAGGTCCACACCAGAATCGCCTATGGAGCTTCTTAATTATGATTCCCGATCCCATCCTCAGAGATTCAGAAGACCAAGGTAAACTTCAGGAGTACGTATTGTAAACCTATATCCCAGGTGAATCAAATGAAGTTCAGTTACAGGAAATATCTTTAGAGAGCCACTGATCTCATACTAACGAGGTAGGTTAGCCCAAAGAGGGAAAAGTCAATTACTTATTAACAAAGCAACTGGACACCTTGCTATATATGACCTAAATAATAACCGTAAGAAAGAGTTGCAAAGAGAAATGGTCTTTACTGAACATAAACTGTCAGTTTGCGGGGATGACAGGTAGGGGCAATGGAAGGACAAGTTTGTTGAGTGATACTGCGCTAAGTGCTTTAGGTAGGTAGGTGTCTACCTATAAATTGGTCATTGGTTTGTGTGGCTCATAGAAAAATCCTGAATATCAAATGTTTCCTCTAACTCAGGTAACTCCAAACCCAGCTTGAAAACTAAATAAGGTGAGACTTTTTATCAATTCATATTTTTCCATTTTCTTTTTTAAAGATCAGCTCACCACAAATCTCTAAAAAGTGTACTGGCTGTGTGATCTTATAGCTCCTCAAACTAAACAAACATTGATATTTTAGCTCTTTTATCCTTAGATCATTTCACTAGTTAAAGTTCTAGAATGGGAAGTCATCAAGAGACGAAATCATAGAGTAATGTTATATGAACTCTCACATCTCTGAGAAAGGGTTCTCCCTTTTTACTAGGCATATAATCTGTGCTGAGCACATTTAGTCTGCACAAACCCTGTTAACTAGTCATTATTATTCCTCGTTTTATAGATGAAGAAATAAAAAAATGAAAAGCATATTAAATATTTTATTCAAGGCCAAGAAACCAGAAAGTGCCCAAGTGAGAATTTTAATCCAGAACCAATTTGTAAGCTCAGGATCTTTCTACTTCCCTCTAGAGCCTCCTTCATTACTAAAAATGTTTTTGTCAGTAGAGGGTATTTGAATGAAAGGGCCAAAACATAGATGTTACTCTAAATGCTAAGCTTTTCTGTACCTTATCAATAACCATAATTCTTGATTCATTATGTTCTTGTCCCAGAGAGGTAAAAAAAATATATATATTCTGCATCAGATTTTTGAAAGTTATTATTATATAATTTATGGGGAGATATTACAGATCTAAAATCACCTCATTGGTATTTTAGTCCTTGAGTGGCCATCCAAATTGTGCACTTGTTCTTTTTAAATGGCCACTGATTACAGGATTGAAAAGGCTTTGTTGTATCAGAGTGGTCTAACTACTCTGATATAACAGAGTAGTTATGGAGTGGTCTAATTTTTTTTTAAATTTCCCTGTGGGTCACTGTATTCTCCCATATGGTAAAACCTTTCTCAGGGGGTTGTGCTGAAATCACAACATAAGTCATCACTTGCCAGTTTCTCTTTGGGTCCAAGAGCTACCTGGGAAATTTTACTCTTGAAAATCAATCTGGTTTGGAATGAAAAGAAAGCCAATGACACAGTGATTGTAACTAAGAAAGCATGAAATAGAGATAGTTTTTATCTGTATTTTCTTATCAAACTATTGCCTCAGTGCAATTTAAAACGTCATGTTCTAATTAAAATTTAGGCAACTGGCATGGGAACAATTGTATCATCAAGGCGACAAATTTCTAACACATAGAGTTATGATTCATAATTTTTAGCTTTATTACTACCATCACTGTATGCATAAGACATCTGAGTTCTAGAGCTTTCAGAAACATATTCCTTTGCAAAATCCAAAGTCACATTGTATTAACACCAGATTCCGTGGACTTTGAACTTATCCCCAGTAGACTGTTTTTACTAGAACTAAAGACAATAAGCTGCCTGAGTATACTGTGAAATTTCCATAGATATTCATCCCCTGGGCCCTCCTGGGTTTTTCTCATTAGTCCTCCGTAGATTCCTGTGAAGCAGAAGCAGAGGTGCTATCTTCCATCATCACATGAGAAAAATAAAAAGCAAAAAACAGAAGATAGTGAATTGTCCAACTGAAGTCATCCACCACCCCCGTATAAAGGACCTGAGGTCTTCACATATGAATAAAAGGAGAATTCATTCTAGATCTCTCTGTGTGTGTGTAGAAAACAAGAGTATGGTGAGGAAGTGGGGGAGAAGGGAGAAATGCAGACACCCCTTACCTTGCCTCTGCCTTTCCTACTCCACATTCCCCAAAGGAGAATGAGGGAATTCTAAAGAACCAAAGAAAAATGAGACCATCCCAGAGAAGGAGGTTACATTTCCTGGCTTCTTGTTGTGTTAAGCTAACAAAACAGGCTCTGTCTTTTGGTAAATTAGCATATAAGCTCCAGTTACCATTCAAATGTAATGACATTTCTAAGCATAATTCAAGTGGGCGGCCACTAGGGCTCAATTTCCCATCATTAGCTGTTTTCTCTCGATATTTCCATTCTTAGGAATGTTATCCACTTGTATCCAATGCTTAAATTCATGTATCTACCTTAATCAGCACAAATTTTGTACCTCCAACACTAATTTTTTAGTCAAGTTTCAGTTCCATATTTATTTTTTGGAAATAGGATGCCAACAGGTCAATTCCACCAGAACATTTGCTTTAATTCCAAGTGTTTCAAAATCAGATGAAGGCACAATTTCCACCTGAATAAGCCTTCTTTATGTGCTCCTTCATTCTCTCCTGTGTTTTCCAAGTGATTCCATAATTTCAACCTTCGATTCATCTAGTAGTCTATTCTCTACTCCAGCAGTAATAATCAATTACCAAGGCCTGGCGTGCTTTTTTCCCCCCCCTTTTTTATGTTCTCTAGTATTAATCTCTGCCTTGTCATTCCTTCACATCTAGGCCTTTATCTTCATACAGATTTGCAATTTCCATCAAATTTTCAACAATAAACTCTAATACACTAAACTCTACAATCATCTAATACCAGAAAACTAAGTTAAAACCTCTAATATCAAGCTATTTACTGCTTTTAAAGTCTATACTCTTTCATCGTGGCCTTCCTTATCAAGTCCAAACTCTTTAGCCTAACATTCAAGATTTTCCATTATTTGACCTTGCCCTGCCTACCCAATCATATAAAACCCTATTAGAACATGATTCCTGAATCCATGTCTTTTGCTTTCATCACAGTTTGTCTTAATGCTTCCTTCTCTCCCCAAAGCACACAAAGTATCCTTAGCCTAGTCTTAGCATTTATTCAGGAACTTCTACTTGGAATGCCTGACCTTCCATCATCTAGGTGTTACGGCTTTCCAACACAGGGCTTAAACTCACTACCCTGAGATCAAGACCTGAGCTGAAATCAAGAGTCAGACACTTAACTGACTGAGCCACCCACGTGCCCCTTAGATACTACAACTTTCTAGACTCAATTCCAATGTCAACATGCAGAGAAACTTTTCCTGATAACTTCTATACAGAATAGTTCCATGCTTCTTTAAATTTCTGCAACAGGGACCACGTGAGTCTAATTATAGAATATGCTGTTATTTATTTAGCTTATTTTATAAGCTTACCTCCCCCTGAATTATAAGCAATTGAAGAACCTTAATAACAAGTAATGGATTTGTTTGTTTACTTGTTTCTTTAGTAAAAGTCAGGGCACAAAATAATTGGAAGCCTATACATTATGTTTGACATTGTCTTAATTATAATGATTTAAAATCTCTTTCTTAAATGTTAAGGGCCTTGAGAATTCTCTAACTTTATTCCTTATAATGAAATTCCACTGATGCTACAGAAAGCCTGAGGTTATTTGATTAGAGAATCACATTGAGAAAGTCACAAATTCTCCCCCAATATGTCGGTCTTGTTCAGCTCTTTGTTTTCTTTTCCTCTATTCCTGGCTAGATATTTAGTTCTTGTTTGAGAGAGAATGATAATGGACATTACAATTTTATCACTGCCTTTCTAAAAACCAGAGAAAGTGGTGATAAGTCACTAACATTTTTTGCACATTGTAAAGTGATTATATAAAGTACATGAAGATATTTAGGAGAGTGCTCAGGGGAGAATACTGTAAGAATGGTGCTTCATACTCCCAACTAACCAGAGAACGGTTGGCTTGACATATCTGATTGTCCTTGGCTGGTTTCCCAGCAGTAGTCCCTGAGACGTGGATTTATATGCATGTGACATATTAAGGAAGGAGTTCAACAGAAACTAATAGGAAATAGGACAAGCAGACCCAGAAGGCACAGTCAAATAGGGAATGGTTATAGGCAAAGTCTCAGACTCAGCCTGATCCTAGAAGGAGTTCTGGAGGTCAATTACTCATTTACCACTCGGTCATTGCCTGTAGCCTGCTCTTGTGGGTCATCAGCTCCCAAGCCCTTCTAGCCCTCTGTGTGCAGCAGTGCTGCCTGGTAGCCCAAGGGCAGCCTCCAGCAGTAGAGAGACTACCATGGGCCCAGAACTGGTAAGCAAGCTTCAGAGGATCTGGGTGGAGCAGATAGCATCTTTACCAGGATGTCCCTAGTTTTCTAAGGGAAATAATATATTTATTCATTTATTTCAAATGTTGTATGTGCACAGAAAAAAGAAACATTAAAGGGTATAAATCCTATTATGAACTCAGAGATTGGAGAAAGGAGACTAGCATTTTACTTTCCATCCACACTTCTGTATTATTAGATTTTTTACAATAAGCATTATTTCTATAAGGAAAAGAAAATGATTAGCAAAACATTTTTTTACCAAAAACTCAATGATGTCTTTTGTTTAATTGAATCATCTATTACTGTTGTTTTTGTTGCAAGTACAAGTAATTTAGGAAAGTAACTCCATCTGAATAAAAATGTATTATTTAGACTGTTAAGATGCTTGAGTCCATTCATTAATTAACAATTTGCAGTGTCAACTATACTCAAAAAAATAATAAATGATAAAAATCAGAATTAAAGCTCATAGAAGCATGGCTTGTTATGAAATGTTTAAATATACATTATAAAAATAATTGAGCACACTTCTCTACCTCATGTTAAATAATAAAATATTACATATACAGTTGTTAAAAAAATTTGCTTTCTTATCAAGTATAAATGATATCCATAGTATGCCCAGGGAGAAATAAGCTTTGTTAAGATTTAATTCCAGAAGGGGAATTAACTGGCTTTATAATCTACAGGCACTAGAAGTACGACTCTAATCCTAAGATATGGTCCACCCATCCTACTTCTCATCCTCTATATCAAAAAACATTGCACCAAAAAAATATTAATTGCCCATAGAAATGTAACTTAAAAGTACTTTGGTACATTATATGTTAACAAAAATATTTTTTAAAAAAGAATATTAAAAAAAGTACTTGAGAAATTCAAATGAAAAGTCAAATCACATTTGGATATAAGGAATGCCTTGACTGCTTGGGATATCACTGAATAGTAGAATGGGTTAGACCTATTCCTTAAAAATGTATCAGGGCACCTGGAGGACTCAGTTGGTGGGGTTTGAGGCTCTTGATCAGGGTTGTGAGTTTGAGCCCCACACTGGGTATAGAGATTACTTAAAAATTAAATCTTTTTTAAAAAAGAGTAATTTAATAGCTATATATAGTATAAATTAAATGGGCAAAAGAATGATAGCAGGAAGGTCAGTTAGAATTCTGCCAGAATAATCCAAGTAAAGGCAATAAAGGTGATAAATAATGGTAAAGAAAAAAGCATTTATCCTGTCTTTTCTATATGAACTGTACTACAGGTAACCAAATAGTAAGTGAGGACAGTGGTGATTTAAAAAATTAGAAGACATACAGGAGTGACTATGGAGATTAAAATTAACATTAGCTTTTTTTTTTCAAGGTACACATTTTTTTATTATAGCAGTTCAATTGTCTTTTCTTTTTTTTTTAATTTAATTTTTTTTCAGGGTTCCAAAATTCATTGTTTATGTACCACACCCAGTGCTCCATTAAGCCCTCCTTAATACCCACCACCAGACTCACCCAACCTCCCCAACCCTCTCCCCTCCAAAAACCTCAGTTTGTTTCTCAGAGTCCGCAGTCTCTCATGGTTGGTCTCCCCCTCCGATTTCCCCCAACTCACTTCTCCCCTCCATTTCCCAATGTCATCCATGCTATTCCTTAGGCTCCACAAGTAAGTGAAACCGTATGATAATTGACTCTCTCTGCTTGACTTATTTCACGCAGCAAAATCTCTTCCAGTCCCATCCATGTTGACACAAAGTTGGGTATTCATGAACAGACTCTTCTCCAAAGAAGACATACAAATGACTAACAGACACATGAAGAAATGTTCATCATCATTAGCCATCAGGGAGATTCAAATCAAAACCACATTGAGATTCCACCTTACACCAGTTAGAATGGCCAAAATCAACAAGACAGTAAACAACAAGTGTTGGAGAGGATGTGGAGAAAGGGGAGCCCTCTTTCTCACTGTTGGTGGGAATGCAAGTTGGTGCAGCCACTTTGGAAAACAGTGTGGAGATTCCTTAAGAAATTAACATTAGTTTTTAGTGGTTGTGCTAAGTAAGCTAAGTGTAGTGCCAAGCAGCAACCACTTAGATCAATGGGCTGAAGGAGAGAACATGGTCAAAGATCACTGGGAAAGACAGGAACTATTTAAGTGAGACAGCATTGAATTTTTAAGGAAATACTGAATTCTAAATACAGGTGGATATAAACATAAGGATATGTTCCAGCAGGCACTGGAAATACATGCCTGGAACTTTTAAAAGGTTTAGAAATATAAACTTGAACCATCATTGGTGGCATGATGGTGGAAGCTAAAGGAGTAGAAAGAGAAAGAACAGAGAAGGGGATGAAAGGTAATGACCATATCTGAGGAACAGTGGGATCCTGAAAGAGACAGGGGAGAGAGAGAGGGATTAAGAAAGAGAAGTAACACTAACAGCAAGATACAAGGCCAATCCTCGGAAATGTCAGTGAAGATGAAGACAGAGTATTTTGTTGATTTTCACTGTTAGGAAATTGAGAGTTATCAAACAACCTTATTTTCCATCAATTTTCACAGCTTACTAATCAGAGTCCTAGAAGAAATCAAAAGTATTTTTTTAAAGATATTATTTATTTATTTGGCGGGGGTGGGGAGGCCAGGAGAGGGAGAAACCAGTTCTCCCCTAAGCAGGGAGCACGATATAGGACTTGATCCCAGGACCTTGAGATCATGACCTGAGCTGAAGGCAGACGCTTAACTGACTGAGCCACCCAGTCTCCCCAAAAAGTATTTTTCATTCTAAATTGAGAACTAAATAATTTTTTTAAAAATTGTATTTTATCTGACTAAATTTCCCCTGGATAATATAATTCTGTTCTTATTCCATATTTATTCAAATAAACCCCTTATCCTTAAAGACAAAATAAAAAATTCTCCAGTCTTTGAACCACCCAGGAGAGGAGTTAGACCTGTCCTCTTGAGTCCCTAAAAATTTCATGAGCTTAAAATACAATACAGGATAAACACACCATGTGAAGTGAGCAATCATGATTTGTGTCACGTGACCAATCTGGAGTGGAATACACAACTTAGATGAGCAAGTATAAGAAGCTAGGTGAGGAATCAGGAGTTGTGCACCTATTGACAAGCCATGGTTAAGTTCAGGAGACAACTACCTTAAGAAAGAAGGAAGTTTCTCAGATGGGAGCATGCATGCTAAGTGTAGCACCTGAATGATGTTCATGGCCTTGAGACTATGGCAACCTGGTGTTCTTACTTGATCTACTTCTAGCCCAGAGGCTTACTCACTTCCCTGCAGAATCTTGATTTGAACAGTCCTAAATCTCTAGCCACTACAACTTCCAGAAGCCTTTAAGTGCTCAATTTATGAATCATCTTCAAATTACTAATATTTGTTCCTGTTTCCTATTTTTTCAGAACATCTCATATCTTCATCCAGAATTCATATTATGTATATATATATATATACATATATATATATATATATATATATATATATATATATTTCTTTTTTTTTCCCTTTTGGCACTTTAAAGATTGTGCTATTAACTATTTTCAGAAATTTGATTAAACCTTAAACCCCATATTTAAAGTTTATTTTTTATTTTATTTATTATTTATTTATTTTTTTTTTACTGTCACCATTACATTGTTCCTTGGTATTAAAGTGACCCAGATTTTCAACATGAAATATATTTGTTATCTTGGCTATTTGCAGTTGGGAAACCATTTTCACTGCTCAATGACTTGTATCATACAGGTGACATTTGTATTATTTTAAGCACCGACACACATTCCTGTTATGATTACAGTGATTAAAACAAATATATTTTCTACATATTTCAAGAAACTTAATAACATTATTTCAGAAACAGGTGCCTAAGCCGTAGAGTGTGTTTATGCTGCCTGGAGTGGGCTACACTATGTTTGAGAGTGGAATCATGCCATCCGTTTAGCTGGGTTTTTCTACTTACGGAGGGATCATTACAGATGATCAGTCACTTCACTCTAAAGTCACTACATTCTCCTTGACACTTAGCATCTTCAAGAAATCAACACCAAGAGCTTTACACAGTTCGTTCCCTCCTTTTAAGAAGGACTGGGAAGAAAAATTAGATTTTCCCTGGTATTATTCTAAAATAAATAGAAAATCAATTCTGTGTAGATATGAGATTATGTATCAGAATAATAATCGTAATATTATTCATATTGTTGGCTGCTTCGGTGAAGACCACTTACTAATTATTTTACTGAGCACATTGATATACTACTGACTTATGTGCCAGACTTTTATAATTCGAGGTCATTGAAAAGACTTTTTGTGCGAAAAAAGGTAAGGAAAGGAGCGGAGTATAGTATCAGAGTCTATGCAATAAATTAAAACTTCAGTTGATCAGTTTCTAGTAGTAAAGTGATTCAGAGAAACAAGAAATCTTTGAAATTCTCTTCCCTTACTCACTGATAGCCTCACACTCCCATCAATAGATATTCTACTTTTGCATATGTGACAAATTCAGGATAATTCAACCTAATTCTGCAAATGTGGATGGAGCTTTTTGTGTCTATTCATTGTGCTTTGCACTATGGAGAGGCATAGACAATTGGCATAACCTCTGCCCTTAAGAAGCTTCTAATCTTATAAAAACAGATGGATAGCCAACTGTAAAATCAAGCAGAAAAATATAAATTTTAAAACAGATATAGAAACAATATGTTGCCAAAAAAAAAAAGGAAAGAAATAAAGATTTTAATTCTTAATGTGAGAAGGAATCAAAGGAGGCTATTTAATCTTTGAGGATTACTCACTTTCCTAGTAAGAATCAATAAGAATATTGATATTTCTGTAAGTCAATGAAGATGACCAGAACAACTGAGATTTTGCATATTTCCCCTGACATTTCACTGATCTCTGTATTCATTTATTTAATAAATAAATATTGAGCATCTATTATGTGCCAAAGATGACACTTGGAAAGGACATGAAAATAAATCTCATAAATATTTGAAGTTTTGGAACAGGACAAGCCAAAGCAGAAAAGGAACAAAAGATTATCACAGTCAATACTTTTTCCTAGGGATGAGTGGTTAAATTAAGGTTGGAGCCAAAGAGCTGAAGGATATTGGAGACTCAGTTTAAGGCTGCTTTCCCTTTGGTTGCTACCGAAACTTCAAATTAGCAGGACAATGCACAAAATCCAGGGTGCAAATGAGTGGAGGCTGCTTCCAGTGCATTGCTTGTTCCTTAAAAAGTTCCCCTAAAATTCCCTGTGCTTGGTGAAAAGAAACTGCAGGGTCAGGGGAGCCAGAACCCTAGGTTCTTAGATGTTCAGACTTTCTGGCTGCAGAAGGGACTCTGTCATCACCCATGAGTTCATCCATTTACCATACAAGAAATTTCTTCTGGATCACAATTACATACCTCCTAACTACATCAGACTTGACTTGACCATGGCCTACAACACAGGTCAGAAAAGAGCTGGTGGAGCATCTTAAATTGAGTAGACATATTTATCACCATCCCTACCCAAACCCATCTTGAATGACAGTGAAGGAAATTTTTAAGTAAAAAAAAAAAACAAAAACAAACAAACAAAAAACTCACACAGATAAGGAAAAAAGGAATGGGGACAATACTTCATAAGGCTTATCAGGAAATTTTGGAAAATGAAGAGTTAGCTGACAATGCAGACCAAAGGAAAGTGTAAATAGAAATGCAAGTGGAAGATGACAAGAATGAACAGGCCAAACCCCAGAGAAACTCAGGAACAGAAGTGTCAGTTACCACTTGGGAATCACTGAGCTGAGGGTAAAGATGAGGCATTGTACTGAAAACGGGAGAACTCAGGGGAATTCCACATGGGGAATGATGATATTCCCTCGCCCGCTTCCCTTGATCACCCCCACTTTGCTGGCAGCCAGAATTTTACCACCAGAATATTTCCTTTTATCTTCACAATATAAAAATGGAGTATTCCTCTCTAGGAAAAATAACCCGCCCAAGGGGAAAAAAAAACCTCCAGGACACTGATACCAGGCAGATCCAGTCACCCTACAGAGATGCTCTTTATTCAACAAACACAATCCCCCAAATACACACCCACCATCACACAATCTTCAATCAACTTTTTATAGTGTTTCATTCTAAGATAGGAATTTACATTCAAGACACAACAGATATTCATGGAAAACCTCCACGCTGGAACAGAGAAACCGAAGCAGACAGGAAAAAAAATATATTTGAAGGAAATATAGATAATGTAGGGAACATGAGGTAAAACTAAAATAAACAGAAACAAAACTGTCCTTAATGTTTTCAGAAATATCCCATCCATAAATTAGGAACAAATGGATTTTTTCAATGGAACATTAAAAGAATTATAGACAGCTCTTGGAAATTAAAAATACATATATTTTAAATATTTAAAAATTAATAGATGTTTAGAAGGTACATTGAGAAAATCTAGAAAATAAATACCAAAGAACAAGGAAATGGGACAATCTAGAAAATAAATATTAAGAACAGGGAAATGGGAAAATGCTAACAAAGATTAGGGTAGCAATTGAGGAGGTCTAGCATCAAAACAGTAGGAATTCAAGAAAACATGACTAGGAAAAATGGAAGGGAAGAAATTATGAAAGAAATCATAGAAGAAAATTCCTTACATCCAAAGAAAATGAGTTTGGTTTTTTTTTAAAGATTTTATTTATTTATTCGACAGACAGAGATCACAAGTAGGCAGAGGAGGCAGGCAGAGAGAGGGGGAGCAGGCTCCCTGCTGAGCAGAGAGCCCAATGCAGAGCTGGATCCCAGAACCCTGGAATCATGACCCGAGCTGAAGGCAGAGGCTTTAACCCACTGAGCCACCCAGGTGCCCCAAGAAAATGAGTTTCTTAACTGAAGAACCCACTATATCTCCAGCAAAATAAATGAAAGAAGACCCATGCCAGGATATGTTACTGTGGTATTTTGGATCACCAAGGATAACGACCTTAAAAGCGGAGGGAGAGAAAAAAAGAGGGAGAAAGAGAAAGGGGGTTGAGGAAAAATCTAATTATATACAAAGAATCAGAAATCGAAATGGCATCAAGCTTCTCAGCTGTATCTCTAAAAGGGAGAATACTTTGGAGCAATGCCTTCAAAGTTTGGATGGGAAAACATGTCCGATTTGGAATCCTATAGCTAGGCAGACTATTCATCAAGTATGGGGGTAAAAAAAAGATACATCAGAAGATGGGGACTACATTCCAGGCAGAACAAGCAGTAAGGGCAAACCCTGCAGCATGACTCATCATCAGGGCTTGTTGTAGACTTAATACCTGCAGAGGGAAGGTAGAGTCCTATCAGATGAGGCTTTCAACCATGCAAAGAATTGTTCATTTTTCTGCCTGGCCCAGGGGAGTCACTGAGGGCTTTGAGAAGTAACATCTGATTTCTCTTTGGAAAGCCTGGTCTTGGTACCACTGGGGAGCCTAGGTAAGATTCGGGCAGTGCGGGGGGGAAAAAAGAGTAACTCAACAAGAGTTGGTATGGACCTAAGCAAAGACAGTAGCAGTGAAGATGATTCCCAAGTTTGTACCTTAGGTGACTAGATGAATGATAGTGTCTTTCCCTGGCAAGAGGGAAGGATCTGGAGAAAACAAGAGTTCACTTTGGGACGTACTAAGCTTTTATTATCCTCTATGCCACTTTCTCTTTCACCCTTTGTGCATCTACACTTGGTCCACATTCTCCTTGGAGTTCCACCTAGCCCCTGCCTAAAATTACACTAATAAAAAGGAACCTCACAACCTCAACCAAGTTCACACTTTACATATTTTTGTGTTTCCCCTCCCAATTCCTGTCTACCTACATAATTTTACATAGTTAGAGCCATAACAGAGACACAATTTTATACTGTACTTCCACCTAAAAGATTAAGTGTGCTCAACACACTTATTCCACAGTCTTTATAATTATTAGTTTTATGGCTGCATAATATTAAATCAGGTAGTTCTTTCTTATTTTACTTTTCATTTCCACTATTGTTGAACACTGAGGCAATTTCCAATTCTTCACTATCTTGCTGAATAATGCTACAGTGAGAATCTTTGTGCATGTGTCTTTTTTATCCCCTGCCATTGGTCTCTGTGGGTATTAGGAAACAGTGATTTTTTGGGTTAGCTCTGATGCAGTACTATGACTCAAAAATATAAGACAGTTATATGGCTCCATTTTGTTTTGCACAGACTTGGGAACAATTTTTCATGCCAAATCTATGTTCCTCCTGAGTTTCTCTCTGCTCACTGCCAGTGCCAGCACTTAATAAATAATGGCACTGCCTTCTACTGGCCCGGCCTTTCTCCAGTCTCCTCTGCCCATCTCTACTACTATGCCCTGTAGAAACCTGCCTCTTCCTTAGCCCCCTTATTCCTTCAAACCAATGACACAGCTGAACTGACTGCCTGGTTTTGGTTCTTGTATTTACCACTGGGGATAGGGGTGCATGCTGGTCTACCAATTACCTCTACTCTAAGCTGCACGCAGCTTGACAGCATTCCTAATCTATGTCCATGGCTAGGATATCTTATCCAGCTCAAATCTAGCTACCCAGAACTGTGACTAAAAGGAAGAAGTATGGGCACCTGTGTAGCTCAGTGGTTTAAGCCTCTGCCTTTGGCTCAGGTCATGATCTCAGGGTCCTGGGGATAGAGCCCCGAGTTGGGCTCTCCAGCAGGGAGCCTGCTTCCTCCTCTCTCTCTGCCTGCCTCTCTACCTACTTGTGACCTCTCTCTGTGTCAAATAAATAAATAAAATCTTAAAAAAAAAAAAAAAAAAGGAAGAAGCAGACATAACAAGTAGAGTAAGACCAGTTCAAATTTTTAATACAATTAACCCTTGAGCAACACAGGGGTTAGGTGTTCTGACCCTTCACATAGTTAAAAATGCACATATAACTTTTGACTCCCCCCAAATTTAACTGCTAACAGCCTCCTGTTAACCAGAAGCCTTACCAATAATTGTATTAATTATTAACACATATTCCTTACGTTATGAGTATTACATACTGTATTCTTACAATAAAGTAAGCTAGAGAAAAAAATATTAAGAAAATCAGAAAGAGAACATACATTTACAGAACTGAACTGTATTTATTGAAAAAATAAGCTGTATATAAATGGACCTGAACGGTTCAAACCCATGTTGTTCAAGGGACAGCAGTACTTCTTATTTTTTATTTTTTAAAGATTATTTATTTATTTGACACAGAGGGAGAGAGAGGTCACAAGCAGGCAGAGAGGCAGGCAGAGAGGCAGGCAGAGAAAGAGGCGGAAGCAGGCTCCCCACCGAGCAGAGAGCCTGATGCAGGGATCGATCCCAGGACCCTGAGACCATGACCTGAGCTGAAGGCAGAGGCTTAAACCACTGAGCCACCCAGATGCCCTGGTACTTCTTATTTTAAACTGCCTCTCCTGCATTCCCCTCACTGCGGTGAAGAGCACTCGGGTTTGAGGCTGTGTCTCCTTGTGCAAGTTTGCTGAGCCTCTGTGTGCCTGTAAGCTGGGGGTATATGTGTGAGTGCTTAGAAGGGCTCCTGGCACATGGGAAGTCTTCATAAGGATTTACTCTCATTAGTCTCCTCACAGCACTGGGGAAACTAATATAATCAACAAGGCCCCCTAAAAAGGCATGAATCTCCTCAGAAAATAATAATAGCTAAACATGTAGAGCACTTGTGTGAGAGGACTCTACACACCTTGTTTATAAACACTTCTTAGCACCATCCGAGACAGGTGCTATTACCCCGACTTAGAGGTGAGTACAGTGAGGTACAAAGAGTATCTCTGCCTGAGATCTCACAGCGAGGTCCAGATACAGGGTTCCAGAGCTGGAAATGTGGCTCCAAGGATGTACCCTTAACTGCTAGAGGTATGACCTCTCTGAATAAAGCAGCAGAAATTTTAGGGGTTTGTGAAGGAGAGAGTGGTTAACAAATTACCTAATCTTTGGCAATGTGATTCCTCTGTTGCTGCTCCAAGGGAAAAAGTTGAGTTCCAGGGGCACTAAAAACTATTTACAGCCTCTACCTTCCGTTTTACTTAGTGCTTTGAACCTGAATCCAAATTGAATTCAACCCTGATGGTTTTCTATTGCCATTGTGAGTCAGTGGTTCTTTTAATCTACATCTTATCCCCCAGCTGTATGTAGTCTTTGTGGCTGTTCCTAACTCTTAAGTGTCAGATCAAGGAATATAAGACTTCAGTAAATCTTTCAGAGGTGAGATTAATGAGAAGAAAAAGTCTGATGTCCGTTAAATAATGTTCTGTAGTACTGTTTTACATTTCAGGATGCAGAAATTTCTTTCTAAATAATGGGAGGGGAAAAAAACCTTGTCCTGTGCTCATTATGCAAATCAGAAACCATAATGATGCATCCATATAATTAGAAGATGAGTGTCTAGGAAAGAACTCTTGGAATAAGAGAATTGATAATAATATTTTCTATAAAGATGAGTGTATTGCTGCTAGATCACCACGGGCAAGGGCTATGTTGTGAAGTGTTTACTTTCTCATTGTGATAATACGAAAAAGTAGGAAAGGCTATCCTGGGTAGAGGACAAGACGTTCGAGTTAAGTTTTGGAGGTCATGGCTGCCTCTGAAGAGAGCATCTCAGAAGTTCGGAAATATACATTAAAAGGGGAAGGAGAAAGGAGAGAAGATGAAGATGGAAGACTAAGAAGAGGCCAGATTATCAAAGGTCTAGACAGCAATCCAATGTGCTAGACGAGGTGAATATTTTCCTGTAGAAGATGGGAAACCACTAAATGATATTTTGCTGGAGTGACCAGCATTAAAAATATATATATATAGATTTCTGGTTAAAAATGATCTTTCTGGATTTTTTTGTGTAGTGTGGAGAGAGAGGAAGGGAAAGAGTGAGACTGGATGCCAAAAGAGGATAAGGGGATGTTGGCAAATAGTACAATAGAGCAGGGATGTGATGCTGCAGAGGGACCCAGGACTCAACCGGCAGCAGTGGAAATGGAAGGGAGAAAAATGAATGTGAGAATGATCTGGAAGGTGGGAAGGATGAGTTTTATGGCAGATTATATTCGGTCTTTAGGGGGTAGGAGAGTGTTTCTCCATTTTTAAATCCATGATCTCTTTTTAATAAATGTGAAAACCTTACATTACCCTTCCAACACAATTAATATGTACCCTTCTAAGTGGAATATGTCTTACCACAGCATGCTTAAAATACACTTTTCTTCAGTTTATCCCTACTGACAGGGAAACATTTTGTCGAACTTGAATTATGTAGCTTATATTATAAAAAATAAGGGTTTTGCTGGGGTACCTGGGTGGCTCAGTCAGTAGAGCATCTGCCTTCTGTTTGGGTCATGATCTCAGGGTCCTGGGATTGAGCCCCACATCAGGCTCCCTGCTCAGTGGGGAGCATGATTTTCCCTCTCCCTCTGTTGCTCCCCCTGCTTGTGAACTCACTCTTTCTCCCTTTCTCTGTCAAATGAATTTTAAAAATTAAAAAATTAGGGTTTTTTCAAATATAAAATTACTTTTATCATAAAATTAAAATATTTAGTCTACAGAATAATTTAGAGAGATTGATCGCTCACTGCCACCTGTAGAATCTAGGTGCTAAGATGGCTCCTGGGCTTCTACCTTGGGCAGAAAGGTCAGTTGCGGTCCTTAAATAAAGTACTAAATACAAGAAAAGAGGTTTAGGAAAGTAAACGTTGAATTTAAAGTGAATTGATATGATTCACTAAACTGAAGACCACTGGAGTCAGGTACCATTTCTTAACCCTGAGTAACCTAGCCCAAAATTTAAAATGCATGTTGATCTGATCTGAACTGAAATGTCTGCAGGAACATCCAAAAGGAGACAGAGTAGGAAAGGCAGAGTTTGGGAGTTAAGGCTGTGGAAAGAGATCTGAAGGACTTTGGGGTGATCATGGCAAAAGTAAAAGTGGTTTTCAAACTTTTTGTCACGAAGGATTTTGAAAAAACTAATGAAAGCTATCAACTTTTTCCTGTATACATATACATGTAATATGTAGATACAATTTGGGGGCAGCTCATTAATTTTCTAAAGTCTTACTTGAGTTGTTGATGAGTTTGCAGAACCCAAGTCAAGACTCTCTATACCAGGGGCGCCTGGGTGGCTCAGTGGGTTAAAGCCTCTGCCTTCGGCTCAGGTCATGATCTCAGGGTCCTGGGATCGAGCCCCGCATCATGCTCTCTGCTCCGCAGGGAGCCTGCTTCCTCCTCTCTCTGCCTGCCTCTCTGCTTACTTGTGATTTCTCTCTGTCAAATAAATAAATAAAATCTTTAAAAAAAAAAAAAAAAAGACTCTCTATACCAGTGATAGTTGAGTCTGGGCTTGAATCTACTGACTTAAGGACAAGGTAGGAAGAGTTATGCTTAGTGCTGTGAAGTGTGTAAGCCTGACGATTCACAAACCTGTACCCTCGGGGCAAATATTACATTATATGTTAGTAAAAATAATTAATAAAAAAATAAAAAATTTTAAAAAAGAACAAGGATAAGAAGAGAGCCTGGGGGGCTGTTAACATTTAAGAGGTAGAGGAAAGGTGATAGTCTTTCACAGAAGAATGAATAGAATAGTCATAGAACTAGCAAGGAATGGGCAGAAGGAGTGTAATTTTATCAAGGGAGGCCTTTCCAATTATGAACTAAGGTCACACACTGTACAGAGACAAGGTTCGATGATAATCAGAAGACGTCATTTGGATTAAATGGACACTCACTGTGTACTGTCTAATGTTTATTCTTCTCCCTTCTGGGATGAGAATTCCAGATTTCCTCTGAGAAACCAGTCTGCTGCTTTCCCCATCCGTGGCCATATGAATTATGTGGAACTGACCCCAGCTCTTGGTTCCCAAGGACAGCGTCTTCCTGCCACAGGGAAGGGCACATAAAGATGGTCTGAGACATGGAGACTTGGGATAGGAAAAAGAAAACAAATGACCTCAGGAGCTGCTGGTGGCCATTTGAAGACAACCAAAAACCAGGGGTGCCTGGGTGGCTCATAAATAAAATCTTAAAAAATTAAAAAAAATAAATAAATAAAGAAGCCAGGTCATTGGTCACATTGGCAGGGCACTGGGTCAAGCCTTTTCCTAAATGTTATGAGCCTATTTAAAGCAGATCTCCTGAAACTTTCAACATGAAACATCCAAATGGATAGAGCTCTTTGCAGAACCTGCCTCAGTGCAATGATGGTGCTAGAAATAAAATTGCTCTGGGCTAATAAGTGACTGGAAAGAGACGTAATGCTTCGGCAGCCTGAACTACATGCCTTAGCTATGTAGCAGATTTATTGTGGCCATTTAAAATACAATATAAGTGTTTGGGGTTTTATTTTCTTTTAAATTCTTTTCCTTGTATGGGCTTTAGGAAACATCAAAGAGCAGTGTATTCTCTTTTGAATCCTTTCCTAGGAAATAGATGATAGCTACAAATCTTGGAAGAAGAGTTTAAGTGATTCTTCCCCTAATGTATTAACATGGCTTAGTCAGCCAACATTGAATTTTATCCGCCACTTTTCCTTCCCTTTTGCATTAAGCTAATGCAGTAGAACTCTGCTGCTCTTTAAAAAAGCAAACTTAAACATTCTTCTGGAAGCTCCCCACCCCAGCCCCATCCCCTGTTGCATATACTATTGAAACTGCACACTGACGGGCCTCTTTGTTTTCATCCTTTTCCACTCTCCATCTAGTCTCTACACAGTAACCAGAGTGATCCTTCTCCAATATGGACAGGAGGGCACATTCAGAATCATCCACTAGCTTCCTGTTACACTAGAATTACATGTTTAATAGGGTTGCTTTAAGAATGAAATTAGAGGGGCGCCTGGGTGACTCAGTGGGTTAAGCCTCTGCTTTCGGCTCAGGTCAGGGTCCCAGAGTCCTGGGATCCAGCCCCACATCGGGCTCTCTGCTTCAGCGGGGAGTCTGCTTCCTCCTCTCTCTCTCTGCCTGCATCTCTCCTGCTTGTGATCTCTGTCAAATAAGCAAATAAAATCTTTAAAAAAAAAAAAAAAAGAATGAAATTAGATTAGATTTGTAAAGAGCTTAGAACAGTGCCTGGGACATGTGAGCACTAAGTCATTGTTAGCCACATTATTACTTGCTGTTTTCTCTACCTGAAACAACCCTCTCCCACCTTGTCTGCTTAGTAAGTTGTTATCTGCCTTAAGAGTCAATTCAAGTATCTCCTCCCTTTTCTGAGCCAAGAGACTTTGTCCTCTGTGACCCCACACAGTCTAGTTCATTGTGATGAAATTTACTGAATTTTACTGAATCTAGTTCTTTGTGATGAAATTTACTGGATTTTGCGTACAAGTATCTACTTACTGATCAGCATCAGTAAACACTGAATAACTTGTGTATCCAACACAGTGTCTGTCATTGTGTGGCCAACATGTTTTATGAAGAAGTAAAGTTATGCTCTTTGCTATTTCTTTGTCCGAGTATTTGCAGATTATTTTCTCCTCTTACAGAGCACACTTTCCATCTTTCCTGAAACTGTTTGTTGTCATGAATTATTGACCATTATACCTACCCTTTGTTATAGTTTCCAACAACTAACCAGATCTAAAAGTGATCTTTACCTGTCGGCAATACCGATGTCACTCATCCTCTAGGGCCCCTCTCATGCCAGAGACCTTAAGGCGATGTGGCAGTTCTCCTGGAGTTTGGTAACTGGAAGGCAATATGACAGAAGGAAAACATTTCCACCAAGCTTTGGGTAATTCACTTACTCTCTCCAAACCTGGCTCCCTCACTGAAAATATCACTCCTAGAGTTGCTGTGCAATTCAAGTGGAATAACAGAGATAACTCCATAAAACTGTCAAAGGAGGGGCACCTGGGTGGCTCAGTGGGTTAAAGCCTCTGCCTTCAGCTCGGGTCATGATCTCAGAGTCCTGGGATCGAGCCCTGCATTGGGCTCTCTGCTTGGAGGGGAGCCTACTTCCCCCTCTCTCTCTGCCTGCCTCTCTGCCTACTTGTGATCTCTGTCTGTCAGAAAAATTTTTTATTTAAAGATTTTATTTATTTAAAGATTTAAAAAATCTTTTTAAAAAATGTCAAAGGACTATATATTTTACATCAGCTGACTGAACCTTGACTGTCTAGTATCACACTATCCAATATGGTAGCCACTCACCACAGTGTTGTGGAGCCCCTGAAATGTGGCTAGTCCCAAATGAGAGGCACTGTATATGTAAAATTCACAGCAGATTTCAAAGACTTAGTATGAAAAAAGAATGCAAAATATCTCATTAATAATTTTTCTACTGAGAATATATTGAAGTGATAATCTTTTGGAAATCATGGATTAAACAAATCATTTCACCTATTTATTTTTCCTGTTTTAATGTGGCTGTTAGAAAATTTTAAATTACATATTTGGCTCGCATATTTCTATATCTACTGATCTAGAAAAGGCATCCCAACTTCTTATGCATCTAAAAACACGTTGCTGTGGGCCTTGGCACCAAAAGTACCTTGCAAAAGGGTACTTCTGATGGCTTTTTCAAATCCTCTGCTAACGGAGATAGATTTGTACTATTACATACTTTTGGGTGCCAACATTACATTTTCAAGAAGTCTGGTGAAAAATACAAGTAGAGGTGATACTGTGAAAGTCACCTAAGTAGTCAGCTCACCCCAGGACTGTACCCTGTCATTGGGTTCATTTGCTCATTAATCAAATGTCTTTATTTCCTTTCCTGGCTTCTAACAATTTCTATCATGTCTATGTCCTTGTAGGTTTAACATTGTTTCTGATTCACAGTAGAAAAATGTCTTCATGTTGCTCTAAATTTGCACAATTATTATCCCAAATGCTGATCTGATGGTAACAAAAGTAAGGAAAAAAATTCTTTCTTATTTTACCAGTACTTTGTTAAATGTCAGCTGATGCAGACATGTTTTCTGGTGGCTACTTTTGACATTGTTCCATGAGCTGTCAGCCCTTCATGTTCACAGCATACCTTTCAAAGTATTAGCTAGTTTCTTAATTAAAACCGAAATGGAAATCAAGTCACTTCTCTGTTTTTCCGTTGGACATAGAAGTGAAAATACACTTCCTACCAAAGCAATGGGACAATTAACCCAAAGGGAGAAAATCAGTGCCTCGGTGGTTTGAGCAGTAGAGGGTAAAATGTAAGAACATCCTGATGAAAGGTAGGGCCTCCTCAGCTGTCACTAGAGCTTCACTGTGGAGGAATTATAATGTTTTAATTAAAATGTAAGCAGAGAAGCATGACTGCAGAGGAACTGACAACATCTCACTGATCAAAGAATGCATGCTGGTAATCATCACTGTCATCTTCTTGTATCATTATCTGAGTAACTGAGAGAGAAGTAGCATGGTTGGGGGCGGGGGGTATGTTCTGGGTGTGTTTTGGTTTGTTTAGGTATGTGTGTATATCATTAGACCTGGCCATTTCTCTCGTTCATTCACTCAACAAGTATTTATTAACATCCATGACGTATCAGGGCAGTGTTCTAAGTCCAGGGAATATAGCAGAAAACAAAGCCTCTACTCCCAAGGACCTTGCATTCTTGTAGAAATTCCCTGGCGACAGATATGTACCCCAAGTGTGTGACCTCAATTTCTCTTAATCATTGCTCCAGTGGCCTGGGTTTCCCACCTTCCCGTCACCTCCATACCCACAGTGGAACCATATGAATTCATATATTAAGCACAGAGAATCCATTTTTAGAATATGGGGAGGGGGGAAGGGAGGAGGGGGGCGCAATTCCCCTTCAAACTGGCAAAGCCTCCAATGTTCCATAAATAACTCCTGCTGAACAAAGCCCTTCTTGTAGTTGTTGTTGTTGTTTGCTTTGGGGGTTTTTTGTTTTGTTTTATTTTTTTGCTTTTTTTTCTTTATGGCTGATAAGGAAAGGTAAGCCCTTGTTACAGCAATCCACCTTGCTCCTTATCTTTCTCCCCCCTCTCTGGTAGGGGAAAACCAGCGGGTGAACAACATGCTGGGGAGGGAAGACTGGACTGTGACAATGTCTCAGGGTGGAGAGGGCTTTGATATGTGAGACGGAGCTCCATTTCAGGGAGTCAGGTTCTGACCCTTCCACAAACAAACTGCGTGACAGTGGCCAAATCACTGAACATCCCTGGACCTGGGCTGGTTTCTCTCTTCTTTAAAGTGCAGATGTTGAAGTAGAGAATGCCTAAGACTCTCTGGTCTTGAGGTGTTATGCCTTTAAATAATTTAGGTAGCACAGGAATAACCCCAAAAAATTAGAACCTAGAATAAAAGTCCTGGAAGGAATTTGTGGGCCATATCTAATATTCACCAATAGCCATGGATGATCAGTAACATGAGAGAAAACTCATGTGTCCTCTGAAAAGTGACTTGGTAAGGTCACCAGTGAACAGAGGAACAGAGAAGGTTTCCGACAGTGTCTCGCAGCCTTATTTTTCAACAAATCTCCACCTATTACACTTGGCAGTTTCTCCAATGGACTTGTCATATCCATATAAATTAGTCTACAGCTGTAGCCAGCTGTTTTGTCAGAAGTAACAGAATCTCTAAGCATATTTCCCATCAACCAATAAAAGCTGAATCTGGTATTTTCTAAAAACAGCTTTTTGCCTAGAGATCACAAACCTAAGCTAACATTGCTGTCCTTAAACATAAAATACACCCACACTAAGGGTGTTTACCCTGGAAATTTGGGGGGAGTGTTATGGTGACAGGATGCGCCTTGTGATTAGTGCCCCAAAGAGTGGGTAAAAATATGGCAGGAAAATTTTTTTTCTGTATTTTTCCTTTTTCTCCACCCCAAAGTTGGAAAATAGTCACATGGGGATTCCTTAGGAACCCAAAAACAGTTGAAAGAAAGAAAGAGAGAAAAGAAAAGAAAAGAAAAGAAAAGAAAAGAAAAGAAAAGAAAAGAAAAGAAAAGAAAAGAAAAAGAAAAGAGCTTAATGTATCCAGTCCTTTACATTTCTAATAATGGTGGGCCTGGCAGGTTCCACTAATGTTTTCCAAACACTACACAGACCACATACCTGATATAAATAGAACTAGGTCTAAATAACTTATGAAAATAGCACTGCGGGCTCCTGCAGAGGCCATCTGGGAGATGGTCCCTTCCTAATGAGCCTGTGACTTCAGGGAGTCCCAGATTTACTCATTTTGATCCAAACCCTTTGGAGGAATTGAATAACACTCTTTCTCTGGGGGAGAGGAGCTGGCAGAGTTAGGAGTGGGGGAAGGACGAGGACAAGAGAGTGGCCACGGCCAAGGGGAAGCATATGTCTAAGTTTCAAAGATAAAGCATGGTCAGCAACAAGGACAATTCTGTGGTTGAATCCCTCTACTGCTGAAAACATTCAATTCTGTGGCCCCTTCTCCCTGGATTCTCAGTAAATATTTGACATTAAACAAGTAGCATTTATTAAAACGTCCCATGTTTACTTAACCATCAGCTCTGTTTATTAGGCGCATTCCTGATAGAATTTGCATGGCATTTTGCTGGCCGCCACTGTTTATCATTTCCAGCCACTAGCTGATCAGAGAATAAATCTAGGAGCCACAGGAAGGTGAGGGAAAAGGGAAGGGTGGAGGGTTGCCAGCCTGGGGGGTGGTTAGGGTGGAGGAGAAGCCAAGCAAGGACGGCTTAAATTGGAGGTGCTCTCTTACAGTTGATTTAAATGGCCAAATCAATGGAGTCATTCAAAGCTAAAAGGAACACTTGAAACATCTTTACAACTAGATCACTGATTTAACTATTTCATATGTTTTCACCCATTTTGTTACTTGGCAAAAAGAATTCATTATGAACAGTCTGGTATCAGATTAAATATAACTGTATTAATTCCCCTGAGGGGGCTTAGCACCTAAGGTATCCTTAGACAAATGTGTATAACATCAATCTTGTTAAATGTTTCTGAAAATTATATATTTAACTTTAAATGTACTAAGATGGAGAATGTCTATGGACATTTTCATAGGGTTTTGAAACTACACACCCAGAGGCCCATTGCCTTCTGATTACTGGACCTAATTTATAGTAACATGCATTTAAAAAATCAAAAGTTGCTGTGAAATGTGTAAAACTGGCAATTCACAGACCTGTACCCCTGGGGATAAAAATACATTATGTGTTTAAGAAAAAATTAATTAAAAAATAAATAAATAATAAAAAATCATAAGTTTCTAAAACTCTAGTAAACATGGCAAATGGGTAAAGAATCAATGAGATGTGCACAACACACAAATACATTTTAATTCTCCCTCCCTTGAAAAGTAGTAGAGACAGAGTTCCACAGTAAAACCACATCCATAAATGTTAACCATTTAAAACCTGAAGAAAACTATGATCTCAAGAAAAAAAAAAAAAAAAACGTACACACACCACTTCAATAATTTTTAAATGTCTTCATTGTAAATTTTTTTCAAAATTCTAAAAGCATAACTATATACTTTTCTAACCTGATTATATCATAAATTCAAGATTAGCAGAATTCAGAACCCTTCCCATTAGGATTATTGGGACCCCACAGCTGTGCAAAGAAAGTCCAAATAGAAAGACTTTCTCTCGATCTTTGTTTTGTCATCCTTTTAAGGAAGCAAGCTCACTAGCTTGCCTTCCCTGTCAGTGCTCTGGTTTTGCTTGCTTTCCTTTTTTCTTTTTTTTAAGATTTTTATTTATTTATTTGACAGAGATCACAAGTAGGTAGAGAGGCAGGCAGAAAGAGAAGGGGGGAAACAGGCTCCCTGCTGAGCAGAGAGCCCAATGCGGGGGCTCCATCCCAGGACTCTGGGATCATGACCCGAGCCGAAGGCAGAGGCTTTAACCCACTGAGCCACCCAGGTACCCCTTTCTTGCTTCTCTTGTCTTTTCTTCCTTAACCTCAGTTTCCCCACCTGAGGACATGTGTTCTGCCATAGTCACTATGATAGTGAACCATCTGATAAACTCCTCTGTGATATCTAACACACTTGATCCAGAACTTACCTAATGATGAGAATCAGCTCACTGGCTTGTTGAAAACATGAGTTCCTGGACTTCAACCCATGCCTTCTAAGAGCTTGACCTATCAATCTGCACTTTAAGAAACCATGCCCATCCTCCATAAAACCCTACAGATTTGGGATCCTTGGGTCAGCAGTTCACATCCCTGACTAAGCAACACATTCACCTGGTGGTACTCAGGCCTTCCACTGGACTCTTCACATCAGAATCTCCATGGGCAATGCCTGAGTGTCAGTAGATTGTAGGAGCTCCTGGGATGAATCTCCAGGCGGCCACGGATGAGAACTATGGAGCCATGTTTCTCAACATCTGGTCCACAGATGCCAGCATCAGAATCACCTGAGGTGCTCTATATAAATGCAGATTCCTGGGCCCCCTTTATTAGTTTTTGAGGACAGAACCTGCACATCTGAGTTTCTAATAAGCTCTATTGATCATTCTTCCTTACACAAAGTTCTGACAAAGTC
This sequence comes from Mustela nivalis, assembly GCF_964662115.1. NCBI lineage: Eukaryota > Metazoa > Chordata > Mammalia > Carnivora > Mustelidae > Mustela > Mustela nivalis. Next base: position 28,975,775 of record NC_139026.1, read on the forward strand.
CTCATTTCGGAGCAGGTGTTCATGATTGGGGCACATGTGAGAAATGAAGCAATGGGAATTGCCCACCCTACCATCTGCACTAGGCATTTTGCCTTGGGAGATCTGGAAAGGGTCCCAACAAGCCTTACCATGGTTTCTCAAGGGATTTTGGTAGTGTAGTCTCAGTTGAACATAATTATACAGACCTTTAATAGATGAAAAATGTTCTCAGGGCAAAGAAGTTTTTGAGAAATGCTCAATCCTATTTTCTCTTTGATAATCATCATACACATTACCAGCAGAGGATGCATTCTAGGGAATCCTGCTTCAGTAAAATTCTTTAGTTTTGATAGATTTTTACATTGCTCTGAAAAGTTCATATATATTGCTCAGTGAACCATCAAAGCACAGTTAAGAACACCGAGTTATAGAAAAATTAAGGGATTGCCTAAGATCTCTGGTAGTAAATAGCAGAATCATCTAGAACCCAATTCTTTTGACCCTTCCTTTCTAGAAGACCCAACTGGTCTCACCCCCCACAGCTGTGATTTAGGTTGTACAAGAAGAACCACGTAAAAATACAATGATGAACTCCATTGTTCCTGAATTCCTTTTCTTTATTTTTTTCTTTTTTAAAGTATTTCCTTTGAACCGATTTATCTGCTACTATGAAGAGAAGGGGGGAGGATAACACCCCAGAAAAGGTGTTTTTTATAATGGCAGCCTCCTACCACCCGGTGACCCATATTATCTCCCATCTGTCACAAAGCTAATTCATAGAGATCAAGAAGTAACATGTTTTCAAAAAAAAAATAATTCTCTCTATGTGATATTATCTCCTGTGGCGTTATTTCACTGGCACTTAAGTTTTTGTGTGTTTTTTTTTAAAGATTTTATTTAGTTATTTGATAGAGAGCTAGCATGAGTGAGGGTAGGCGCAGAGGGAGAAGCAGACTCCTTGCTGAGCAGGGAGCCCAACTCGGGGCTGGATCCCAGGGCCCTGGGATTATGACCTGAGCCAGAGGCAGATGCTTAACCTACTGAGCCACCCAGGTGCCCCTCACTGATTCTTTAATCTGTATTTTTAGTATCTTTCATACTCTAGATGTCATACAATAAAAGTTAATCTCTAAACAATTTTAATGGTTGCCAACTAGGTACACAGTAGCATATGCAATACTCCAACTAAATGATAAAGCCCAGTGAAACGGGTACCATAACATACTTCATTTTCTGGCCAGTGCTTAACAGTTATTCAGTCTGCATAGAATTTATTAATTCCACTTGAAAGTGGTAAGAAAGTAATACAAATGCTTCCTTTTCAAGGAGCCAACCAGTAGCAGGTCTGATTACCAGTTAGCTAATCAAGTGACTTCATCTGTTTTAAAATCGTGTATAGTAAATATAATTTTTTCTAGTAAAAACAAACTAACAAAGCCTTTCCTCATATATATTATTTCACAAAAGTCTATGAGAATTAAATAAGACTGTCAATGAAATTAAGTGCCTAGAAATAAATGGCACACCCATATTTAACCCAAGTCTGCTGATTTGCCTCTACCTCCTTTTATTTCTATAAAAACATCAGATATCTGATTATTTCAATGCAAATTATTTTAGCCATTCAGTAGAGGAAAAAACTTTAAAAGCATTTTTTATTATGCTTCCTGTAACATTTGCTTCCTGGTAAAATATTTTTGAGCTGTATCTCACTATTCACACATTTAAGAGAATGAAGCCTAGAGCACCTGTCTGTCTCAGTGGGGAGACCATGCATGCAACTCTTGATCTTCGAGTTGTGATTTTGAGCCCCACATTGGGTGTAGAGATTGCTAAAAAAATAAACAAACAAGCAAACTTTAAGAAATTAAATAAGAGACATTAAGTTTATTTTGTTTTACCTGTTGCTTTGGAGTTTAAATGACTTGGTATCAAAGAAAATTCCTGTGTTACTACATTCTGTTTTCATCAGAGACAATATTCTAAGTATTTTCAGCCAAGTTGTGCTCCTGAAAAATTTCTGAAAATTTTTGGAAAGTTGGATCATATTGCAAAGTGCTCTAAAATTGTTTAGTGTGAAAAGTAGACTGGAAATGACTCATTTTAGAAAGCAACATGTCTAGATGTTGTTGTTGTTGTTGTTGTTGTTGTTGTTGTTGTTGTTGTTGTTGTTAGGGCTTCTGTAGGACTGGCCCAGAAAGACTGACAGCCATGTGGAGATTACCAGGAAACACAGGAACACAGGAAACAAAGGGGGTAGCATCAAGTTAGGAAGAGAAAAGTCAGAGAAGCCAATGGGCTTTCTCCAGGAAACCCAGAGCCTGGAACTCACACAGGAGAACAGATTAGGAAAAGCAAGAGTCCATCAATAAGATGAAAGATTTTGCCTCCCATACTCCCATGGAGTATGAGAACATACTACATGCTGGCCAGTGGGCCAATTACCACATGCAGACACACAGCTATGAACACAAGAAACCAGTCCTGCCCTTATGGAAATGACTGTCTTCTCCAGTGTTTCTCAGACTTCAGGAACATAAAGGCCTCCTTTTAATGGGCAAAAACCAAGATTCTCCCAGACCCCTAGCATTGACTTATATTAATTATATTATGACATTTCATGAAAACACATCAACTAGATATGAATACATTTACACATGTAGCTCATGTAGTTACAAAAACATATCAGAGTTATAAAATAAATGCAGGCAGAACTCCCAACACCAGTGCAATTCAAATTAGCATCGCTGGTTGAGGATCCTGAAAGATGTTTTGTAGAAACCAGCAGTGACTCACGCATGTTCCAGTTCCATAACAAAATGTGGGATTTCCCACATGTGTTCTCTATAGGAGTGCCTATAAATCTTTGTTTATATATATTAAAGTGTGTGTGTATATGTGTGTATATATATATATATATATATATGTTTATATATGTGTGTGTATATATGTATATATATATTTAAAGTATTAAAGTAGATATATATATATATTTCTCTAGATTATAATTATATTGAAAATACAAAATTTAATCTTGATGATAACCGATAACCCCACACACAGGCACATGCAAGGAAACATTAGTTCATCTCTCTTCATCGGTTAGAGCACTAATCTGGAGAGGATAAGACGGGAGGGAGCTATTGGAGGTGTGACACACTTTACTCAGAAGGGCAGTGTTATGAGGCTTTCACAGAGGAAGCACTAGCCCAGGTCCTTAGGGGTTAGACTCCTCTTGGAAAAAGTGATATTTAAACTAAGACTTGAAGAAAGAATTGGTCCCACCCAGGAAAAGAGTAGGGGGAAAGATGAGAGCTAATTTTCAACCTGTTAATGCTGGGATGTCTGTGCATAGCTTCAGATCTATCACCTTACGGGACTGATTGTTAAATATTTTTGCATTGACCTACTGGCCTAAACAATCCCCGTATATGAGACAGGGGCTGTAATAACAACCTCCCAGCATTCTTGGGAGCATTTGGTCAGTGACAGTATGTTGGTATTTGGCACAGTGCCTGGTGTGAGGTAGGTACCTTTAATTGGAGTTACAAACATGGTGGTGATGATTAGGATGATTCTTAGTAATTGGGCCAGAAGTAATATGGATAAGACTGGTGGCATATTTGTTAACTATAAAAGCAAAGCTTAAACTGTGTCCAGAGCCTATTTTTCTTTCCTCTCCATGGATGAGAAGAGGAAAGTGGGACTCTACTATTTCCTGATGATATGCATCCCAGAGCACTCTGGGCAGTATTTGAGAGGGAAAAGCAAAATACTTATGGCCTCTCAGAGGACAAGTAATTGTCAAGACTTATGTGATGACTTATGTAGGACCATATATTTCCTAGTCTGTGTAAAACAGTTGCCCTCAGTGTTCCCTGTCTGTTGGGGGGAGCTAGTAAATAACTCTGACATATCAGGGTCTCTGTTCTGCAGACATGCACGCTCTGTAGCAAAAGACAAACAGTTCTTTGCCCTCTAGCAAGTCCCTTTACTCTGAGTGTCAGGAGACAGCGTTGAGGTCCACACACTCTGGATCTCCGGTCTTGGTGACCCCCCCACCTGTGGCCCACACTCACAGCAGCCCCCCCCATTTTGGTTCCCCACACCTAGTAATCCAATCCAGAGTGAAAACAAGAATTGCTCCCCCATTTTCAATGTCAATAACTACAGATAGCTGCTTTCCAATAGTTTCTTATAGACTGAAGGTTGACAGGCAACCCAGCTGTGAAAATAAACTTGAACTCATGTAAGTTCAAGACTGAAATAAAAGAAGCATATAGAGTCACAGCTAAATGTGATCTTAGATATAGGAAAATTCCAATGACAACAAAGGTGGACTCGGTTCAAACTTTGAATGCCAAATCTATAGTCTAGTCTTCTCATCCTTGTGGAAAACGGCACATACTCTAGTAGTAATGGACAGTCAGTTGTAGGCACAATACAACCACTTGATTGTACCAACCCTGGCATTTATTTCTTGGTATGAAATGACTTACTAAAGGTCATTCAACTAGTTCGCTTCTAAACTAGGTCTACATTGCAGACCTCTTGATTTTTAATTCAGGATCTTTCTTGTGCTTATTATTGTTCCCTCCTTTCAGGCATGTTTGCCCACCGACAGCATTTTAAAATCTCCCATCATTTGTAGCAGTTTGTATCCAGGAATCTTTCTAAGCTCTGCTTCCCAAACTGGAGCTCTCTGTTGCCATCCCTTCACGATTGGTTACATCCTTGCCGTCTGCGTGCTTCCACAGGCTTGACCTGTGGAACTTGACCTGTCATACTTCCCTTTATTACCCTCCTGCAGTCACCTAGTACTTTAGCACCACTACATTTGGCTCCGTGCCCTGCACCAAAGATCTGGCCTTTTACTTCTAAGCAGGCACAACAATAATCCCACCTACTTTCTAGAAGAAAGCCAGTTCCTTCTCTCAGAATCTAACTGGATAAATAGAGAACTGACGGCCCTCAAATTCAACGCTAGCCTGAATGGTTCTGGTCAGATGCTTGGCACTGTACCTAATGCCTTCATCCTACGGTGATCTCTGCTAATTTCCACAAGGGCTGATGCCACGGCTATTGTCTCCTGACCTTGACTCATTTTTGACTCCTGCTACTTCCTTGGCAACTTGTTCTCTCCAGAAGGGACATGGCAATCAAAGGAGCCCCAAAGCAGCTGGCACCTGACCCAGGCTATTGGCAAATGCATCTTCTACTGAACCATCAAACTGGTGAGCAACAGAATCATCTCAGGAGGAGAGTGAGGTGGCAGTCACAAATGTGAATGTGAGTAATGTGAGCTTGTCAGGACTTGTGCTTCTAAAAAGCAGATTTTGGGGACAGAATTAGATAAAGTTTTATTTCAAACTTGCAGAGCTCAGCATTATGCCATGCAAGCCTTCATGCTTTTAATTTCCTGCTAAATTTCATGGTCCAAAAAAATCAACAGATGCTGAAGAAAATTATATTTATGTAAAAGAGCTTCTAATTCAATATGAAAATAATAAAAGAATAAAGGTTTACTCATGCAGTTCTGAAAGTCTAGGCAGAATGTTGAAGTCCAGGAGCTTCTCCTGGGGGGCACTGGCATGTGACACTGACCAGATGATACTGACGCAGCCTTTCCCGACCCAGAAACCTTCTCCCGACACCATTGTCCCCACAACATTTGGCTTCACCCCCTTTTCCAGTGACTTAGTGGTTTTGCCACCATAGCCTCAACTTTGACTTTTATCCACTCAAAACAATTACATTTAAGAAAAAAATTTCAAAACCAGATACTATCCCAGCTAGATTTAAAAAAAAAAAAAAATTTTTTTTTTTAACTTGACTATAGTTGACTCAGTCTTGCATTAGTTTCAGGTATGCAACATAAGGATTCAACTTCTCTATACATTATGCTATCCCCAGTTAGACATCTTATTCAAGTAAGTGTCATTGGGTTGAAAGCAAGCTTGGAGAAAATATTAATATCTGTATGGGTTTTGGTATATAACAAATCACCCTAAAACTTAGTGGTTTAGAATGACCACAATCATCATTTTATCCTAAAGATACTGTCAGTTAACAGGGCTCAGCTAAGCAGTTCTTTTACTCTGTACGCTGTCTGCTGGGGCTGTGTTCCTCCGGAGGCCAGATTGGCCTAGAATTCAAGACGGCTCACTCGCATGTTGCTGGAAACTCAGCCAGGGCTGTTGACCGGAGCCCCTGGATTCTTCTCCACAGCCTTTCCATGCTGCTTGGGCTTCTCACAGGATCCCAAAAGGTATCAGTACACAGCATTACTTATACCACATTTTAATTGCCAAAACACATCAGAATCAGCTCAGATCCAGGGGAAGGTGAAAAGACTCATCCACCACACTCCAAATCCTTCATATCTATGGGGGGGAAAAAGGTTTTATTATTAGGCCAGTAATCAATCCCACTGCTGTTGATAAGGAAACTTCCTTGGTGGACTCAATCCCAACAGGGTCCAGAGAAGCTGATTTACTGCTTTTAGATCTTCTTCAGAACAGAGTGAGAATTTGTCACATTACTTGGAATCTAACTTCAAGGGGTCCTAGGGCCCCTTGGAGCTGTTGAAAAGATCAGGGGCTATGTAGGCTTGAAAATTCCTATGGTTTATAACCCTGTTGGGATTTACCTTGAACTATATAAGTGGAAAAACAATCCAAATAACTTTCCAGCATTCTGCCAGATCAAAGTATAGTGGGCTACTCAGTTATAATTGATAGGTAGGAGAGAACTATAGTGATTTGTCTGTCAGTGTTACATCTAAGGATGGTTCCTAAAATCACCACTCATTTGTATTGTTCTCGAGCTCTCTTAGAATGTAAAACTAGAAAGAATGAGATTGTGGATTCGGTTCCCATGAGAGAAGTCAAGCTTTGCTTTCTCCACACCAGTGTGGCCATGTTGTAAACCTGGACCTTGAGTCACCAGTGGATCTGAAAGAGAAAGGACCAGTCAGCACCACCCTACCCTGGACACTGAGAACACTTCAAACCACATAGCCTTTCCTTGAATACTGTGTAACTTTTTCCTATTTTCTTTATCCCAACCTCTGCTCCTCCCCACCCCCATCCCACATTAAAAGTCAGGAAAGAAACTGATTGTTGCCAAACTCTTGTTTGTATCACCTACTGTACTAGGATTTTTTCCCCCCTTTTTTTGTTAAGTCAATATTGTGTTACTTAATCCTTACCATACAGGGTTTTGCATGCTACAGGCGCTTAATAAATAGTTCTCATTTGACTTGCTAAATTTGCTAAATTTGGAGGCAGATGACCAGCCATGGCATTAGCAATGTTTCATTCGGTGAAAAACCTCACGCATTTTTGAGGACAGCCTCCTTGGTTCTGAAGTATGGAAGCTGTTTATCCTTGCCAAACATAGAAATGTATTATTCTTTGGCTCCTATCAGCTCAGGATAAGGTATGAAATTTGTAAAACACAGTAATAAAACCCTAAAGAAATAGAATGCACTTTCATAATTGTACTTTAACCTACGTTAAAATATTTTGTTATGGAATATCTGTACAAAATGCCATTTGACCATGATTTGGAGATGTTGCTTATTGCAAGCACTTTACAAGCTAATTTTGGACGAATCTACTACTTTAGCAAATTTGCAGTTCTCAAAAATAGGAATTCCATCCAGAAGGGAAAGGCAATTTTCCCTCAGGGCATGAATGATCATTCTCATTTCATTGAAAGATTTCAATATGCTGAATTTAATCACGGTGGTTTTAATTATCCCCTTCCTCTGACCCCCATTTCCACTTCTGCTTTTACCCCCCCCCCCAAACTCCAAATTATCTTTAGCAGAAGTTTAATATCTGCACATTTTCCTTCATACAGTTATGGTTAATGTAGTCTACACTTGCGTTTCTAAGAAGTTAAGAAAGATTTTCAAGTTGGAATAATCATCTCTAGAAATCAAAAAGCATTTTAGTAATAGGGCAACTTAGTTGGCCTTTAAAAAATGAGATCACTCTACAGAACTCTTCTGATCAAGAAGACAGAATGAAAAATGTTCAGAGGGTCTTCATCACCAAAAACAAAGATTTAAGTCAAGGTAGGATGTGAAGAGGGAAGAGTAAGATGAAGCAAGTATATAAAGACTCTATGTTAGAGGGTGCCACAAAAACAACAAATATTAATCTAATCTATCTTGTATAAAGCATCAACATTATTTGCTTTTTTTTTTTTTTTCTTGGAAACTTTGTCATTGTCATTGCATATAAATTGACAGAACCACTTTTAAGGAACAATTTGACAAAATCTAATAAAGTTAGAGACCTCATTCTATAACCCATCAAATCTACTCTTTCTTTTTTCTCACCAAAGGACATACCCTCCCCAATGTCCGTCACCCAGCTACCCCATCCCTCCTTCCACCCTCCCTTCCAGCAAACCTCATTTTGTTTCCTGATTAAAAGTCTCTTATGGTTTGTCTCCCTCTCTGGTTTCATCTTGTTTCATTTTTCCCTCTCTTCCCTATGATCCTCTGTCTTGTTTCTCAAATTCCTTATATCAGTGAGATCATATGATAATTTTCTTTCTCTGATTGACTTATTTTGCTTAGCATAATATGTTCTAGTTCCATCCATGTAGTTGCAATTGGCAAGATTTCAGGTTTTTTGATGGCTGTGTAGTATTCTATCGTGTATATATGTAACATATCTTCTTTATCTATTCATCAGTTGATGGACATCTAAGCTCTTTCCATAGTTTGGCAATTGTGGACATTGCTGCTCTAAATATTCTGGTGCACGTGCCCTTCAGGTCACTACATTTGTATCTTTAGGGTAAATACCCGGTAGTGCAATTGCTAGGTTGTAGGGTAGCTCTATTTTCAACTTTTTGAGGAACCTCCGTACTGTTTTTCAGAGTGGCTGCACCAGCTTGCAATTATTTGCATATTTAAACCAAGATTTTCTTCAAAAAGATTCTGTTGTCTCATTTACTTTTATGTTTAACAGTATCCAGTATTCTGAATGGAAGTGTGTATTTCTAATTATTATAGACTTTATTTGATTGGCTTATTATGTGCTATCCCTAGACATTTGCTATGCACATGGAGATATTTAATGTATATCAAGTACACAGATATTTCCTAAATAAACAGATAGGAACAGGTGAGTATGTAGAAAGATTGATTAGATAGATAGAACCTCCTGTTGAAGAGTTGAATTGAGTATTCTGTCTCCTTTAAGAAGCTGTAAACTTAATTTGGTAAACTTTTAATTTGGTATTCTAATTATCCCAGAATAAGTTATCCAATTACCCACTCTTTCTATCCTATCTCTATGGAAGGTATTGAATGTAATGCCTGTAACAAGTTGCAGTAATCAAATACTGTGCCTGAATCCCTGTTCCAAGGTCTCTTGCCCCCCTGAATCTCACCTCTCCTATCATATGCTGACACTGATGATAACATGACAGCCACGTGGCTGCTGGCATTCCTTTCCTCATCTCTTTTAAGAATGGTGCATTTTGAACTCAGTCTATACAAACCATCTGTGTGAGTCAATTTGTAGTTCCTTGTTTTAATACGGTATATTGGTATGATGAAACAAGGCTCAGGATAGCACTTTCAGAAAAAAAAAAAAAAGTCTTTAAGTTGAATCTTGTTTGAGAGTTTGCACTCATTACAGTAATCCATCATTTATGAATTACTAGGAGCCACGTAAATGTCCCCAAAATGACCACAACTCATTGGGGTCTCCTAAAAATAGGCATTTGGGTACCAGGAGTTGATTTTGTAGGCAGTTTGTGATGACTTTAACCATGCCAAGGAATGCCTACATTTATCCTAAATCTATTTTTAGAAACCAATTGTCAAAACAACCCACAATGTGTGGCTCTGCTGGTGAACTCCATAAAGAGATGTCACTTTATTTTTCTATCTTAAAAAAAAAAAAAATCAAGCACCTTTTGCTAGCTGCCGAGGAGAACGTTACAAAGAAGCAATAAGTAATAGGTAAGCTCACCCTTAGCTTTTGTGTTTAAAAGGAATCAGCTTTCCAGGATGTCCCATTTCCATCCCTTGTAATGCAAGGCCTAAATGTCATTGTGGCACATTTCTTGTAAAGATTCAAAAGTGGACCTTGAGATGGGATCTATCTGGGAAATATCCGATCTAGGAAGATGAGCCCACGACCATGTTTATTGACAAGTTTCCCCAGTAGCTATGTCCATAATGGACAGTGGAACCCTAAAGACAGATTCTTCTACCCTCTCACCTTTATAAATATGCCACGTAAAAACAGTGTTTGGTCTGTGTGACAGGCTGCTTGGGGAAGGATATGTGGTGTTAGGAACGGCTGCCACGTTTCCTCTCAACAGAGTCATACGCTGTGCTAGCAACCAGAGTTGTCCTCTTTTTTTGATGGAATCAAAATAGGCACATCATCCAAGAATGAAGATATCTGTGGTGCCTGCGATTAAAGCTAACCTCATTTTCAGTCAGGTGTCACATTCCAAGGGGAAGATGGTCTCTGATGCCAGCCTGTGGCTTTAGGAGGCTATCCACTTGCTCAGTAAAAGGCTCCCAGGTGAAGATTTAAAGGATCTTTAAAAAGAGATCCCCAGAACCCTAGGAAAACAATGTGAGGTCATCTGACCAGGTACTGGGTTATGACAACAAAACAGCAGATAATTTTTTTTAAAAGAAGTACATTTCTCCCAATGTTTTCTAGCATCTGATTAGAAATTATAGGTAAAAGAAATATTTAAATGACCCCTACTTTGACAGTGAATGGACTTGAATTTCCATATCCTAGAAGAAACCAATTTCTTCGTTATGTTTGTGCCCTGGAAAACTTAATCCAAAAGACATTGTTGTCCTGAAATCTTATATGTCAGTACAGCTCAGATCAGTAGGGCTAAGATCAAATATCCTCTCATTCCTTCTCTTCAGTTGTATTCAGAATTGCAAAAAAGTTTAAGCTCCAGATGAAAGGGAATAGACAAGTATTTTTCAGCATAAAAATAAACTGCCTGTTAAGTATGATCTCTTAAGTAGGAAAAAATTTCTATAAGCTGGGATGTGTGTTACATGTAACTCAGAGACTGTCCATTTTCCACCAATCCGGTTTTTCACCTGCTGTTCTGAGGCCATAAAGTCTCAGAGGGAGGTCCTCTGTAATTTTATATGGAATTTGATGACTTAGAGGCCCATGGCAGGAATTAGGGAGCTCCACAGCTCCTGTAGAGAGACTGACGCTCATTATCGGCATCTCGAACTAGCTCATTTTACAAGGTCATAAAATAGCAGAAGCTTTGTTAACCCCTTCAGTTTCACCCTTTGGGTAAAGTATTCTATACACCTAGATTGTGTATTCAGCGTCACTGGGACGAGAGAAGGGAAGGCTGGGTATGCCCAGAATAGTGGAGGACAGAGAGTAGGAGATCAGAAGTTAGAAGATTAGCCTAGTTTTTCATGGAGACCATCCTTCAAGCTTTCCCAGGAAATAAAAGGCTTCTAGTGAGGGGAAACAATAGACCTGAACAGCAGGAGTGTTTGGGACGGGAGCCAGAGAGCAAGAGTCACTAACAGAGAGTGGTAATTTGGAATGAATTGCTGTTTGTGTTGTGAAGCCCCAGGACGCAGCTGGTGTACTGGCTAACCTGAGGATTTGCAGTGACTGCATTGAAATGGTAATGAAGTTTTTATTTTATGATTGCAGATGTTTGCGGATTATTGTTATTAAGCTTATTAGTGTAACACTACAAATATGAGATTTTTATTTACTTGGTCTCTTATTTATGGGAGCTTTGTTAAAGTCTTTTTAACTCAAGTCAGGAAAACAAAAGCCCGGCAATAACCAAAAAGTGCTGAGCCGTCAGGCAGTTGTGGAGTGTGTGTGTGTGTGTGTGTGTGTGTGTGTGTACACGTACACGCATACACGTGTGTGTGCCAGCACCCTTAATGTAAGGCTCTTCTACATTTAAGATAAATCCAAAGGTTCCCATTGTGGTTGTACCTTAAGTAATGTTTTCAAGTAATCTGTGCCCAGGTAAAACAATCCACCGTTAGACTAAGCGTGGTCACTATGCCTGGTTCTGTTCTCAGACTGCCCAGCCTATTCTGCCATTTTTAAATTTAACTTCCCCGTGCCTCAATGTCCAACTCTGTAAAATTGAGGGTAAAAAAATGCTAACTTTTTTCTAAAGTCATTGTGAGATTTAAGTGTGATCATCTGTACAGAGCACTTATCAATGAATGTTAGCTGTTACCTAAAACGATCATGACATTTAAGCATTTTATTCAAGAGATTGGGACAAAGAATTCTGTCAGAAACTTTATTATCTTGCATAGTGATCTCTCACATCCAACAATTGAAAGAAGGGGCACACATGTATTTTATATGGATAACTAGTTTTCAAGCAATAAAACAAATAATATTCAGTTATTTTACTGTTAGGCATAGTATGATCTCTTTTAATTATTCAGATTTGAAGAATCTTGAAATCTTTCAAGATATTATCACTGGTGAATAGGAAGTAACATAATAGAAAGGATCAACAAAGTGGTTACGAATCCAGTTATAAAAATTCCAAATGATTCTGTTTTCATTATAGTTCTCTTCCTAGCTTGTCAGAAGGACACAGGAAATATATGGGAAGAGAAATGAGCCTCTCCAAGGAATTCAATTTCTAACTTGCTAAAATAATTTCCTTAGGTTAGAAAAATCAAAATCCCCCAAAATATGCCATCTGTAAAAGTAAACTCATTACCATTATCCATTTCAAAATGAAAATGATTACCAGTTGGACGATTAAAGAGAAGCTACTCTCACATGGACTCTACAGCAATTCCTGCCAGTATCATGATCTGATGTTGATGATTTAAAACCAATTTGGGACACTAATGGAGAATCCTGGGAGTCACAGTCAAATACGTCTGGAGTCTAGTCATAACTTTACAATAAAGTTGACAACTAATAAAAGTTTTTAAGTGGATCTATCTTCTGTAATTTTCTAAGAGTTCCACTAAAATGGGTTCATGGTCAGAGATTAAAGAGTAAGGGCTGAAGATATTTTTTAAGATTCCATTTTAAATACTATGTTATGTATTTTATAAATTGTATGTTTACCTTAATGTGTTGGTAACCTATTTCCTTAACTCAAAGCGGCCCCTAAAGACTCTTGAAGCAATAAGAAAACACTGTGTAGATTAGAAATCATTAATTTGAAACAGGAAAATGTCAGGAAATTGGAAAGCAAACCAAGTTCTCAAGTACATTAATAGTTCTGAAGGGTAGCTTCCATTAGGTTGGTTTCATGGTGTCTTAAACCAGCATGCACCAATATCATAGGCTGTCATCAAGAAGACTTCTGTATAAAAACAAAAATAAAAACTTTGTTTTTATATAAAAACAAAGTTTTCAGAAATTACATTTTATATCTCATTATTATAACTTAATTTCTTACAATTTAAATAATTCTAAGTTCAAAAACAATTCACTTAAAATAAGTTCCCTTCTGTAGTGGAGATTTCTGCAAATGGAATTTGTAACCGTAAGTATAATATAGTCTGGAGCTGCCAAGGACCACCCCGTAGAGAAAGACTTCATGAGATCACAGCCAACCTAGAGGAAGGTTGAGGCAAGAGATGGAAAGAGACAGATAACTGTGACATCATTTGAGGCCTCCAGAGTCAGCCATGCCTGGGCTTTATGATTCTGCAAGCCAGTAAACTCTTTTTGTGGCTTATGCCTGTTGGAGCTCAATTTCCATCACCTATGACCAGGGGAATCCTCACTAATAAGCCACCATGGTCAAGGGTTTGGGGGAAATGCTTCAAATTTTATTTGTCTCTTGCAGATTCACAATGTGCACCAACTTGTTAAAAGATCTGAGAAAACCTGCTGGAAAGGAACTTGTGTCTCTTTGTTAACCCACTGTTTCCCAAACTTGGTTGATGGTAGAGTCTCCTTTTATGCAACACCTACGAACATCTATTTCACTGAGCACAGTTTGGGTTGTGATGGTCTTCTAAGGCATGGAGGGAAGAGAGTTGTCAGAAACGACCCCAGCAGTACTCCAGAGACTCACTGAAAAGGAATTCATCAAGCGAAGTAACCTCTAATAGATGAGCAAGTCTAAGTGGGGAGGCCGACAAAGGCAGGTCTTCTCTATGCCCTACCCTCCTTTCTCTATAGCCCTGAGATAGGAACAGTGGAGACCTCCATCATCTCTTTAAATGGCAAATTACAAGGAGCTCACTGTAACCTGTTGATCCTTCCTCCGCCACTCTGAAATCAGTGGGTTTTCCTGACTTTATCCCTCTCTGCAGAATCTCCACCACCTGTGAGAGGAAGATATGCAGGCTATTTTAAACTTCTTCATTGAAGGTAGCAAGAAAACTTATCTTCCAGACTTCCCTCAGATTTCCCAAGCCTGGACTGACAAACTTCAGCTTCTGAGATGGGTCTCAGCCCTCTTAAATTCTGCCAGGTAATGACCATCTTTTCTACGACCATTCAAGTCCAAAAGCTTGAGACTCAGGAGAGCCCCTGGAATAAGTTCCAGCCCGAGTGCGGAAGACCAGCGTCTCACTTGGAAACAGAGGAGGCAAATTCTCCCTTACACTGCTTTTGTTCTCTTCAGGCCTCCCAGGGATTGGATGATGCCCACCCACGTTCGGAAGGACAATCCGCTCTGTTCATCCACTGATTCAAATGTTAATCTCATCCAGAAACACCCTCAGAGACATATGTAGAATAATGTTTAACCAAATATCTGGGCACATCTGTGTCCCAGCCAAGTTGACACATAAAGTTAATTATCACAATAACAAAAATCACATATGCTTCTGTTTCACTGAGACCTGAGGGTTTGTTCCAAAAGCATGAGCTCTCTGGGAGTTGGACGGCCCCTTCTCGTCATCATGGCCTTCGACATCACCTTAGTTCAGCAGTTACCAGCCTTGCTTGACATCAAAATAGAGAGTATTATGAAAACATGCATTTCTAGGCTTCCATTACAATCTGCTGAATGAAAATCCCAGGCTGAGGCCCATCATAGATCAGAATAGGAGATAAAGGCCCATTTCCAAGGGCTTTTAATAATCAACCTCACTGCTTAACTTTTTTTTTTCATTTTTTCATTTTTTTATTTTTTAAATTTTAATTCCAGTATATACATTCCCGTATGTTAACATACAGTGTTATCTTTGTTTCACGTGTACAGTACAGCGAATCAACACTTTCACACAATGCCCAGTGTTTCTCACAGCAAGTGCCCTACTTCAATCCCCATCACCTGTTTCATACATCCCCCACCCACCTCCCCTCTGGTAACCATCACTTTGTTCTCTATGATTTAAGAGTCTGTTTCTTGGTTTGTCTCTCCTTTTTTTTTTTTTTTTTTCTTTTTTTCTTTTTGCTTTGTTTGGCTTTATTTCTTAAATTGCACATATAAGTGAAATCATATGGTATCTGTCATTCTTTGACTCACTCATTTTACTTAGCATTATACCCTCTAGATCTGTCCATGTTTTTGCAAATGGGAAGATTTCACTCTTTAGGACTGACTAACATTTCGTTGAGTATATATACCACATCGTCTTTACCCATGCATTTATCCATGGACACTTGGGCTGCTATGATTTGGCTGTTGTAAATAATGCTGCAGGGAAATCACTGTTTTAAAGTACAGAGTCACTGGGTGCAGTGAACACAAAAGTCAGAGCAAGGAATTTAGTAGTTTCCAATAATTTATGTCCCTGTTTCTCACTCCCTCTGGGTTTTGTTTTCCTTCTGCCTCCCCCACCCTCATTTAGTAGGGAACCAGGAAGATAAAGCCATTTGCTGAGTTGCTAATGTATGGCAGGAATCAGACTATGTATTTTATATGTCTTATTTCACTGTAACCCTCTAGTCAACCCTGTGAGAGAAAAAAGGGGTCTATTTTACAGAGGAGAAAACTGAGGCTTAAGAGGATTATGTAATTTTACCAAGAGATTAACTGGTGAAAGAGCTGGAATTTAAACTGCAACTCATTTGATTTTAAAAAACCGTACTTTTCTCAACACATCATATTCTATGATTAGTTTAGGAATACCAGATGGCTCCTGATTGGAATGGATTAAAGATTCAGGAAAGATAATGTTTAAAGCCTCTTGTACTGGTAAGCAATCAATAACAGGCTCAACTAGTTAACCAGATGTAGGAGGAAAGAGAGATGAGTGGTTTTCCACTCTATTTGGAAAATCCATAACATACTTTGGACAGCATTGTTCAAACACAGGATCAGGCTCATGGGGCACCAGACACTTTTATGAAATCTCCAATGTCCCTGTTCTACATCTTCATTTAACGTAGCAGGTACTCCATAAAAGAATCTTGAACAAACAAATGATGTAAAATTTACACAGTACCTTTATTTTTTTTAAAGATTTTATTTATTTATTTGAGAGAGAGAGAGACCATGAGAGGAGAGAGGTCAGAGGGAGAAGCAGACCCCTGCCGAGCAGGGAGCCAGATGTGGGACTCCATCCCTGGAATCCAGAATCATCACCACCAGAGCCAAAGGCAGTCACTTAACCCACTGAGCTACCCAGGCACCCCTTTTTATTTTTTTTAAGGGAGTCTTCAATAAATTCTTGATTTGTTTTCACCCTGAGAGTGAGAATAAGAATACCAGACATTTGCATAATCTATACCTGCAAAGAGCTCTTTAGTATTTGCCATTCTTAAGATAAAAGATGAATTAGTGTTAAGTATTTAATTCAGCAATTCTGAAAGACATCAGAAGCCTCCATTTCTGAATAACATTAAAAAAAAAAATGCCTGTTTGGCTGGAACGCTATAGTTCTGAAGAATATTCTTACTTAAGAGCCTTGTATATTTCATCATTTGGGTGTTCAATAAATGTTTGCTCCCTGATTGACTTTGAGGAGTAGAAGTATTCTCTAACTAGTGGGAAGCACTAGAACTGATTGTCATAGACCTTGTGTTCTGCTCTTATTCCATCTTAAGGGGGAAAAAAAAAACCCTTATATTTGGTAGTATCAGCAATCAAGAAACACAAAAGTTCAGGTTTGGAAAGCTATTACTACTCAACATGCACATGAACAAAATATTACTAAATTGCATACAGTATGAATCTATGATAATGAGTCCAAATTAGTATAAGTACAACTGGTGAAAAAATGTACTATATCCCCTAGAACCTGGAAAATCTGGAGGATATCACTACAGATTAATAAATGTATTCTTCTGCCATCAACTGTGTGAATAATTCGGCTAATCTGGCAATTTATGGGTTGTAGTGAAATGTCAAACACTTCCTTAGGCTCAAAAATCCTATGTGAGGTATCAGCAAGGATACAAGTCTTAGCCAAAAGTAGCAATTATCAATGGACTAGCTTTGTGCTCTGTAGCTATTTAACATGTAAACATCTTGGTAGATGTTACAGTAGACCTCTGTTTCTAAGCAAGTATTCAGCATTGTTGATCCTTAACTTTATTTCTCCTACTTCAAGAACTAATTTTACTATTTACTTTCCTTCTTCTCTCTCTTGCCTTCTCTTTCTCTCCTTCCATCCTTCCCCCCAACTTTTCCTCCTTCTTCCCACTACATCTCTCACTCCCTTGTTGTCTTTCCATACAAATTTCTTGAATCTCTATAATGGACCAGATCCATACTAAACCCTAAGGATACCATGATGAACAGCATCCCTGAATTTAAGATCCTTACAGAAAAATGAAGGTGACACAACATAAAAAGAGATAGAATTCCAAGTGAGACTCACTGATTACCTAGTGAGATTAAAGGAGGTAATAAAATATTACCATAGTAGAAAAATTCAACAAGTCATAGCAAAGAGTAAAGAAATTCCTTCTGAATTTGAACTTAACACGTGTTCAATAAATTGAAACTGATGAAAACTTACTGAAATTACTCAATTTCTAAGACGTAACTACTTTATAATGGGAAAAATTCATAAAGCAGACATTATGATATCCAGGCCCTTGATGTACCGTACATTTGGTTATCAGGAATACTTTATTGCTTAACACATAGCAAAGGATTTTACTAATACTTTGTGTAACCTATTTGAGCATTATTTATTGCATTAAATACTTTTTCTTGAACCTAAAAGGTACACTAAATTATTTTCTGGATTCTCAACTCTGCTTTTATTATATCTGCAAGGAAAATTTTTTTCCCCACAGTTAATTCATTTAACAAATAGTTACTAAATACCTCCTATCTGCTAGGTACTATGCCTGTGATTTAAAAAAAAAAAAAAAAAAAAAAAAAAAAAACCACAGACATGGTCCCAGCCCTCATAAAACTTATACTGGTAAACAGTAAACAGTCTCAAAGTGTAGAATATAAATCATTGGCAAAGTTAAGAGTTTCCTTCAGAAAAATGCACTCTATAACAAACTTGGCTAGAACACCAATCTCCCAGTAAATAGGGCATGACTGCCTCTGCTGTTTCAGAGCCACAGTTCTGAAACCACAGAGAATAGGCTTAAAGCAAAATGGAACTCAGTTCAAATTCAGCTCTGCTCTTTCTTGGACCTCATGACTCCATCCATAGAATGGGATTTGTAATTCCAACTTCACAGGCATATTGTGAAAATTAGATCATGTGTATACAGGGAGTAAGCACATTCAGGGTATGTGTGCTTATAGTAAACACCCAGAACATGGTAGCTTTTCACACTGCTACTCCTTCCCTTTGTATCCTATTCTATAACTAAACCAGTAGATTGAATGGTAGGTCCTGTTACCTTTGTGTATTTATGATTGACTGAGGGCTATCTGGAATTTTTTATTTAAATTCCTTGGTTTGTAAAGTTTTTCTGGATTATAAGAACTATGTTCTTGCTTTAATACTGAGGATTATGCAGTCTGAGGATAATGCAGTATTTTTGAGTATAAGAGATTCTGGACCCTAATTGAAGGTTGCTCAATTAGTAAATATTTGAACCTATGATTTTTAAGGGGTGTGTGTATGTGAGAGAGAGAGAGAGAGAGTGAGTACGTAAATATGTGAGTATTTTAGAACATTTCAGCATCTTACTGCCAGGATTATGAACGTGAATTTAACCGATCAGCAATAAAGTTGTTGATGTAGCAAGTCAGAATTAAGTCGAAAATGGATTAACTCCCAGGAACACATTCTGATATTAGTAATTACTTTTAGAACTCATAGGAAGTGTTCGCTGTGTCTGCTGGTAATGGTTAAATCCCTAATTTAACTTTTCCCCATCCATTAAAGAAAACTGTAATCAGTTACTAATTATGGATTACTGCATTCCAGTTACGACTTCACACCACTGACAACTTGCTTCTCCCCTTCCCCAATCATTTGACTTGCTTCACCATGTGTTTGATAGTGATAGAAGGATCACTTAAAATTAGTGGTGGAGTGTGAACCATTTACGTGAAGAGAATTGTAGTCTTCATGCAGTTAAGTTACGAAGCTTATTTGGTAAAAGTCTAGGAAAAACTAATATGTGGTAATATTTTCACTATTGTTTACATTATAGAACTTACTGCTTTTTGTGTATATAGTCACACATCCCTTTCTTTGTATTTCAAGAAAATATTTGTGTTAAACATAACAAAATTTAGTCCATTAGAAAATTGATCAAAGGGAAATATCTAAAATGAATCTAGCATTTTCTTCCTAGGAACAAGTATTTAGTAATAAATCTTTAAAATCACATTTAAGGACCTTTTTCCAAACAATAGGATTTCTTTTTCCATTCCACGGATGACTCTACTAGCCAGAGCAACCACATGTCCGGGCTGATTCTTTGACTCAAGATTCACATTTTATGGATGCTTAGGGACCGTTTTATTCTTAAATAAACAGCTTTGTTGAAAGACGTATTACTTGTAAATCTGTATCATAAAAGAAACCTTTTCATCTTTTGACCTGACCTTCTCCCACCTTCACTTCCGTCACAAAGAATTTTTAAGAAAAAAGGAGGACATAGGAGGGGTGGGGGTGCTGGGGTATAATCTTAAAAGAACAAAAAAGTGGTTTATCCAGCAGACCCTGGCTACTAATCTGGCATCTGAGTGGACAGACTGTATCTAAATGTTTTCTCTTACCAATGACACTTACAACAAGTATAAGTAGGCACTTTATATGTGGAAGGCATGATTATTAACTCTGAGCAGCTTAAATATAGTGTTTGGCAGGGTTTTTATTTTTTAAATAAATAATTTTAAAAATATTCCTGCAAAGAAGCTACAAGTGAGAGATCTCTGTTTTAAAGGCTGAGGGAGAAAAGAACATGAGGAGGCCATGTCCAAGAATATGCTGGAACGTGATTAAGCCCTGGAACGTGAATACTCTGTGTGTGTGTGTGTGTGTGTGTGTGTGTGTGTGTGTGTGTGCATTTGAGTGTCTTTCTGTCCTTACATCTCTCAGTTTTAAGATTTTACTGTTTCTATGCTTCTCTAACTGGTTTCCCACCCTCAATGACTTCATCCACCAATCCTTGGCAAAGCTAATTTTCCCTTCTTTTGCCATATGCTTCTGAAGTGTGCTTTACCAGTGCATCTTACACAAGCCATAGGTTTCATTCCTTGTCCTGAATCTCGGGGTTGACTCTACTGAAATATGGCAGAGTCGGAGGAATGCATTTGATCTGATGATCCGGAACCCCCATCATGCATGTCAGCTTGAAAGTAAGTCCATACAGCATAGTCGCAAGAGAGATGGAAAGTTATGTATGTTGTGGTGGTTTTTATATAGAGACTCTGAAAAGAATGTCTAACTTCCACCACGTCCAAGACAAAGGGCAAAGGAATGCTAGTGCCCCATCAACCCCTACACAGTCAACAAATCCTTACTGAGTCCCATTAAGGCTCCAGATACAATACTGAACCATATATGAGTTGAAGAAACAAGTGAGGACATGTTCTACTTTCTTGAATTTTGAACTCCCTTCCAACGGAAAGGATAGGCATGTAAACATGCCTAACTATAAAGTGGAATGAGTCATAGTAAACTATAAGTTGTTTTTTGTTGTTGTTGTTGTTGGGGGTCTGCAGAATAGAATATCCTATCCATTCATAAATGTGAATATCCCCCTCACCCCGTTTGAAAGGCACTTTGGCCCAGTGCATGATAGGAGTGTTTCTCAAACCTGGAAACTCTCAGTAGTAATTGTGGGTAGACAGTGTCATAGGTAACTTCCTCTCAACAAACACCGTGACAAGTTTGTTTTTTGTTTTTTTTTTTGCCTCTGAGAAACAGTGACAGAGATGAAGCACTAGGTCGGTGGGTCTGTGGGTCTGTGGGTTGGTAGTTCCCATCTTCAAGTAGTCATTTAATTGAAAAGATTTTTTCTTTACTTGTTAGAGAAAAATGTGGCAAAGTTTTTCACGAATATATTCTCATTAAATGTCAGTTTGTAAGTGATAACATGAAAAGTGGCAGATGATTAATTCCTGATGTGGTCAGTGACACTGGAGTAATCAAAGTTTGGGAGACATTCTGAAACACCCATGGGTGGATGTTAAGGAATTTCATCATCTCCCAGTGTTCTTGGAGTATTTTCACTGAGTCTTGTGCATGTGTCAAACTGGTTGGCGATATACCAAAATCAGAATGGATTTATACCAGTAAAGTACTAAGAATAGAGATAGGTTTTCTTAGAGAGCAAAGATACCTATCTAGTATTGTTCAACTTGTAAGAGATGAATTTCAGCCAAAGGAAAGAGAATTTTATCAGCTCTTGCAAATTGTGGTACCGAGGTTAATGCTGGATAACTTTGATTTCATTCCTTTTCCAAAGAAGCTACTTTTCAGATGCAAGTTTCAAGCTTTCTGGCTGAGTTTCTAATTCTGAATGTTTGAGAAGGATTCAAAAATGTAAAGTTATCTACAGAAGGACAAAAAAAAAAGCACCTAAGAGAAGTTTTTCTAGTAAAAAGCTTAATAAGCAGTCACTTTAATATCATAAGATGCAATAAATTACCATTGCCTTAAGTTTTTAAGCACTGGATAATATTACCCCAAATCAATATAAAAATTATTTATTATTATATTACCATATGATCCAGCAATTTCATTTGTGGGTGTTTACCCAAAGAAAATGAAAACACTAACTCAAAAAGATATATGCACCCCTGTGTGTATTGCAGCTTTATTTACAATAGCCAAAATATGGGAGCAACCCACGTGCCTATCCACAGATGAGTGGGTAAAGAAGATGTATATACTATGGAATATTACTCAGCCATAAAAAAGAATGAAATCTTGCCATTTGCAACAACATGGATGAACCTAGAGGGTAGAATGCTAAGTGAAATAAGTCTTCCAGAAAGACAAATACTATGATTTCACTCACATGTGGAATTTAAGAAACAAAACAAATGAACAAAGAATAAAAAGAAAATAAAATAAAAATAAAAATTGGGGTGCCTGACTGGCTCAGTCAGTAAGATAGGCAACTGTTGATCTTGGAGTCGTGAGTTCAAGCCCCACATTGGAGTCGGGGTACAATCTACTTAAAAACAAACAAATGAACGAACAAACAAAAAACAGACTCTTCAATATAGAAAACAGACTGGTGGATACCAGAGGGGGGATGGGTAGGGGGATAGTGAAAATAGATAAAGGGGATTAAGAATACAGTTATCTTAATGAGCACTGAGACATGTATAGAATTGTTGAACCCTTATACTGTACATCTGAAACTAATATAACACTGTATGTTAATTATACTTGAATAAAAAAGTCTAGTGAATAATTATTCCATAAATTCTTCTTGAATTCCCACAGTGTTCATTATGGCAACAGTGAGAAGGCACTCCTTGTTTTGACATTAAAATCACCCTAATCAACCTAAGAACTATAATCATGTGACACCCCTACCCTATTCTACTCATGGCTGCCAACCACACACTTACGTGCAGCTTGTCTCTTCAAGTCATTAGTGCAAAGGAGCTGCAAGAAAAAAATTCACAATATGACCAGAGCAAAACACACACACACACACACACACACACACACACACAAACACACACCCCTGGTTTGTTGAATTTAAGTTGGCTGTAACAAGAAATAACTTTCATACCTTTGAATCTTTCACTAATGAATACTTTAAATACCAATTGAATTGCTAAAATCCATTTGATGCATTATAAATGCACGTGTGAAGGATATTACCTACTCATTGATCTAGGTTTTTTTTTTCTTTTTAAAGTTTATCTAATCAGAATTTCATAATCCTAAGCATTAAATAATATGTGCACTTTCGGTGGTTATCAGTCTACACAAGAGGGTGAAAATTCAACAAGTTGGTGGTGTATTAGGATTCTCCAGAGAAACGGAACTAATAGGAGATATCTACATCTATATATACAGCTGAAAATGAATAGATATAGATAGATATAGATACAAATATCTTGGGACTTCTCAGCCTCCAAAATCATGTGAGCCAATTCATATTTTATATATATATACATATACATATATATAAATATGTGTGTTTATATATATATGAGGCTGAGAAATCCCACAATCTGCCATCTGCAAGCTAGAGAACCAGGAAAGTCTACTGTGCAATTTGGTCTGAGTCCAAAGGCCCAAGAACCAGAAACTCAGATATCTGAGGACAGGGGAAAACGGACGTCCCAGCTCAAGCAGAGAGCAAATTCTCTCTTCCTCCACTGCTGTGTTCTGTTCGATTGGGGGATGACCACTCACGCTGCGAAGGCAGTTCTTCTTACTCAGTCTTCTGGAAACAACCTCACAGACACGCCCAGAAATGTTTTACTAGCCTTGGGGTATTTCTTAGGCCAGTCAAGTTGACACAAATCCAACTGACACCCACCCCAGGGGGTCCTGTCAGCCTCACTGACATTCTCTGACATTCATTTATAGCCTTTTGTGGGCCTGGCACTGTGCTACGTGTTTTATTTGCACAATCACAGTTTGTCCTCTCGGCATAATGTGACAGGTGACGTATCATAATTATCTCCATTCTCCAGATGAGGAAACTGAGGTTGAGGGAAATCCAGCAACTTGCCCACGATCCCAGGGTGAGAGGCAGAGCAGACATTAAACAGAGTCCTCTCTGATACCAAAAGACTACGCCCAAAGCCCTAACCCTCTAATTATCCATTTCCAACTTGAAAACGGGTCCCTGGCTATTTCAAAGCATTCTATATAAAGCAGATATGAAAGTCAAGTGATATTAATGACATTGGTTAAGTAAACAATGTGATTTGTAGACTCTCTTGAATTAGGAGTTTTCTTTTGTGATAATGTATATCTCGCTTTGTTTTATAGATGAAACTGAGATTTGGTACCAAAAAAAAAAAAAACCTTTATGAAAAGCAGTTGGTCAGAAAAGCCATCTGGCAAAAACAGCCACTCTACACCTTCTTTCTTCCCAGGACCTAATGGGAAAGCATTAAATTGACCTCAACTCCAAGTTTCCCAGGGTTTGGCAGGCTGTCTCTTAGTGAGGGGTGGTGCGACCACACAAGCCGTCCAAACAGCTGCTCTGGGACCCGGCCACTCAGGGTGTGGCCGTTTGGGCCGTTGTGGACGGTAGCAGTGAGCAGACCCCAAAGCCAGGTTCTCGCAGGAGTCTCCTCGGCATCCAGGTGGTCCAGGAAGGTCTCAGCATTTTCTTCCAGCCCTCTCGTCTGTCCTCCGCCTTTATCCAGAAAGGTTGGCTGGATCAAGGGAGGCTTCCTTCCACTCCCAACTAGGAGAACAGTTGAGGAGGCAAAATGCCTCCCAGTGTGGGGGAGTGCCAGGCTTCCAAGCAGCCATGTGCCTATTTGCGGGAGCACTTGAGTACGAAACGGGCCTGTCAATATACATGGCAGTGTTCATCCCACTGCTGTGACTCAGCTGGGAGCGCGCTCTGCTGTGGGGGTGGGCCTGTCCTTTCCATTCCTCTCAGGATTTCCTGTGAGTTGAAGGATCACGAGTTGCTGCCAGAACGGGCATGTGCAGAAGGCAGGTAAAGTGGCACGTCAGTAAGGAACGAGCACTCTGGGTTTTTTGGGGGGAGTGGGAAGTCAAAACCCAGCGATTAACGCAGGAGGTTGGCTGGGGAAGTCAGAAAGGAAAGCGCACTGGCATTCCCATTAGGCAGAAAAGGACCCACAGAGCAGTTAGAAGACCCGGAGGGAAATAGAAGCTGAAGAACTTTCCCTACTTACACACTAATGATGTTTATCTGCACAGAGCCTGCTTTTGTGCTGGTGTTTTATATACAATTTAGGGGCCATTAAATTTTAATTCAAGATAATTCATTAGAAATGTAATTTATATTGGAAGTTTCAGCATAGTAACTCAAACATTTCAGAAACCTCTGTTTTTACTTACACTGTGTTTTGCCTCTACCACAGAGCCAACAGCTCGGATACAGTAACCCGCCCAAAATAATTGACTCCTACCTCCAACCTTGCTTCTGAATATTCAAACACACAGCTGTGGGAGTGAAGTGAGAGGCAGGAAACCTGACAGTGAAGAAAATCTCTCTGTTTCACATAAACTCGGGCACTTTGGGGGTTGGGAGATATGTTTTCAGGAGTGTTAGACACACTTCTTCCATCCTAATTGAGAACGTTGTTATCAGCATCTTGTAAATTACAAATGCAAAATTTAAATATTCAATTTAAATCAAATAGGAATGAATGAAGAAAAAAAACCTCAAAAACCCTCTAACAGAAAAAAAGTCTTCAATTTCTTAGATTATTCATATCAATTTATATCCCTACCCAGATACTGCATTTTCAGTTTAAAATAAAGGAATTGTATCAGTTTAATGATGTGTAAGGACATCATTAGGAATGGACATTAGAATCATAAAGATTTCAGTCAAATCTAGACCCCATCTGTTCATATGACATTGGACGAAACATTTATTCACTCTAAGCCTTGGGTCCTTGTCTGAAAACTGAGGACAAATAGTTCCTACATAATACATGTAATAGAGAATCGAAGTCTCCACCAGTTTGTAAACATCAGGGGAGTAAAGAATCTGAGGTTTTTGTGTTTTTCCCATCAGTTGCTATATCTTCAGTACCTAAGATTTTGTATAGCATGCCAGTATTTGTTGAATGAAGGAGATCCCATATGTGAATGTCTGTCACAGTTAATTCATAAAAATTTTTTCCTTCGATAACTCTACGTTACTCCATCTTCATTCCCACCTATTAATTCAAATGTTTAAGGCTGAATTTTTTTTTAAGGCTGAAAATTCTTTTGATTCAATTCCTATAATAAGTTCATCTTCAGGTGTCCTTATATATCTACACTAAGAATTATCTTTGAGACCTTTATTCTCTTTCCTTATCAAAGCTATTAGCAAGTACTGTTAACTCAACCTCCATAATATATCTCAGATCAGTTCACTTCTGTCCAGATCTACTGCCACTCTCTAATCTAAGCCACGATCCCCTAAATGTAATAACCTCACATCTGGTCTCTCCAGTTCCACTGTGTTTCTACAGTCCGTAGCTGGGTTTCCAGTCTTGTCTTGTATCCCTTTCTCTCTTGTCTGTGTTCCACTCATCCAGACTTCCTTTCCTTTCGTCACATACCAATCTCTTTCTGTTCTTAAACCTTCATGCTTGTTGTTCATTCTGCCTAGCACTCTTCTTACCCTGGCTTTTCTATCATGGTTCCTGTAGGCCTACCAGGTTTCTGCTCAAACACCCCTCTTCAGAGATACTTTCCCTCTTTACCACATTTTCTCTCCCAGTTATTTCCTGTAACACTTGGAATAAAATCCAAACTCCTTGCCGATAGCCCAAAGCATGATCTAACCATGCCCTGCCCGACTCCTTCAACTCATCTTCTGCCACTCTGTTCCTTGGTGCCACCTCTGTGCCAGACCCCTCCCCACCGTCCTCACTCAGGCTGCTCCAGTCAGGACAGAAGTAGACCTTATAAATCATATGAGAAATCAATATAAAATTGGAATGATAGCAAAAATACAGTAAAAGGTATAAAGATAAGAAAGCAAACAAAACACATGAAAATAGAGGATTAAAAAAGTAGTAGTGAGAAAACAGGAGAAATGGAAGACTGACAAAGGAGACACAACATTTGCGTAGAGGGAGTTCCCAAAAAGAAAAAGAAAAACATTTAACAAAACAAAAATATAAAGTTACAATTTAGGAACATTTTCTTAATTTTTTTTCAATTAAAAGTACTTAACTTGGGGTACCTGGGTGGCTCAGTGGGTTGAAGCCCCTGCCTTCAGCTCAGGTCATGGTCTCAGGGTCCTGGGATCGAGCCCCACATCAGGCTCTCTGCTCAGCAGGGAACCTGCTTCCTCCTCTCTCTCTGCCTGCCTCTCTGCCTACTTGAGATCTCTGTTTATCAAATAAATAAAATCTTTAAAAAAAAAGTACTTTATTTTATTTTATTATGTTTTGTTAGTCACTATACAATACATCATTAGTTTTTGATGTAGTGTTCTATGATTCATTATTTGCATATAACATATAACACCCAGTGCTCCATGCAATACGTACCCTCCTAAACTCAGAAAATGTTCTTTAAATATAGATCTGAGTCGCTATGTTTCAAGGGCACACTATGCCATGACAGAAAAAAATTAATTCACCATAGTTAATGATTAGTCTTATGTTGTTAGCATAATTATGAAATACTCCAAATACAGAAAGAAATGGACAGCCAGGCAAAACTATCAAATTACTTACAAAGGAAGGAAATTGTGTTGGCTTCGGAAATCTTCACCGCAGTTATAAATACCAGGAACAGTGAAGCAATGCCTGCAAAATACTCCACAAAGAAAGGGTACATCAACAATTCTGTATTCAGCCAACGTGCCCCTAAAGAATAAAAATTTCAGATGTTTTAAATATACAAGAATTCATGGAATATTGTTCTTTGGGGCACTTCATAGGGAAACGACCAGAGAAAAAATTTCAATTCATCAAGATATAATGGAGGAAACTACAGAAAAAAAAGACTGTTAGTGACCCTTGAATATATTTAACTGTACAATTAGGACGATTATACAAATTGCAGTTTGTGGCAAAGAAACGTAATGTAAATTGTACACGGCCTGATGATTAAAAAAGAGAACGCAAATTTTTTTTTTAATGGGAGATAAAAGAGAAAGAATGTGAGTGGAATAGTAAATCTCCCATCTGTAACAGCCAAGAGTTAAGCACTATAATTTAAAATGGACTTAGAAGCCTATATAACTCTACAAAAGAGAACATTAAGAAAGGTCACTGAATAAAGTTGGGGAGGGAAAGAGAGGGCGAAGAAGTGGAATAGTAAACCAGTTACCTTCATCATTGTTCATAAAGGGAAACTAATAAATTTTGTTTAATAAATTTTTAAAGATTAGGACTTAATGGTATTATATAAAGATATAATTATGAAAATATTAAAATAAACAAGTGTAAACCTCCCTAAATCCCAGCCAGACTTCCCACTGAAAACAATAAGTGGACAAAGCAAACAGGTCGTGTGGTAACAGACCTTTTTAAAGAAAGTTAGGAAGAGAGGGGCACCTGGGTGGCATGGTCGGTTAAGTGTCTGACTCTTGATTTCAGCTCAGATCGTGATCTCAGTGTCCCGTGATGGAGCCCCACGTAGGCCTCCTTGCTGAGTGTGGAGCCTGCTTAAGATTCTCTCTCTTCCTCTCCCTCTCTCTCTCTCTGTCCCTCCCTTCCACACACATGCACTCTCTCACTCTCTCAAAAAAAAATAATAATAATAATAATAAAAGCTGTTAAAGAGAAACGTGATATAACAGAATAACAAAATTAAGACCAAGCATTTTTGCCTATCAATAAGTGTAACTTGTCTTGACTCATCTATTTAAAGGAGAACTTTTACAAACTGAATCACAAAATAGAACCTACTTCACACCAAATACAAGGGAAAAAAATCAAAGATAAAGACTTCGAATAAAAGAGTGGTCAAAGATCTACCAAACCAAAACAGATAATATAAAGCAGAAGCCATCCTCTTTATATCAAACTAGTGGAAATCAGAACAAATAGCTACATAAGACAGAGAAGAGAAACTAATAATGCCGAAGTGTGCAATTCCCTATAAAGATATAGCAATTGTGTATATCTATCTGCCAAAAAAATCAACATGTAAAAACAGAAATTAAGGAGTTTTGGGGTTTTTTTTTTAAGGTTTTATTTATTTGAGAGAGAGAGCAGAGAAGGAGGGAGGGCCAGAGAGAGAAGCAGGCTCCCCACTGAGCGGGGAGTCCAACATGACGTGGGACCCTGGGATCATGACCCGAGCCAAAGGCAGACACCCAACCAACTGAGCCACCCAGGCACCCCAAAATTACAGGAGTTATAAAGAGGAATAAACACAATGCTTATCTTGGGGGACTTCATTTCACCTCTCCATCACATGACCCATCAACAGCAAAACCTAGCCTTGAGAATAGCATCCAGGGATGAGGTAACCCGTGGCCATGGGGCGCACCATTTGCAAAGGGAATGGTAATATACACAGCCACTTCCAGTTCAGTTTTAATTTCAATCTGCACTCAAGTGGCATCCCGCTGACACAACACATTCATAAGAAGAGGAGAGTTTCCTGTTCTTTTCATGAAGCTTAGTAACCTTGGTTTCTGGGACTCCTTGTTTTGGAAAAAAAAAAAAATCACTTCCTGATGATTTCTCTGCTGAAGAAAAATCTGATTAAAAACATAAT
Source organism: Mustela nivalis (assembly GCF_964662115.1). Lineage (NCBI taxonomy): Eukaryota > Metazoa > Chordata > Mammalia > Carnivora > Mustelidae > Mustela > Mustela nivalis. The sequence continues at coordinate 29,005,443 of NC_139026.1, forward strand.
TAGGAAATGAACATGCTTTAAATAAAGTTAGGCAAGGGATCCTTTTTTTTTTTTTTTTGCTTTGAATTCAACTTAAAATTTGAACACATTGTTTTTCTGTTCGAGAATGCACAAGGGAAAAAATAAAACACTTTTGCTTGCTGGGTGCTTCTAATAGGTGCTCAGTATCACAAAGACCATACAAACCATGGGATGGTGACAATTACTATGGCAACTAATACAATTTTCAAATTGAAATCCCCACTGTGAAGCCTGCCCACACAGAGCTCTGAGCTCTGGCATATCCGCTTCCACTTCGATGTACAGTGTGCAGATCGGGAAGCCCCTGCCATCTTGTAACCACAGTGAAGAAAACTGCTTTCATTAACTCTGCTACTTTATTTTCAGTTGACTATTTCACATGTCAGTATTCCATTCAAAACTGGAGACCAACGACTTGGACTCCCAGTCTAGAAAATTGCATCTAGAGCCCGAAGCAAACATGATATTAAATTAGCAATCCCATCCATATGTTTTCGCCTCAGTGCACTCAGAGCCATGAAAATAAGTTCATTAAAAATAACTCTTCTTTCACATAGTGGATTTTTTTTTTCTTCTCCCAAACCAGATCGTCATTTAAATCTGTGTGACTTGATTTTCTAAAATCAAGTCCCTCGTCTCCAGAGGGCCTTTCCTCAAATAAATGCCACGCAGAAAAGCTGATCCATGATTAAACTGTAAAGGGTTCTGTTTAAATTTGGTCCGGAATGTCCCTGTTTTGTTTTCAGAGACAACAGAACTTGAGGAATCTCATCATTCGCTGAGAAGGAGAGGCTCAGTGTGGAGATCTGGCCATTTGGGAAAAGCTGGAAAAATGGGGAGAGTGAAAAAGAGCACTGCCTCCCCTGGCAACGGCGCCCTCCTAATTGGGGAAAAACAAAGTCCCTGCACTGACTCCTGATGTGTTCAGCAAACATCACTATGTGATTTTTTTTTCTTCCTGCTTTTGCCTCAGAAGAAACAGGAACTTCTAGGGCAAGAAAACCAGAGGAAGGGACCCTCATCTTCTTAGCAGGACAGGTGCAGGAAAAAGGCAAACTAAGGTCTCTTCCACTAGGACATACAAAGTTAGGACATGTGAATCCAGTACTGAGATAGAAATTTTCCTCTGACAGCGAAGGCATCATCATAACAATCACAGTTAACCGGCCAACACTCACGGAGGGCTTCTGTGTACCAGGCATTGTTAAAACCGTTTTTCATAGACTCATTTAATCCTTACTTTCAGTGTACGGCTCTTGTCTCCGTTGTACAGATGAGAAAACAGAAACACCGAGGGCAAAACGTCTCTTGAGGTGTAGGGTAGAGCCACTATTAAACTAAGGCAGTCTGTTTTCAAGTTTTAGATCCCGAAGAGATGTAAGGCATCTGGGAAAGTATACAGCATTTCCCCCTGAGAGTTCGTGGGCTTTCAAGTTCTGTATACAAGGAAAAAAAAAAAAACCACTTTAATTTGTAAAGGTGTGTTTGATGGAACTAGTGTTCGATGAGGGGCTAATTGTACAGTTGAGGGAAAATGTCTCCTCGTGTGTGCTCAGACTAGGGGACCAGGAGAGCTAGGCTCCCACACCCAGCCTGTGGCCAAATGGTGAGAGCAGCCCTTTGAAAGATGAGTAAGCCTAAAGTTTGTAAGACAGGAGAAAGTGGCAAGTGGAGGCAAAATACAGTCAGCACATGATTAGTTCTGATTTATGGCTGGGAAACACTGGCCGTTCAGAGAGCTACCATAGCCAGTAAGTTCAGTTTTCTGTCCATGAAAACCGTCTCTTTATATTACTGCTGTAATACAGCAGACTTAGCCGCCTAAGACGACACCAATTAAGCACCTTTTAATTGAGTAGGTCAACAGTCTGCTATAGTTCTCACCAGAGAAAGAAAGCAAGCTGTCTGCAGTCTGCATTCTTTCCAGATATTCTAAGGGAGAAGTCATTCTTTGCTCATTTGGGTTATTGAAGCATTTAGTTCTTTATGGTAGTAAGACTGAAGCCCTTGTCTTCTGGCTCCTGTAATGGAGGTCCATTCCCAGCTTCTAGAAGCTACCACATTCCTTGTCTCCTGGCCCCCTCCTCTGTCTTCAGAGCCAGCAATGGCAGTTGAATCCTTCAAATTTCTCCACTCCCCCACCCCCACTGCTCTTTCATCTCTCTGACCCAAGTGGGAAAATCTTTTCCTTTTTAAGGACCTGTGAGAATAGGGCTTGTGGGTGGCTCAGTTGATAGGCATCTGCCTTCAGCTCAAGTCATGATCCCAGGGGATCATAGGTCCTGGGTCCTGGGATGGAATCCACATCCGGCTCCCAGCTTAGCAGGGAGCCTGCTTCTCCCACTCCTATTCTCCCTGCTTGTGTTCCCTCTCTCTCTCTCTCTCTCTGTTAAATAAATAAATAAAATCTTAAAAAAAAAAAAAAAAAAGGGACTCATGTGAGTAAATTAGGACAAGATAATCTCCTGAACTCAAGATCTGCTAACTTCCTTTGCCCTGTTAAGGTAAAATACTCACATTCCTACAGAGCTCTACATATTTATATCTCCAGGTCCAGAGATAAAGGCATGAGTGTCTTTGCAGCACATTATTCTGCTGCCACGCTTATGAATAGGAACCACGATTGGAAGACTATTTGTTCTTCTTTTTTCTCTTTAACAGCATTATCAAGGTAAAATTGATGTACATTAAGCTGCACATCTTTAAAATGTTCAATTTTATGAGTTTTGACATATGTATATAGTGTATACCCATAAATCCATCACCACCATCAAGATAATGAATACATCCATTATGCCTCAAAGTTTCCCCGTGCCCCTTTGTAATCCACCCCTGCCTCCTCCTTCTCATCCCCAGACAACCAATGATCTGCTTTCTGTCATTACAGATTCATTTTCTAGAATTCATTTTCTAGAATTTTATATAAATGAAATAACCCAGTAAGTATTTGGTAGGGGAGGGGTCAGAGGGGGTTGGCTTCTTTCATTCAGCATAGTTATTTTAAAATTCATCTGTATTGCGGCATGAATCATACTACTCTATGACCTAGCCTACTCTATGACCTAGCCATTCCACTCCTAAATGGTACTCATAGTGTTTCTGCCCGAAACAATGTGTTAGCAAGAAAAAACACAGCTCTTCTGATCTCCAGTCCAGCTAAGAGACAAGTACAAATCCCAGGATAACTTAGATACTTGAAATCTTTGACACTCAAACAATATCCTATTCCATCCGTCAGTTTTTGCTGTGTAAGAAACAAACTGACCGAAACTTGAATGGCTTAAAACGAGAGTCATTTTTCTGTGAATGGGTGATTCCGGGGAATTGACTAGGGACTGATTCAACGTCTCACTCCATGTCTGGTGGTTGCACTTTGCTGTCAATGGAAGCTGGCTGCCAGGAGGGTGACACAGATGAGTGGTCCCAGGTCTCCAGCAAATTTGTCCAGGTTTATATTCGTTTGGTGGCAGTCATGGGGTTTCCCCAGAGCAGCAAGAAAGGCAAGCCCCAATAAGCGAGGGCTTTTCAAGATTCTGTTTGCATCACATTTGCTAATATCCCAATGATCATAGCAAGTCACATGACCGAGCCCAGATTAAAGGGTGAAGAAATTCACTCCACTTCTTGATGGGAGTAACTGTGCAAAGAGTCATGCATACAGGTGTGGGAAGATTTCTTAACCTTTTCTGTAGTCTACCACACGTATGTCTCTTTTTCCTTCATTACCTCTACTTCCTCACTACCCATTCATACCGCAAGCCATATTTCAAATTCAATGTCCTTACCCATCACTCAGCAGCATCTGGTCTCTCCCAAGTTACCAATGACCTTCTTGTTTTTTGCTAAATTGAGGGAACCCATTTCACTAACCATCTCACTTGGCATCTTGGTATCATTTGACATAATCTCTTCCACTGGCTTTGATGACACTACTCTTTTCCTGATATCCCTCTTAGCTATTTCTTCACAGGTTCCTTTATGTAATAAGTGTTTAACATAATTCCTGGCTTAAGACATACATTTTAAAATTGGTTTGCTGAGTGAATGATTAAATGCATAAATAAATAAGCAAATAAAATGGGATTGTGTTCCTCTACCCACCAATTAATTATTGCAGATTGCCGAGCTACAGTTACTATGTTACTGTGTCTATGCTGATGACTTCCAGTTTTGTCCAGATCTCTTCCCCAGACAGGCATGTATTTGGAAGTTCTACCAGAACTTCTTCCAACTGGCTCTCCAAACTCTACCTATCCCAATCTGATCTTACTAACCTCACTGCCTGGATCTACTTACTTTTCTTCCAGATTCTTCCACAATCAGCCCAATCACCCAAGCCAGAAATCTGAGTTGTCGTCCTATTTGTTATCAAGTCCTGTTGTTTCTTCCTTTTGAAATCTGCCCCCCTTATCTCCAAACAGATTGTTTCTGGTACATTTATTTAGGACCTCATTAGTCCTCACCTAGACTCCTACCACCACCCAACTCAGTGTTTGCAAAATCTCCCTGAGGACAGGAAATATGTTTTACCTGGCCTGCCCCAAATCTTCCCAGTAAGAATCTCTCAGGAAGGAGCCTGAGAATCTGTATGTTTAAAAAGCAGTCCAGACAATTCTTGTTATTGGAAAATTGGGGGGGAACCTGTCCTAATTTGCCTCCCTGACTGCAGAACTGCAGTCTACAAACTGCACTCTACAATCCCCTCACCACAGCATTCCCAGAGTGACCTGGGAATTTAAAATACGAACTTAATCTTAACATGTCTTTGCTTAAAACATTTCCATAGTTCTCCGTGGTGTATAGGATAAGATTCACATTCTTTAACAGAGCCTTCCTATCTCTTCACCCTTATCTTTCAGTCCTCCCCCGTGATGGCCCCCAAACCTTAGTCTTAACTCTTTCCAAAATGCAGCGTGCCTGCCCTTTCCCACCACTGCACCAGCCATCCCAGCGACCTGGGTGACTCATCTTCCTAAGCCTGTCTTCACCACATGCTTTTCTCCCTTAACCCTTAAGGTGCTCTTCTGAGCACTTTGGAAATAACAACTCGCATATTCATTATTTACAATCCTGGGATGGGTAAGTGGTGGGTACTGTTATAATCTCCACTCGTGGAAAAAAGTGAGGGACATTTGCCCAGAGTCATGCACTGTTTCTGGCAAAAATCAAGACCTGAGCCCAGACAGCCTGACTGTAGGATCTACACATTTAGCAATCATGCTCTAGTGCCTCTGCTTCATCTGGTTAAACCCATTCTTATTCAAAGCTCAGTTCACGTGTTCATGCTTTCTGGAAGCCTTCTTAGATCCCCCAGTCTGAATTAGCCTTCTGGGCTTATTTTTGTCACAGCGCTTAAAGCACTATACAGTTAGAGTCTCTTTTCTTGTCTTACAAACCAGACTGTATGTTCCTTAACAGAGGGCAATGCATTTTTTTTTTTTTGTCCCTAAACCCTAGCATAAGGCCCAGCATGAAGGAAGTACTAACTGTAGGATGAATTAAAAAAAAAAAAAAAAGAAGAAGAAGAAGAAGAAGAAATGAATGCGTGAACAAATGCATTTATTAGCTGATAAGGAAGCAACAGGGGATATCAATAACAGACCATCTGAACCTTCTGCTCCTGAATCATCAAGTCATCCGTCCGTGATTTCATGGGGCTTTTCAATTTTTGGCATACGAGGTGGCCTACCTTTGTATCAAAAATAAACTCTGGAGTCTTCTTACAAATTCTACAAATTTTCGTGGGAATTCAAATTAAACGCATGATTGGACATTGATTTACTTAATCTACTCAGTAGATTTCTTTTATTTCTCTGTGTCAAGCATGAAAGTTAAAACTATTTCTAGACCTTTCATCTTAGCTCAGCTTTCCCCTTAATTTCTTCACTCCAAAATGTTGAACAAAACAGGTCCCTTTTTGTGGTCGGAAAGTTTGGCTTTACATAGAACCTTTCAACACACAACTGTCAGCACCTGATTATGGGTCATTTTTTAGCCTCTGACTTTCACTTCCTTCCTTAAATAGGTCTTTCAGATGAATCATCTTCAGCTACTCTGTGATTATGCAGGGAACGGTATATAAATGAACAGGATGCACTCAGCTCCTTCCTACCTTTATCCTTCTGGGCTCAGATTTCAGGGGTTCATTTTCATTCAGTAAAAAGTTGAGTGACTTCTGGGTGCTGGGTTTTGTGCAAGCCGTCAGTTCATTAGGATTTGCAACAAGAGTGAAAGGAAACGAAGAGCTGAGAAAACTCACATGCACTGGCTTTCGGCCTCTTAGCATTTCTGGTTTGAAGAGAAATTTAGTGGGAAAGAACTTAGATGAGCTCTTATAATAGTTGTGTAATTCATTTTCTGCACTCCGTGTCATTATTAAAACAGGTATGTGTGTGTGTATGTAATCACTCAACCAGCACGGTAGCAGAGCCCCATGGCTATTCAAAAATTTTTCTCTCGGGGCGCCTGGGTGGCTCAGTGGGTTAAAGCCTCTGCCTTCAGCTCAGGTCATAATCTGAGTCCTGGGATGGAGCCCCACATTGGGCTCTCTGCTCAGCAGGGAGCCTGCTTCCTCCTCTCTCTCTGCCTGCCTCTCTGCCTACTTGTGATCTCTCTCTATCAAATAAATAAATAAAATCTTTAAAAAAAAAAAAACTTCTCTCTCTCCCTATACCATGAATACGTCATCAAAGCCATTCCTATAATATACATGCCAACAATTGCAGCTCTCTACTTATTGGATCACTTCTGGAAAACAATATATTTTGGCTGTTACCATCTGTATGCATGTCCATGAATATTAATGGGAAAGAATCCAATTTTTTCCTATACAAGAACAAGAAAAGTCAAAGGCCCAAGATCTGCAATATTGGAAGATACTAGAATGGAGTAAGGAAAGAGGAAATTTAAATAGGAATTCTTGTCTTTCGTATGAATGACATCCTAAATATGTATGATCCCGACCTACATTTCTACAGTGGAAGGCTGTTCCCCGAGTGAGTCACAGCAGTGCTTAACGTCCTGCAATGGGACATATGAGGTGTAGAGACACCAGAACCCCAAGCTGAGTACGTAAGGGATTAAAGCAATCATATGCAGGATGTCAGATTCAGTAGGTTTTAAGAGAGATTTTGTACCTCCATAAAGGTGCAGAAACTACTCCTTTAAGTCTTTCCATCCCGCTGAAGAAGCTCAGCTTCTTTGTGCAGCTTCTTCCCTCCCTCTATGTTGTGAGAAGAGAAGAGGAGAAATGACAAAGAAAATAATGCTTTGGGCCATTAGTGATGGAGAACCATCAAAGAATGGATGGAGAGCACATTGCCTTGGAGGTAGTAGGAAGGACTTACAGAGTCAGTTCTGATAGAGAGCAAGAGAGGGTGGGTGGGCAGACGAGATGCGGACAGCCCAAACTAGGGGAGAGGAAGTGGTTCCGAAAAGAAGCTAAGAGTGAGGGTAGCTATGGGGCGTGAAAGCAGCTTACGTCAAAGAGAAGAGAGGAATTTTGAGGAAATTTTCCAAGAGCTCTGTGTACCTTTCCCAGTTTTTGAGAGATACAAGTAACATGGACAGAGATTCATTTTGTGCTGTTGGTAGCTGATCTACTTTGCACACGATGGTGCCCCGACATTCATGGCTCTTGGCTTTATAAACATTGCACATCCTTCATTGCAGTCTTAGGAAAATCACCTTCGCCAGCATCTGGCCAGCAGGGTTTGCTGCCTCTGGCTGACTTGATGAGAACCCCGTGCAGCCTTCAGGCTGACTCATCCGACACGTGGAGCACTTTACCCTTGCTCCTTCCCCATAGTAGGTTGTAATGTCCTTGATGCCAGGAAGTGTCTCTTTTTTATCTTTACGTTTTGTGTTTTATCAGGTGGGAGACCTGGGACATGATGAGATATTCAGTTAACTAATCAACCAATTCTAGGCTACATGTGAACGTTTGCTAAATGAGACAGTTAAAAGGTGTGAAGACAAAGCCAAGGAGCTTCGTTTTTTTTTTTTTTTTTTTTTTTTTTGGTGGCATTTCTACGGTTACCACTTTCTGGTAATCTCATCAACTATTCTGATTATCTCATCAACTATTCTGATTCTGCAATATATGTGGAATTGAAGAACTAGCATGTACAGGTGTTCACTGATGTCTTAATTGCTACCACTGTCCTTACTGACCTTACCAAAGTAGTCCCATTTTAGCATTATATTGAGAATTCAGTGGCTATTACTACTTTTTTTTTAAAGATTTTATTTATTTATTTGACACACATACAAACAGAGAGAGCTAGAGAGGGAATACAAGCAGGGGGAGTAGGAGAGAGAGAGGGAGAGGCAGGCTTCCCAGCAACCAGGGAAGGGGCT